>NC_065448.1:224714193-225052943 GCF_917563875.1 Diabrotica virgifera virgifera | reverse complement strand
AAAATACTGTCTATTAAAACCAAGATAAGAATGTATAACATCATAATTAGACCAATATTATTTTACGCAGCGGAAACAATGACGATGACTAAAAAAGATGAAGAAAACTTAAGAATAAAGGATTCGCTAACTTCGCTTAAGAATTTCGCTAACTTCATATGAAGTTAGCGAAACATCGAATATTAAGAAAAATAAAAGAGCGGCAAAATTAATTTTTTCACAACTAATTAACGGCAAAAAAGCGGCAAATTCAGCACCAACTCGATTTGAATTTGAAACATTTTTTGCTGTTGTGATTCGCTAACTTCAGCGTTTCCCAAATGGTGGGTCGCGACCCGGTACCGGGCCACAGACGCAAAATGCCGGGTCGCCTCGCCGTTTCACATCTTGCTTTTTAATACCGCGCTCTGACTGACGCAGGCTTTTCCGAGGATCAAAGCTGTAGCAGCAGAATGTGTTTGGGTGCATTGTAGCACCCACAGAGGCATTAGCTGTCAAAAAAATGCCACTGTTTTTAACCAAATCTATGTAAGAGTGTGTAAAACTTATCTTAATAAAATCTTACCCACTGAACTCAAGAGTATTTTCTTCTTTTACATAGCATCTTCTTTTAGACTGCGAAGTGCGTTGACTATAAAAAGGAAATGTTTTTAAAAGACTGATTGAATTGAATGAAGAAATTTCAATGTTGGAACAACATCCACCAACGGCTAGGGATGCAATATTTCAATTTAAAAACCGTTTTCATGATGTCAATTAGTTAATCAAGGCAGCCTATCTTTGTGATATTTTTGACCTCTTGAATAATTTAGATATAACCGTACTAGGTAGCAATGTAACAGTATTTAAAGTACTAGAGAAGGTGGAAACTGTAACAAAAAAAAACTTAATTTGTGGACAGGCCGCGCGGAAGCAGAAAATTACAAAGCTCCAAAAAGGGTATAACGTGAATTCATTGCCGAGTGATATTCCAACGGCTTTCAAGGAACACCTGCTAGGACTGGAGGCAAATCTGAAGGAATATTTTCCCCCCATCCACAGCAACAAAGCATGGATAAGAAATACATTTATAATGGACGTAGAATCCGAGACGGGACTTCCGGATTTAGCTATTGAGTCAATAATTGAACTATCGTGTGGTTAGGGCACTCAAAGACATATTTGACAAAATACCACTGGTAGGTTTTTGGCAGTCTTTATAAAATATGTATTTTTAAAAGCGATAAAGTTTCCTCAAAAATAAATATAGGAACCGTTTGGAAGTGGAATCGGACCTGAGGATAAAATTAACATCTTTTCCTCCAAACGTCAAGTTTTTAGTTAAACAGAAATAACTGCATACTTCTCAAAAGTAAAAGGGGTATGCAAAAAAATAGTGGGTCACGAAGGATAAGCACAAAAATATTAAGAAAAATAAAAGAGCGGCAAAATTAATTTTTTCACAACTAATTAACGGCAAAAAAGCGGCAAATTCCCATTGTGCTTGCCATAATATTTGCGAGAAGTGATTCGCTAACTTTATGTACATGGTATTCCACGAACATACGCCTGTTTTTGGTTATTGCGACAACGAGTATTTTACTGTGCAATGTTGAACCTACTGGAGGTGTTAAATTTAGCGATAGTAACTTATAGATTGACATTATATTGATTGTTTCCCACCTTTAGACGAATCGGACGAGTTTGAGAAATGCCACTGTCACAGTCACAATTTTAGTTGACATACTCCTCTGATACGTCTAAAGGTGGGAAACAATCTATATAACGTCAATTTATATGTTACTATCGCTAATTTAATATCTACTAGTTTTATTTCTTTTGATTTCACAATTTAATGTTTTCCATCTTTTGCACTATTTTGCTAGTTATTAGCGCGCTCATCACTGTATATCGCTGACTGATTTTTGTTTTAAGGTCGTCCGTATAGAGGAGCTGTCCGGCGAAGAGAGATGTCCGTTAAGAGAGAGTTTAGCGTAGTCTATTGTGTTTGTTTATTGAATCCAAATATGCCGAGACGTGTTTTAGATGTAGATAACTTTATATTTAATGTACTTGCTTATTTTACTGCTGAGAAAACCAACGGGGGCCCCTTGCGACCAGTTCAATCCGTACATAAACGTGTGTGTGATGCACTCTGTATTAGTGAAAAAAAAACTACAGTCTGTCGTTTCGCTCGCCTAAACCATGCTCACCTATCGTTCCTTTTAAATGTTCGTCTACTTTCGTTCTTCCTATTTTTGCGTTCCAATCTCCTATTATCATCATTGGTTCTTTCTTAGGTATATTAGAGATGGTTTCATGTATCAGATGGTATGTTTCTTCTACTATATCTTCTGTCGCTTCGGATGTTGGCATATATACCTGTATAATGTGCATTTTGACTGGTTTAGCGTTTAGGGTTATTTTTATTATACGATCATTTACTGGAAGGTATTCATGTACATATTTTGCCCAACATTTTTGAATTAATATTGCTACGCCTTTTTGTCCTGATTTGTTAGCTCCTGACATGAAAACTTTAACGTGAGTGGCTTCCCAATGTCCTTGACCTTCCCAGTGTGTCTCAGATATCCCGCAGATATCTATCTTCTCCTTGATCAGTTCATTTTCTAGTATATACAATTTACCTGGCTCTAGCAGCCCCCTAACATTCCATGTTGCGATGCGGTGTTTTTTACCTAATGCTAAGTTTGATCTTCCAGTATCCCATTTCGCAGATATTGCCTGGTCGTCCACAATCATCTGCCCGGTCGCCCATTTCACACCATTCGACCCGGAATCGATACGGCGCCGGTTGCTAGCCGGATTGCAAAGCACAGAATTTCCTTGCCTAGTCGTCATTTCATAACGCTCTCTGGGAAGATAATCAGGTGGTTTCCCGTTGCCTGCCTGATCGCAGTATCACAGCCGGTTGAACTAAGATGTAGTTGCCGCCTGTGAGTATTTTACACCAGACCTGTATGAATCACACAGCCCCAGTGCAATAATGACGTAGCTGCTGCCCTATGTCATGCCCTCAGTTGATCCGCGGGTACTTATTCGGTTTAACCTTATTCGTACCTGACCTGCATATCTACAGGAACGTTCCCTATCAGCCATTGGGACGCGCCGTGTCGGGGTTGAGGACATCCCCCTCCCAGTCCGTCTTCTGTGAAGTACTGAAGAGCCCCTACTCAATTCAGAGCTCCCCCTCTCACACTGGTATGGATTATTTATTTATTTATTTATTTATTTATTATTTATACATATGACCTGGCCTCTAGTGACTAATCCAGGTCGTTTTTTCCTGATGGGATTACAGATATTTTTTTTTATATTTCTACATTTTTTACTCAACTATTAAATCGATTTTTACAATTAACAATTTGCCATAATCTATTAATTACGTTTAAAAAACAAATTTAAATAAACAATTTAAAATATTTTTGGTACTATCAACTCCCTTCTAAGTTATAAAGACAGTCCCTCTATTTTCAGAAGAGAGTTGGTAGTTTTTTTTTTTTTTTTAATTTCATGAATTATGTATTGAATTATTATTTTTATTTATTTATTTTATATTGAATTATTATTATTATAATTGTAAATATCTATTTTTGAATTTATATTTTATTTTATTTATTTTAATTTTATCTTACTCAACTTCATCAGGGTTGGATTATTGGTTGTCTTCTTCTATTATTATAGATTTCTTGTTGTTTTTTAGATATTATTTGTGTGAGATTGTTTAATATTTCAAAATATTCTTCATTTTGTAATATATCTCTTATTTCAATTCTTTCTAATCTTCTTCTCATTTCTCTATGTTCTTCATTTTCTATAGTATTTTCACAATGTAACACTATATGTTCTGGTGTACCTAGTTCTCCACATTCACAATATGCATCATCTTTTAAGTTAAATCTTTCCAAATATGTTGGGTACGGTCCATGTCCTGTTAAAAAGTGTATTAAACCTTGTTTTGGATTAAAATAATTTGGAATGTTTTCTAATATTGGTATAAAATTGTATAAACGTTTAGATTTTGTTGAATTTTTAGTATAACGTGACCAATCGATTCAAAAATTTCCCTCACCATCCTTGAATTTAATATTTCATGTATAGAGAACTTGTTGTCCATACTATAAACTATTTTACGTAAGTCTAACATTGACAGTGGTTTAAATTCACTCAGATTTAAATATAAATTATTATTGGTATTGGTCCAGGAATTTATTGAATCAATATCTTCGACAATATTTGTTATACTCCTGACAAAATATTTGTTAAAATTTTCTGCAATCTCCAAACGTTCTCTTAATACATTATGCTCCGCATCTATATCAAAACATATACAGCTAGGAATATCAAAGTTTTTAACATTAATTAAATTTTTTAATGTTTTCCACATTTTGTTTGGATCATTTTTAAACCTATCAATTTTCTCCAGATAATACTTATCTTTTTTAGCTTTTAATAAATTAACGACATGGTTTCTATGAGTTTTAAACAATGACCATTTATTTTGTTTCTCATTTTCCCGGCAATTTTTAAGCTCCTTATATGTTTTATCACGAATTCTAATGTGATTAAACACCTCATTATCAAACCATGGATCCCCAACAAGATGGATCGATCAAATTACGGGAATATGCAAAAGACGTATGCATGAGTTAAAAGAAATGACCAGAGACAGAGATCTTTGGAGACGGACAATACACGACATCACGTCGACCACTACACTCCCTCCGGGGGGTCCGGATTGAAGAAAGATGGGTTTTTTGAAAGGTATTAAGAAATTTTATTTTTTCTTGGCCAAAGGTAGTAGACTCTGTATCACAACCTGTTATCGCATGCAGCAATAAAATGTTTTCTCGCGCAGATGGAAGGAGCTTCAAACTCTTATTCGATTCATTTTGCCGAACAAGTTTCATGAGATAAAATTAATTGCCCGATGGAGTGAAGACAGTAAGTAACACTAGTATGTCCGTATCTTCTACAACAATAACTATTTTTTTAATAATATCTTTTGCCATGTCTATTGCAATGGCTACTATAGTTCTCACTGCATCTGCGGAGCACTGAAGAATACAATCTAGTAGTAGTAGACTATGTCATAAATTTCCAAAAATTCCAGGAGACGTGGCCAATCCTGGAAGACCTGGTGCCTTGGAGACTATGATATTGGTATTCAGCGAGCCCAAAAACCCTTGGACAGTCAATTTGAACTCATTTTCGTAAATTATTACCAAATTACAAATTTATAAACGCTGGAATGAGTATAGTCTCGTTGGAACTTTACCGCGCTGAGCAGATGGGACGTGAATTATAAATTGTAAAACTCCCTCATCTTCCTTAGTCTCAGCATCCGTATGGCTTGCAAATTGTAGAAGCCTCGGAGATGTAACCAGAGAAGGTTCCCATTGTTTTCAGTCTAGTGGGATGTAGAGTAACATTAGGTTGTTTTATATGCCATTAGAGTGAAAACTTAGTCTTTTACTAGCAGTTGCCGCTAGGGCATCTATGCCATTTCGTTCGTTGCCATCCGTGACTGCACGCCGGGGTTTTTTTTGTTGGATCAGAGAGAGCAGCATATGTGCCTCCTGATGAGAGACTAATAAGTTTCGAAACCGGTAGAGGTGATTGCTGCACTCTCTGATTGGACTAGAATATGATGCGGCTGTATTTTTGTTTTGTAACGAAATTGAAAATGGTTATTCATTTTTGATTCACAAATTTATAATTTCGAAATCCACTTCGAAATGCATTTTAAAAAAATTATTTTTCTTGTGTACAAGTTGCGTGGACTTTATGTTTTTAGATTGCTTGTTTAAGGTAGATTAAGAGGGATTTAAATTTAAATAAGTGTATTAAAATCTTACAAAAAGTCACTGTTCACTCGCGTTTCTATCATCGTCACATATGCCGGTTTCACAAGCGGTTGCTTGTCGTAAGAAGTTTAATTGTTTTTAGCGAATTAGCGGTTTGTCTATAACGGATTAACGATTTACACTATTGGACAGCGAGAAAAAGCGTTTGTTCAGCGATAGTTGAAGACAGAGAAAGGTCCGCGTTAATAGTTAAACCCAGAAAAAAGGTTCGCGTACTAAGCTAGACCCGACAAGCAGAGAAAGAATATAAACAACTACGTAAAGAAGAAAATAAAACTCACCGAAGAAAAAAGAGAGAATATATTAACAAAGAATTCTTAAGAATATGAACAAAGAAGAGAGAATGCTTAAAGCTATAAGTACATAATTCGCAAATATTTTAGGTGTATCCCTACTTTTTCTGTCTTTACACAGCAAATTACGTGTAGTAAAATTCACACTGGTATGGATATGTAAACATTACTAGAATGTCATTCTACTTGAAAATGTCATCATTAATTTAAAGAGATGGCTTTTGAATGTTCTTGGATAACTGTTATTTTTATAATTGCAAATTATTAATTCAGTTAATAAATGTGATAATTTTTTCAATATAAGTGATTGTAATAATTTATTTGTACAACAAAAACTAATACTCATTCGAGAAAAGAGGAAAAGTGTTAAAGTGATTTTTTAATAATATATTGTTATGGAACGCTTACAATTTTGAACATCTTTAACAACAAAATACTTGGATCACAGAATATATTATCCTGATGTATTCTCTGCTTGGATCTTCCACAAATAATACACAATAAATAACTTTTTATTAAGTTCACGTCTTAAATCAATTATTTATCAAATACACTACATATATATCAATAATATTTAATCAATACTTCAAAATATTCCCGATGCAATGTCAAATATTTAAAATTGTCACTGATTGTCAGTGTCTGACTGACAATATGCTGACAATATTATATTCGGCTGAGTGCGTTGTAAGACAAAGATAGATTTGGAAAATATTACCACGGCATTGTGTTCATTTTTTTCGAATCCTGAAAAAACCAATAAATATTTTTGAAAAATTTAAACGCAGAATGAAAGATTAAATTATTACCGAGGGCCGAAAGTCCCTTAGAATAAATAAAAAGTTTATTTTGAATGAGATATTTGAAATTAAAAATCACAGTAAATTTTCTCTTAGTTTTTCACCCCTGTAACTTATTTAAATAAACATTATAGAAGTTCTCCGGGACTTTCGGCCCTCGCTAATAACGTAATCTTTCATTCTGCGTTTAAATTTTTCAAAAATACTTATTAGTTTTCTCAGGATTCGAAAAAAATGAATCCCCATTTGAATAGCATTGCAGCCGAAAATACGTACCGATCCTCTTAATAAAAGCAATGAAAGAATTTAATATACCAACACAACTAATAGAACTGATAAAAGAATCTCTAAAAGTAGAAAGTAAAATCCGGATACAAAACGAACTAACGGAAACAATAGATGTGAAAAAGGGACTACGCCAGGGAGACGCTCTATCGTGCATCTTGTTCAAATCGTACTCGAGAAAGTAATGAGGGACACAACAGTCAATACTCGAGGAACAATCATTAATAAAAGCGTGCAAATACTAGCATTTGCAGATGATGTTGACATAATCGCAAGATCAAGAAGAGAAATGATAGATATGATCGCATTCAATCAAATAGAACGAGCTGTCAAAATAGTGGCCTTAAAATCAACCAGAACAAAACAAAATATATGCAGATAAGTAAAAACGCAGAAATAAGGCAGCCACAAAATTTAACAATAGGAGAATACAACATTGAGGGGGTAAAAAACTTTACATACTTGGGATACCTAGTCATGTCTGATAATAACGTAGCGGAGGAAGTGAAGAGGCGAATATTTATTGCCAATAAAAGTTACCGTGGCTTAATTCGGCAACTAAGATCAGATAACGTCGCAAGAAAAACAAAATGCCAAATATACAAAACCTTAATAAGACCGGTACTCACATAAAGCTCAGAAACCTGGACACTCACTAAAAGAGAGGAAACATTGCTAGCCACCTTTGAAAGAAAAATCTTGCGACACATATATAAGGGCACGAAAGAAAACGGAATTTGGCGAAGAATGTACAACTTTGAACTATACAAAATATACCAGGATTCGGATATCATAACATTCATTAAAATAGGACGGCTGCGTTGGATGGGACATGTAGAAAGAATGGAAGAAGGCGAGATACCAAGCAAAATATTCAAACAGATGCCAGTAGGAAAAAGAACAAGAGGAAGACTGAAGCTGAGATATTTAGAACAAATAGAAAATGATATAATAACCTTAAAAATAAAAAACTGGAAAAAAAGCACGAAACAGATCAGAATGGAGAAGAATCCTGGAACAATCCAAGACCCAGAAAGGGTTGTCGAGCCAGTGATGATGATGATGACTAAGCTAGACGTGTTGCCTTCGAAAGCTAACACAAGAGACGTGTATTGGCACCGTTGCATGTCTGTTGCTTTTGCTGGTCAACAGTGAAAGAGATATTAATCCCCCGTTGCAATGTCTAAGCATAATATCTGTATAGGGTAGGATCAAACTAGATCGGTAGGTATGAAACTAGGAGCTGTTGGTCAGGGTTGGCTTAAGAATTATTTAAAACTAAGGATTATTCAATAATGCAATTTTCAGTTCGTCATCTTCATCATAGTTTGCAAAGTTTTCTAAGGTTCTTACGAACCGAATGCAATAAGGTTTATTGAGATGCATCTAACTGCAAAAATTTGATAAGTTTTGGGCTTTTTAGTGCTTCATTGCCTCGTCTATTAGTCTTCAGGTACTTATCTTTTACTACGGCTTTGGGGTTTTGAAAAAAGCGGCACAGTATCGTCTCTTTTTTACGATGTTCGCTGCTTAATTAAAAATATAATGAACAAGTCGAATATTAATTCGGAAAAGGACTCCTCGGAGCTTTTGAAACACTGTCTACCTTTGTGTTGCTAATATAGAACAATTACTGAATTAATAAGGAACTTGGCACGTGAAAATGTTTCTATAGAGGATGAAAAATATCTTTATTAAATTGTCTTGAATTTATAATAAACAAAAAACATCACATTCAAGTCTTCTTTGGACCTCTTTGTAGTCTATAAAACAATGAAGACTATAAATACCATAACGGACATAAACCAATATTAATAAACGTGAAAAAATAGAAAACAAAAAGTCGCAATAACATTTTTGGATTAAATTATATTAAGAGTTACTAAGAATAATCCAAAAAAGAAAAATGCAATACTTGGACCAGGTGTTAAGAGGGGAAAGATATGATATACTTCAAATCATATTAGAATGTAAAGTACAGGGCAAAAGATCGGTGGGAAGACACCAGAGCTCATGTCTGAAATACTTGAGAAGATGGTTTGACCGCGCATCCACAGAAATTTTTCATGCAGCAGTTTCCAAAGCTACTGCCATTTAGATCTCCAATCCTCGAAAGGAGATGGCGCAATAAGAAGAAGAAGAAGAGTTACTTAGATTTACACGAAAACAAAAACAAATAATGAACCAAGGCATAGAATATAATCCGGAAATGACAACAGACGAAATAGGTACATCAATCTCTTGATGAAAGATGAAAAGTGACATACCGTCGGAAAAAGTTCGAATAACAAGAGAATAAATAAAGAATTATTTTATTTCTTCCTATTTTATTCTTCAGAATTTATGTAGGCCCAATAGTTTACGCAAAATAACTTTGTATAATTATAGATATAGATAAAACCTTTCTCTCATAAACAATTTTAAGGGGAAAGGCGCAAAATGTCGCCTGTCAAAATTTTCAATGTATTTAAATGTACTTATTCATTTTTTCGAATCCTGAGAAAACTAATAAGTATTTTTGAAAAATTTAAACGTAGAATGGAAGATTACGTTATTACCGAGGGCCGAAAGTCCCTTAGAATAAATAAAAAGTTTCTTTTGAATGAAATATTTGCAACTAAAAATCACACTAAATTTTCTCTTTTATTTTTATTCCTGCAACTTGTTGAAATAAACATTATAGAAGTTTTGAGGGATTTTAGGACCTCAGTAATAATGTAGTCTTTCATTCTGCGTTTAAATTTTTCAAAAATATGTATTAGTTTTCTTAGGATCCGAAAAAAATGAATAGGGGAAGGGAGGGCAAGATGGAAGGCTTAACTTTATGATGTGTTAAAAAATAAAACAACGTAATACAAAACTTTCATTTTAATCATTCTTGAAAGAGACCTTCTACAGTTACAAAACTCAGTCATTAAATATTATTAATAATAAGTAGATTTTTTTTATGAGTAATTAAAAAATAATGTCAAAAATTCCATCTTGCCCTTACCCTGTGGGCAGGATGGAAAGCTTGTTCGGGCAAGATGTAATGTAGAGGAAAGCACTACCTTTTACAGTTTACACACATAAAACTGCCATCTTCTGTGTCGGTACACAATTCATGTGCCCAACCATTACATACAGGACATTGTACCCAGTCCTCTGTGGGCGGTTCCACATAAAGTTCACCACATACACAGAACACATCATTTTGTGAAGACTGTTCTAAATGTTGTACAATATTTTTATCTTTTTCTGTTTTTGTCCCTTTTCCTTTACCTTTTCTTTTATTCTCGCAGGTTCCTATTTCCTTGCTTTTATTTTTGCCTATTATTATCTTCCAACTTGCCCTAAGTTGCAATTTTCCATCTTGCCCTTATGCCCCTTTCCAATAATAATATCAATATTTTCAAAATGCTTTATTATTTCTCTTATTTAAATATCAATTAAGATAACCTGTACCCAATAGATACTTTGTATAAATGCATAATAATAATATTATACACCTTGTTTAAATAATCGTATCACAAAAATTAAATAATTGCGTAATATTTAACTGCGAAAATAAGAAGGAAGTGTGTACACTCATTAGCTGAACTGATTGAGCCGTCGTTTGTAAATGGAAGAGATTCGCCTGCATCTGTGTGAGTGTGGATCCGGGCGCTTCATTGCGCAGTTCAGGTTTTATAGGTAATTTCCATCTTGCCCTATCCTTCCATCTTACCCTCCTTTCCCCTACATTTAAAACACATTAAAAATTTTGACAGGCGACATTTTCCACCTTTCCCCTTAAGGTGATACAGTAGCGATCAACAGGTAGCCAAAACGCGTTCCAAGATTGCGGCTGTAATTTTGAATATTTTTTCGAGATATTTGGCACACATATTCGTAATATAATAAAGAATGGCGGTACAGAGCCCAATTTGAAAAATATATTAATATGAGGAAATTACTCTGTAATTAAATACAATATTAAAAAAACGAGCCTGTACCGCCATTAAGAAGAACAAAAAAATACACTTTGTTCAAATAAACTTTTTTATCCGATGCCTAGAGTTTGTGTCATTTTGGAACTACTAATGAAATAAAAAATTTTAGTAGTTCCAAAATGACACAAAATCTAGGCATTGGATAAAAAAGTTTATTTGAAGAAAGTGTATTTTCTTGTTCTTCTTAATGGCGGTACAGGCTCATTTTTTTAATATTATATTTAATTACAGAGTAATTTCCACATATTAATATATTTTTCAAATTGGACTCTGTACCGCCATCCTTTATCCTCAGCCGCAATCTTGGAACGCCTTTTATGCTACCTGTTGATCGCTACTGTTTCCTCTTAAGTGAAACTTCTCGATATTTTGATATTTATGTTAATATCCTTATTCTTGTGCAAAATATAAGTTCTTTGTGCATTTTTAAAAAAAGTTTTGAATAATTGTCAAAAAATCGACCATTGAAGCTCTTTTTAAATCGATTTTAAAAAAAATATTAGAAAGATCAATCTACACGTAAATAATAAGACGATAGAAAGAGTTCAAAATTATAACTATTTAGGGACAAACATTAATGAAACAAACGATTATACCAAAAAAATCAGGAAGCTAGGTCAAATTATCTCAGGACAAATAATTCCTGACAAAAAATCCCCACAAATTATCCCAGGACAAAAATCCCCAGACAAAAACTCCCCATAAATAATCCCCACAAATAATCCCCGGACAAATAATCCCCGAACAAATAATCCCGACATAAAATCCCGGACAAATAATTCCCACAAATTTTTTTGGACAAAATATCCCCACAAAAAATCTCGGACAAAAAATCCTCAAGAAATACTTGCTGCCGACTAGTTCTCTAAAAGTTTTTCCGTGAATGAAACGATTTTTCTTACAAATCTAAGACTCTTGCTGTCCTTCTAGACTAGAACTTTTTAACCATCCTGTCGAGTACGGAAAAAGTATTAATTGCATTTGAGTATTATAACTATTTAAAGGCAGGACTCCAGGAATTTTCCACAAATTTTTCCAATGGAAAAATTACAGTTAAACATTAGAAGACGTCATGCCAACATTTTTTTATAGTTTTGAAATAAATATGTTTAATTTATTTAGTTGGCAGGACTCAAATCATGAAAATTTCATTATTTTCATTACGTGTTTGTAGATATAAACCCCCTTACCCCTTTTGCAACCCTCCTGTCCAAAAAAATTTCTTCATAAAATCTGTAGTATCCTATCATTCTGTGGATATGGCAGGTCACCAAAATTGATTGCAACTCCCCATTTTTTTCATTAAAAATCTAATTTTCACAGGAAAATGTCACAGGAAACCCGTTGACTGTTCCACAAATTGTAAGTACCTCCTCTAAGAGGTACTCTGTCTAATATTTCCCAGTCTACGAATATAACTCTCATATACTGAAGTTGACAAACATTTGCGTAAATTGCATTCAAGAGAATTCGGCAGCAAGTATTTCTTGGGTATTATTTTTTGTCCGGGATTTTTTGTGGGGATTTTTTGTGGGGATTTTTTGTGGGGATTTGTTGTCTGCGGATTTTTTGTCCAGGGATAATTTGTGGGTATTTTTTGTCCGGGATTATTTGTCCGGGGATTATTTGTCCGGACCCCGAAATCATAGAATAGAATTGTCTAGAAGTGCATTCAATAATACGAAACAAATATTATGTAGTAGAGCTCAGCCTAAATCTTAGAAACCGAGTACTAAAGTGTTATGTATTTTCTGTTCTTTTGTATGGTGTGGAGACATGGACACTTAATAAACAATGTCTCAATAGATTGGAAGTATTTGAAATGTGAACATATCAAAGAATGTTGAGAACCTCCTGGACAGACAGAATAACCAATAGAGAAGTACTAAGAATAGAGAACAGCAGAGAGATACTGGATTCCATCAATCCATCCAATTCCATCAAAATAAGAAAACTGCAATACTTGTGTCATATAACACGTGATGACAGATATGAACTCCTAAAATTCACAATGCAGGGAAAGGAAAGCGCAACGTAGGTAGAAGAAAAATGTCCTGGCTGAGAAATATCAGGGAATGGTTTGGATGCAGCTCAACTGAACTCTTTCGAGCTGTAGTGTCAAAATTTAGAATAGCAATGATAATTTCCAACCTTCGTCGCGGATATGGCACGTAAAAAAGAAGAAGATGTGTCTTGGGAAAATCGTTACTTCCCTGGATCCCTGGTCTATATCAGTACTTTGTTTAAAGTAATTCAAAACTTAAACACAAATCTCCGTTCTGTTTCTTAACGATTAAATTGTGCAATGTAAATGTTAATTACTGGCAAGTCGTAACAAATGAAATCGTACATAAAACCTAAAATTTAATTTCGTCGAAAATTGCTGATTGCGATCGTTCTATTCGCTGACGGGTGAATCAATAGGGAAAGGGCTCTTAAACATTCTATAAAAAGATAGGAAGATAAAAGAGAAAGAAGTAGCAATTACTTCAGAAAGCACTATAAATTGCTGGATCTGACGGTGCATAAACAAGAGGCAGTTATTTCAAGGAAATGATAATTTTGTATCGTTTGAAATGTCTGTTAAAATGTAGTTTTGGAGATTTTATACAATTCTTTTAGAAGCTAAAGACGTTATATATATTTCTTTGTTATAAATAAAGTCTTATAAAAAAATCTATCTATATATGTATTATATATATATATATATATATATATATATATATATATATATATATATATAAAGGGTTGTATACAGCTAATGCCGTTTCCCTTCCGTCAGCCAGGACTTCCATTTTTTCGATCTTCCCAGTCTCCGTCTTCCAATCCTTTCTTAGACATGGCTTCGTCGACTTCATTCTTCCAAGATCTTCTCGGTCGTCCTCTTCTTCTCGTTCCTCTTGGGCTCCATTCTGCAACCTTGTGTATCCAAGTGTTTTCTGCTCTGCGTACGTGGCCGTACTATTTTAGTCTTCTCTCGTCTATATATTGCAGGGCATCTGTTTCCACTTGCATTCTTCTAAAAAAAATCTAATATGCAATATTTTAACATTTAGTAGAAATCTTCTTCTTCTTATCGAAACTCGAAAAAAGAAGAAGATTCTTCTTCTTTTTCTCGAAAAACGATTTTATTCGCTAGGTATGTGTTCTCTTTTTTAATTTTTCTTTGTTTCTCGATATCATTTTTTAACATTCTTGGTGGTTAGTGGTTCCTCAAACGTTGTAAACTTCGCTGATGACTCAAATGTGTTGTTCTGGGGAAAAACATTAGAAACACTCCTCACAGTGGCAGAACAAACTCTGAGCAAGGCTGAACAATGGTTCAGTGGAAATAGGCGGGTGCTTAATACTGATTAGACAGTTTTTGTTTACTTTAGAACCAGCCAATCACGAGAACAGTTACCAGATGCAGTCAATATTCTATCACAAAACACAGAACCTTCTAGATCAGCTAGGTTTCTTCATCTTCATATTGATCAGAGCCTGAATTGGGGGAAACAAATACAATATGCGACAAAAAAACCTAAATAGAGCCTGCTACGCATTAAGAGTTTGAAAAAACTATCTAGACCAGGGAATCTTACTATCAGTATATTATGCAAACTTTTATTCTATTATGCGATATGGAATAATCTTCTAGGGTTCTGGGGATAGCTCAACTGTCTTCATAGTCCAAAAAAAGGCAGTCCGGATTGTGACCTGCTTCCAAATCAAGAATATAATTAGTGGAGTCACTGAAGGTTTTCACCTCCGATTTCGTTGAACCTTCATCGATTTTCATGAAAATTGGTAAGTAGTTAGAAGATACTTCAAGGAACAAAGGTGACATGATGTTAACTTGAGCTTTTACCCTGGGGTGGTTGCCACCCCTTCTCGGGGGTGAAATTTTTTTATTAAAAATAATACCAGAAATCGATAGAGGGGCAACTTCTAAGCAAAATTTGTTATATAAAGTTATTAACATAAATCAATACTTTTTGAGTTATTAAATATTAAAGATTTTATTTTTTCTTAAAAAAATGCATGTTTTAAAGCTGTTTTTCACGTATTACTCAAAAACTATAAGCTTTTGTAAAAAAGCTATTATTACCAAAAGTAAAGATAATAAAAAATTTAATACATTCCCTACTTAAAGAACTAAACTAATGTTATTTTAAAGTGAGTTATGGGTAATTGAATGTATATTTTTTCGACGAGTACTCAAATCTAAGTATTCAAGCTTACATAACGGGAAAACTATGCATTTTATAGAATATACTTGTTAAGCACTTGTCAAAGTACTTCGGAATACCTATCAAATGAGCTTCAGTAGAAGTTAATAGCATCAAAATTAAGCAAGTTATGATGAAAATAAGAGAACCCTTTCGATTTTTTTAGGAAAAAGTTAAAAACTAAACATACGCCATTTCCGCAAAAATTAAAATTTGTAGTAATCCTCACAAGAATTTCTTTATGTTATCACAGTTAATTATTTCAACAAATTTGACCGGTTTAGAATGCATATTTTTGAAAAAAAGGTATAATTTAAAAAAATCAGAATTTTTAGAATTATCATACTTTTCATTTTCTTTTGATAATAACTCCAAAAATACTCAATATACGTAAAAAATAATAAATAACTAAATTTTAGTTTTTTCTGTAACAAATACTTTACCCATTTTACTATTTTCGTAGAGTAAAAAGTAACCGAGATAGAAACGTTTAAAATTTCAATTTTGCTGCGAGAACCATGTAACCGGAGCCATTTAACCTTTTATTTTTAAAAAAGTAAGAGGTATAAATGACTATTTTGACGTTTTTTAATAGCTCTTGGAATCACATTTTAACCAGTTATTAGATGAACTTGCTGCTTTAAAATTTAACGGAGTTCATTACAAAAAAACAATAACCGTTTTTAGAAAATTTTTTAAAAGATACATTTTGAAACATTTTTGGTGCATAAACTTTAATGCTATCAACTTGTTCGAGCACTTATTTGATAGATATTTCAATGAGCTTTGACAAATGTTTAATAAGTTTATGTTATAAAATGCATCATTTCCCGGTATTTAAGCTTGAATACTTAGATTTGGGTACTCGACGAAAGAAATACACATTCAATTACCTATAACTCACTTTCAGTTAACATTGAAAGGTTTTTCTAGTAAGGAATTTATTTGATTTTTTATTAGCCTCAATTTTGACAATAATAACTTTTTTGTAAAAACTTATAGTTTTTGAGTTATTTATGAAAAATCGGTTAAAAACATGCATTTTTCTCACGAAAAATTAAAATCTTTGATCTTTAATAACTCAAAAAGTTTTGATTTATTTTGATAACTTTATATATAACAAATTTTGCTTATAATTTGTCGCTCTATCGAATGGTGGGGTTATTTTTTATAAAATAATTTTCACCCCCGAGGAGGGGTGGCATCCACCCCCAGGGTAAAAGTGCAAGTTGGCACCATGTCACCTTTGTTCCTTGAGATATCCTCTAACCACTCACCAATTTTCGTGCAAATCGATGGAGGTTCAACGAAATCGGAGGTAATAGCTCATATTCACCTTCAGTGACTGCACTAAATACAAGAAGCCTTAATTTGAATTCCCCACTTCACAGATTGAGAAGAATATCTTGTTTATGCGTGTTTTTACAATAGTCTACCATCTGACATTCAACGGGAAACAAACTTTTAAAAGCTTTTAAAAGAAAGATTTTCAACACCTGGTTAACATTGAGCCTTTGGAGTATCTGGCCTTGATCATCATATTTGTTCTGTTTATATATTTTAATATATTAATTCTGCTTTTATAATTTCATATATCCAGCTCCAGTGTTATGTTATTGGGGTTTAAAACCAATGAATTACCTTTCAATGAGCTAATGAGAACATGGTCTATTTGATTTCTCATTTTCCCATCAGGAGAGATCCAGGTTATTTTATGTACATCTTTATGATCATGAATTACCTCACCTTTGTTCTCACGGTTCAAAATGTCAATAAATTGTTTTATTTATTATTGACCATACAGTTCTATTTCTGCAATCTTATAAATACTTTAAGATCTTTCATCCACAAGGAAAAGAAAAAGTTTTCCTGTAGTTGGCTGTATACCATCAATCACAAAATTGGAAAGAAATCCTTTGTAAAAGGTATAAAATTTTTTTATTAAAAATCCCTTAAAAGGGCTACATCACAACAAAACGTTTTCGATTTTTATAAAAAATCATCATCAGTGTTCGATAAACTGGATGCTAGCTGAGCCACAAAAGAAAAATATCTGGGTAAAAACCCTTTACATAAAATATAGATGCCTTAAAAGTGCATACTTCAAGAAAAAGGCCTGTGATGGTCACATGGCAAACAGGATAATGCCCTAAGGTAAGGTATACAGGTTTCCCAACACGTGGGATCCAAATTGAGTTGATCACATTTCAATGACTTGCCATTAAGTCATTGAAATGTGATCAACTCAATTTGGATCCCACGTGTTGGGAAACCTGTATACCTTACCTTAGGACATTATCCTGTTTGCCATGTGACCATCACAGGCCTTTTTCTTGAAGTATGCACTTTTAAGGCATCTATATTTTATGTAAAGGGTTTTTACCCAGATATTTTTCTTTTGTGGCTCAGCTAGCATCCAGTTTATCGAACACTGATGATGATTTTTTATAAAAATCGAAAACGTTTTGTTGTGATGTAGCCCTTTTAAGGGATTTTTAATAAAAAAATTTTATACCTTTTACAAAGGATTTCTTTCCAATTTTTTAAGATCTTTATTTTGGCCTTGGCAGGTAATTGTAGAAAATATCAATGATATACCTCTTTTATTTATATCTACAATTGTGCAAGGATCGATTTCCGATCACAAAATATTATAAAAATAAAACTACCTACAGAATGAAATTTTATAATGAATGAAAGAGAATGAAATTTTATAATAGTGTCAATAAAAATAAAGCTGCAGCAGAAGTTAATAAGGGTATTTGGCTCCGAATTCCTCCCTAATACATCACTTTACTTGATATTTTCACAGAAAGTAGGGAATATCTCTTCTTCTTCTTTCTCATAATCCTTAGTGCCGTTCAGGGCGTCGGATGTCGGGTTCCGTCCTTTATCAATTTCTTCCAAGCGCTTTTATTGATGACCAGGTTCTTCATATCCCTTATACTCATGTGTTTCCTTTCACCTATATCTGGTCCATCCATGTCTTTCTCGGCCTTCCCTTGTTTCTTCTACCTTCTTGTACCTTCTTTGTAATTCTCTTTTGCTCCATTCGTTGTATGTGTCCACATCAGCTTAATTGTTTGTTTTCGATCTTCCTCATTATCGGTTCTTGTTTCAGCTCTCTTCTTATATCTTCATTTCTGAATCTATCAAACTTCGTAACTCCAGCTATTCTTCTCATGTATTTCATCTCGGTCGCGTTTATCATTGATTCATGTTTCTTTTGCACAATCCATGTTTCCGCCCCATATAGACAAGGTGAAAACGGCAGGTCCGTTGGGAAAAATATTCCCACGAGATTTTTTTGCATAATCACATTCGTGAGACATCCCAGAATAAGGTTCAAGAAGTGGTTCACGTGAAAAGTGGTTCAATTTTTTTTAAACAACTTTTTTAATCAAATTTGCAAAAATCAATATTTTTGGCTGAGACAATTTTTTTTTAGATTTCTTGGACCATTCTGGCCAAAAAAGGTCTCATAATTTTTCTCTAAAGTTGATCTTTTTCGAGTTATAAGTAATTTAAAATTTGGAAAACGCGAAAATGACCCTTTTTAAGACTTAATAACTCGGTTCAAAATTATTATTATGAAAGTTAGAAAGTGACTAAATCAAAATTTAAAGCCTCCGCTACATGATCCTGAAGAAATATGTGTTATACATTTATTACTAAGCTGTTATTTTTAATTAATAACAATGGGCGGTTAGATCGTATTGACGCGGCTGTAAATATGAGTCAAGTAAGATGCACAATTGGACTGCAGGAATGGCATCTCTCTCGCACTCAGCATTTACGGCCGCCTAACACGTGCATGGCGCTCATTATTATTACTTAAAAATAACAGCTTAGTAATAAAGTAATGACAAAAATTTCTTCAGGATCTTGTAGGGGGTATTAAACTTTGATATAGTCACTTTCTGACTTTCATAATAATAACTTTTAACCGAGTTATTAAGCCTTGAAAATCGCCATTTTTCGTTTTTTTCAATTTTAAATTGCTTATAACTCAAAAACGATCAACTTTAGAGAAAAATTATAAGAGACCTTTTTTATCCAGAATGGTCCAAAAACCTACAAAAAATTGTCCGGGCCAAAAATAGTGATTTTTGCAATTTGATTAAAAAAATTGTTAAAAAAATTTGGACCACTTTTCACGTGGGCGACTTCTTGAACCATATTCTGGGATGTCACACGAATGTGATTATGCAAAAAAATCTCATGTGAATATTTTTCCCAACGAACCCGCCGTTTTCGCCTTGTCTAATATGTCAGTATCGGATTTACCATGCTGTTATATACTCTGAGATTAGTTTTGTTGTTTATTTCTGACTTTCCAAAAATTGTATTATTTAAAGAGTAATACACGTTAGTTACCTTTTTCAGTTTATTACTTATTGCCAAGTCCGTTTTCCCATCATCTGTTATTATATTTCCCAAATATTTAAACGTAGATACGTGTTCTATTACTTGTTCCCTTATTATTATCTTAGTATTCCTTTCTTTTTCTCATCTTCATTTATTATCATAAGTTTTGTTAGGGAATATCTCAAAAATAAAATAAATCTATTCTATACGAAAACATGCTTTTATCTTGGGATTAGTTTCCACCCTTTCTCGGAGGTAGAATTTTTTTGTCAAAATAACCCCGGGAGTCGGTAGAGGACAATTGTAAACAAAAATTATACTATATTTTTTTGAAAACTCAACGATTTTTGAGTTATTCGTGATTGAAAATTGGCCATTTTCATTGAAAAATGACACCTATTCGGTCGGTTTTTGCGAATAACTTAAAAACTATGCATCTAACAAAAACAAGTGTAAAAATCATTTTTGTAGCTTGTAAAAAACAAAGGGGTTTGTTTTTGCAGAAATCTTCTAGTTGCAATAAAAAGCGAGATATGGTTGACGAAAAGTGATTTTTGTGAATGGCCGAATCGATGCATTCAACTTGAAATAACAGAAAAGTTATCGACGGTATAATGCTAAAGGCGCATTCTCACGCTTTGATTTTAGTTGATCAACTTTAATGGATCAACTAAAATCGGTTAAGTTTTTGTTCACACATTTCAAACAAAATTGAAGCAATTAGTTTTAATACAATGGTGCCAAGTGTAGTTATACGTAAAAATGTACATTTTATTAGTAGTTTTCTTAAGTAGTTTACTGATTCAGCAACTCACGAAAATTATGTTAAGACGAAATAAAGAACACAAAAAACGTCGTTTCTGGATATCAAATTGGATTAAAAGAAGAAATTAATGTGGTTTTTGTGGTTTTTCAGAAACTCTGCTAAAAGAACTTGCTTTGGAAGAAAAAGAAGGATATAAAAATCTGAACATAACTCTCTCTGACCATTTTAAACTCATTTTGTTGATTTGAAGGATAACTTTTTACGCAGACTGACAAGATAATAGTGATTCAAGTCGACCAACAAATGTTCATAAGCTTCAAACGTGATTCAACTTGCCTGGACCTCGATTTTTCAACCTTCGCTTCGTTATCGATCATTCGCTATCTGTACACTAAACAGATACGAAGCGAATACGTTCGATAACGAAGCGAAGGGTCAAAAATCGAGGTCCTGAAAAATGTCAAGTTGAATAAAGTTTGACTCGATGAATCTTTTGTTCAATCGACAAAAGTTGACCGATTAAAATTGAAACGTATACAGTCGAACCCGCTTATTAGAATAGCCTTCGGGCCAAGCAAAAATATTCCTATAACCGGGAAATTCTAATAACCGATCAGTGGTGGCTAGCAGAAATATATGTACCGAATATACGTCATAATAGTACAACACACTTTGTAGAGGTACATACTGTAAGTACATGTACATAGTATGTATTTACATGTACATACATACGTTATGTACATATATTATGTATATGGTTCTATTTCTTTTTATGTCAATAATACAGTACCTAGTGTAACTATTACTTATTTTATTAAAACACCAAACTACATTATCTGTGCATGCATACCTACACAAATAAGTATGAAGTGTATGCAATATGTAGATATACGTGTACATATATATTTTCTTATTAACATATATCCAACAGACTTACTTTTTTTCTGGAAAAATAATCGGTAATCTGAGATTATTTGTTTTGTTACATAAGATATTAGCGTTGATTGAAATATTAATATGGGTCCAATACCTCAATCAACGATATTAGTCACTTGTGGCTCTAAAATTATAATAAATAAAAATTTCAGCGGTTATTATATTACAAGGGGTTATTTATGACTTCCAACTGTTAAAAATCTAAACAGACAACGACGTGGCGGTGAGTGAGCAATAAGAATGTTGACACAATTGAAAAATTAGGTACCTACTTTGCGATCGGTAAATGTTTGGCGGAAGGTAGAATTGGTACCCATAATAAAGTAAGAAATAAAATATTATCGAAAGGTCCTATAAAACCAGAAAACATAAAAATTTGTGGGAAATTGTACCTAAAAAGTTTTTGGTAACTTAAGATTATTAGATAAAGCGGGATTCTTTTACTAAAACGTATCACTATAAACGGTTAAATTTATTAAGGAGTAAATGGAAATGTTCCGGGATCTCAAAATTCTATTCCTTAAACCGGGATATTCCTATAAGCGGTACTCTAATAAGCGGGTTCGACTGTAATATGTTCTCACAGCTATTATCATTCGATATTAGTTGATTCGCTAAAGTTGGTCAACTAAAATCGAATTGTGAGAATGCGCCTTTACAACACTTTTTGTAGTGTTTAAAAAGACCTTTAAAATGAACAATCATTGATTGTTGATTGCATTAAAACTAAGTTAAATACGGTGCAAAAAATATTAATCACTTACACATTTTAAGAAAAAATTAACAGTATGTTTAACTCCGCGTCCACCAGAATTTAAATACATCGATTTCCTTCTACGGTACCTTTTATTTTAATGCTATTTCTATGCTCAAAAAGTTGGACTGGTTTAAAATAAGATTGGCGTGATTTATGAAAAAAATAAGATCAAATCATACAGCGCATTTTTAAATTTTCTTTTGCTTTTTTTCTAGGTGTAACTCGGTAATGATAGAGATACGAAAAAAAATTCACTACAAAAATGTAAGGTTTTTTTTTCACAAAAGTTTTAATTTTTTTCACTACTGTAGCATAAATTACGCCGTAATATCCTACTTTTGCTATCAGTACCTGGAGTATTATAAAATATTATAAAAATAAAACTATATATCTACATAGACCAGGAACCGAAGCTTTTCACCTCTCAATTTTTACAGAATCAATCGATTTGCTTGAAAATTTGAGAATCAGTAGTGGATAGTCCAAGGATAAAAATATTTTTGATGCCGACAGGCGCTTTTACCATGGGGGTAGTTGCCACCCCATCTCGGGGGTGGAAATTTTTTATTATAATTTGACCGCAAGTTAATAAAAACATTCATTCTAAGCAAAAAATGTTCTATACATTTTTTTGATAAAATTAATAGTTTTCTATTTATTCGCTATCGAAAGTGTTTTATATCGAAAAAATCAATGTTTTTCGATATACTCATTTACGATTCACTCAATTTTTGCCGTAGAAAAAATGTTTTCAAACCAAGTTCTTAGGAATTAAATAACCTACAATTTTATATTGAAACATTTTTTCGTATTTCTGATGCTAATCTTTCTATTCTGAAAAAAATGGCATTTTTTACCAAACTACAAAAATTCGTTATTCGTTTTTAACCCCAGTTTTTTGAAAACTAATCATTCTAAGCCAGTCAAACTTCCAGAATCTATTAATAATACATAAATAATAAAGAATGAATAAGGCCAATGACTAAAAACACAGCTAACTTACATTATTATACTTCCAACTGGATTTCTCCTTTTTTTTTTTCAAAAAAATTTATTGATTTTTAACTTCAACTTTTTTATTTTTTATCTTGGAAAGTTTGGTAAAAAAGAATTTTGTAGGTTTTTACAAGATCTATAAGCCTATTAATATTAAATCTTTTTAAAATCCTCAGTCACAAGTAGAGGTGACTTTGATAGGGTTGTAAAAGGTGGTTTTTGCATGTTATTACAAGTTTTATTTATCAATAGCTCACTCAATTTTTGTCGTAGAAAAAATTTTTGCAAACCAGATTCTTGGGAATTAAATGGGCTACAATTTCATATTAAAAATTTTTTCGTATTTTTGATGCTAATCTTGCTATTTAATTCTGAAGAAAAGGTCATTTTTTTCCAAACTACAAAAATTCGTATTTGGCTTTTAACTCTGTGTTTTTTAAAACTAATCATTCTAAGCCGCTCAAACTTCTAGAACCTATTAATAATACATCAATAAAAAAAGACCAAATAAGGTCAAAGACTAATTTTAGGGTGGTGATTAGGGGGTTGCTTCCGATCACTTTTTCGCTGAAAACAATTAGGGCTGACATTTTTTTCATTATAAGTCACTTAATTTTTGAGCTAGAGACTTTTTTTATTTCTGGAGATAGATATTTTTAAATATTTTAAATTAGTTTAAACAAGTTGTCCTCGAAAAATGCATAGTTTCCCGTCTTTTGACTTTGAAACTACAATATTTAGCATTTGACGAAGAAGAACCAACATATAATAAAGTATAGCTCGATTATTATTGGTCTTAAAGAAAATTTATGAAAACAGTTTTGTTTATTTTTTCAAAAGGTACATTTTTGTTAAGTAAAGTTGTTTTGATAAAACGAAAACTATTGGAGTTATTACCAGGAAACTTATTAAAAACATTGATTTTTTCGATATAAAACTAATACTTTCGATAGCGAATAAATCGAAAACTATCAGTTTTATCAAAAAAATGTATAGATCATTTTTTGCTTAGAATGAATGTTTTTACCAACTTTTGCGATTAAAATATAATAAAAATTTCCACCCCCGAGATGGGGTGGCAACCACCTCCATGGTAAAAGCGCCTTTCAACATGATATAGTATCCACTACTTATTCTCAAATTTTCAAGCAAATCGATCCATCATCATCATCATTCTCTTTGCCTTATCCCTATGCGGGGTCGGCTTCCCTAATTGCATTTCTCCACACAATTCTATCTTGGGCCATATCAATGTTAATCCCCTTTACCAACATGTCCTGCCTTATCGTCTCCCCCCAGCTCTTCTTTGGTCTTCCTCTCCTACTCCTTCCAGGAATCTGCACTTCAGCTATTCTTCGTATTGGGTGGTTAACGTCTCGACGTTGAACATGACCAAACCATCTTAACCTATGCTCTCTCATTTTAGCATCAATTGGTGCCACACCTAGACTTCCCCTAATATACTCATTTCTAATTTTATCCTTCTTTGTCACTCCACTCATCCATCTAAGCATTCTCATTTCCGCCACATGCATTCGCTGTTCCTCTTTCTTTTTCACTGCCCAACATTCAGTTCCGTACATCATAGCTGGTCTTATGGCTGTTTTATAGAATTTTCCCTTCAGCTTCATTGGAATTTTTCTGTCACACAACACACCACTCGCTTCTTTCCACTTCATCCATCCAGCCCTAATTCTACTGCATGCATCTCCATCTATTTCTCCATTACTCTGTAATACCGATCCTAGGTACTTAAAACTATTGCTTTTTACAATCATTTCACCATCCAAAGATACCATTTTATTTGTAGTAGCTCCATCTTTAAATGAACATTCCAAATACTCTGTTTTTGTCCTACTAAGTTTTAAACCTTTTTCCTCCAGAGCTTGTCTCCACTGTTCCAGTTTTTGTTCTAAGTCTCTTTCACTATTTCCTACTAACACGACATCATCAGCATACATTAAGCACCATGGAATGTTCCCCTGTATTTTCGCTGTTATCTGGTCCAAAACTAATGAGAATAAATACGGACTAAGCACAGAACCTTGATGCAATCCTACTTTCACATGAAATTTATCAGTCTCTCCCACACCTGTCCTAACACTAGTCGTTACTCCCTCATACATATCCCTCACAATCTTTACATATTCACCAGGGACTCCTTTCTTATTGAGTGCCCACCACAGAATCTCTCGAGGAACTCTATCATATGCTTTCTCAAGATCAATGAATACCATATGAGCGTTTGTTTCTTTACTCCTGTATTTTTCCATCAACTGCCTTATAATGAAAATTGCATCTGTTGTTGATCTACCCTGGTAAACCGGATATTTCGGTTTCTTCACGTATCCGTCTATCAATTACTCTTTCCCATATTTTCATGGTGTGGCTAAGCAGTTTTATAGCCCTGTAGTTTGTACATTGTTGTATATCTCCCTTGTTTTTGTAAACAGGTACCAGTATACTGCTTCTCCATTCGTCTGGCATTTGTCCAACTTCCATAATTCTATTAAATAGACCTGCTAGCCACCTTGTTCCTGTCTCTCCCAATGCTCTCCATACTTCCCCAGGAATATCATCTGGTCCTACCGCTTTTCCTTTCTTTATTTTTTGAAGCGCTTGAGCCACTTCCTCGTTGGTTATTTTGGTGACCATTGCTGCTACTGTATCCGTTGACTCTACAGGCTGTCTGTCAAATTCTTCATTTAATAAGCTGTCAAAGTACTTTCTCCATCTCTTTTTGACATCCCTTTCGTGAACTAGTATTTTATTATTTTCATCTCGGATACATCTAATCTGATTAAAATCTTTTGCTTTCTTTGCTCTCTGTTTGGCTATTTTATATATCTTCGTTTCGCCTTCCCTGGTATCAAGTTGATCGTATAGGTTTGAATACGCTTCTGCTTTAGCTTTTGCTACTGCTACTTTCGCTTGCTTTTTGGCGACCATATAGTTTTGAAGATCTATGTCCGATCTGGTTTCTTGCCACTTTTTATATAATTTTCTCTTCTCTTTTATGTTTCCTTGTACTTCATTTGACCACCACCAAGTCTCTTTATCTTCAAACTTCTTTCCTGACGTTTTCCCAAGTATTTCAATAGCCGTCTCTCTAATAATATTGGCCATTTTTCTCCAAATTGTGTTAGGGCTTCCTTTCATGTTCCAACATATTTTTTCTACTATTCTTTCCCTGAATAGACCTTCCTTCTCATCTTTTAGCATCCACCACTTGATTTTTTGTGGTCCTCTCCGATATTTTTGTTTAGTTTCGCTTTTTACTTCGATGCCCAGAACAAGCAGCTTATGTTGTTGGCTTACTGTCTCACTAACTATTACCTTGCAGTCCTTGCATTCACGTATGTCTTCTTTCCTTATCATGAAGTAGTCTATTTGGGATTGATGTTGTCCACTTTTGTAGGTAATAAGTTGAGTTTCTCTCTTTTTAAAGAATGTGTTAACAATCGCCATATCCAATGCTGTTGCTAATTCTAGCATGTCATCTCCAGCTTCATTTCTAGTTCCAAAGCCTAATCCCCCATGTATTGTTTCATATCCTGTCTTGGCTTGGCCCACATGTGCATTGAAATCACCTCCTATTATAACTTTCTCCTCCGCTGGAATATCACTCAGTATGTCTCCCAATTGATCATAGAAAGCTCTTCTTTCATTCTCACCCAGACCTGTTTGAGGAGCATACACACACACAACATTCAATACCTCTTTATCAATTACAAATTTCACTGACATCATTCTATCACTCGTTCTTACAACATCTACTACGTTATCTTTCATTTCACTATCAGCAATTATACCAACTCCATTTCTAGTGTTACTACTCCCTACATACCACAATTTATATCCATCACCTAGTTCTTTCGCCCTTTGTCCTTTCCACCTAGTTTCTTGAATACAAGCAATTTGAACTCTTCTTCGTTTGAGCGCATCCACTAACTCCAGACTCTTACCTGTAAGACTACCAAGATTCCAAGACCCTATCCTGATTTTTCTAACCTGCAATGGTGTTCCCCCTGAGATAGTCCTCACCCGGAGATCCAAATGGAGGCTCATTTTACTTCCGGAACATTTTACCTCAGGAGATGCCATCATTTCAGTATAAGTTTTTATTTCGTTTGGAGAAGGTCTTTTCATTATTATGGCCTGAAAAGATTTTTGGATATTTGATGCCTGAATGCCTTTTCTATCAGCACCATACCCTGCCCTGTCCTGCACGTTTAGCCAATACACCACCAATGCAACCAAAGTGCAGTATTACCCCACACCCGCCTGCATTTTTCTGTATAGGCCAGGATCCCTACTGTAAGGACTGCCCTATAAGCCAATGTATTGTTGCCCGTATCCCGCCACTAGGAGGCACGTACTTCATTCGGGATACTCAAGCAAATCGATCCATTCTGTGAAAATTGCGAGGTTTTATCCTATTTTAAGCTTCATTACTTGGACTAACAGAAAAAAAAATTTATAATGGTGTCAATACAGATAAAGCTACGGCAGCTTTAAAAATATCTTCGAAAAAGACAATACGGCGATAACCGTAGGAAAAATATAGCTGAGCGATTTTAATTATCAGAAAATATGTTCGATCACGACCACCGATGAAGCTAAGGCCGCACCTTCATTGGATCCGATTTTCTCCGATCAGATCAGATCCGACGTCGGCCGACGTCGGAATAGAAAATAAACCCATAGTATTAAATGGGGGTGCCTACATTAGATCCGTTTTTCTCCGATCAGATCAGATCAGATCCGACGTCGGAATAAAAAATAAACCCATAGTATTAAATGGGAGTGCCTACATTGGATCCGTTTTTCTCCGATCCGATCAGATCCGATATCGGCCGACGTCGGGAGTAGCTTCTCCTATTCTCATCGAGAAGTGTTTGGTTTCATTCCGATTGGTTGCAAGTTGAGTTGCAATTTTAGTTGCAAGTTGGTTGCAAGTTGGTTGCAAATTGGTTGCAAATTGGTTGCAAGTTGGTTGCAAGTTGGTTGCAAGTTGGTTGCAAACTGGTTGCAAACTGGTTGCAAACTGGTTGCAAACTGGTTGCAAACTGGTTTCAAACTGGTTGCAAACTGGTTGCAAGTTGGGGGTTGCAAGCTAACATGTTTAAATATATTCAATTCATCATCTCCTTAACACATCCTCATCGGAACTCATTGTCGGTGGTCGGTGGTCGGTGGTCGGAAGATTACTGAACCAATGTAGGCACCCTCGCCGGAAAACCGGTATGATCGGATCTGATCTGATCGGAGAAAGACGGATCCAATGTAGGCACCGCCTGTCGGATCGGATCGGATCTGATCTGATCGGAGAAAATCGGATCCAATGTAGGTGTGCACTAAAACATATTGGACGGGAAATTTCCCAACAAATTTGAATGCGGGAGAACGGCAGTTGATTTTCCTCGGCCTCAACAAAAAAAATCTTGACGTTCGCTGTTTCGCTTAAACGTTCGATCGATGCTCAAATTTAGATGTTTCCATTTCAGGGAATAGGTTCACTTCCATTTCCATTAGTAGTAATGGGTTTGCGATAGAATAAAGTGGGTAAGAATGAGAAGAATGGGTGTTTGAATTCATACGTATTGGTTGCCTGATAAAAAATTGCGAATAGCTAGAAAAGTATATGATGAGACTAAAATTGGAACACTTTATTAATGAGACTATAAAACATGATATTTTTAATGTACATAAAAAAGTGAAAGAACTTGCAGGTACACAAAAGCGTAAGCAGCCAAATACCCTGTATAATGTCAACGAAAACATAATAACAGAACTAGAAGAACAGTTGAAGACATGGAAAAACTATGTTGAAGAACTCTTTGCAGATGATAGACAACAATCTGAACTAAGTAATATACAAGGAGACGAAGGTCCAGAAATAACGGAAGAGGAAGTAATGTACGCACTAAAAAGAATGAAAAACGGTAAAGCCCCAGGTTCAGATGAAATACCAACGGAAATCCTTAAACTGATAGAAGAAGACTCGATCCACATTTTAGTTGAACTTTTCAATAGCATTTATACATCAGGAAAAATACCACAAGAATGGCTTTTATCCACCTTTGTTATTATACCAAAAAAGATGAATGCCAAACAATGTAGTGATTACCGTACAATCAGTTTGATGAACCGTGTACTGAAAATATTCCTGAAAATTATACACACTAGAGTACACAGAAAACTGGAAATGGACATCAATGATACCCAGTTTGAATTCCGAAATAGACTCGGAACAAGAGAGGCGTTGTTTGCACTGAACGTTGTGTCTCAATGATGTCTTGACATAAATCAAGATGTATTCATGTGTTTCATAGATTATAACAAGACCTTTGATAAAGTGCGGCATGATCACCTAATCAGACTCCTGGCAGAAAAGAATTTAGATAAACGAGACATCCGACTAATAGCAAATATGTACTACAATCAGAAAGCAGTAGTGAGAGTAGAGAATAATACCACTGAAGAAATTGAAATAAAGCGGGGTGTGAGACAAGGGTGTATACTGTCACCAACCCTGTTTAATCTCTATTCCGAAGACGTAATGAATAGAACACTCTCTGAGCAATCCATAGGTATTAAAATAAATGGTGTTAGATTAAACAATCTGAGAGTTGCCGACGACACCGTTCTGATCGCAGAAACACTTGAAGAGCTACAGACATTGGTGAATAAGATAGCAGACTACAGCGAAGAATATGGACTATTTTTGAACATAAAGAAAACTAAATTTATGGTAATATCGAAATCAACACGAAATGTCCAAAATTTATATTTACACAATGAAATTATCGATCGAGTTAGCAACAGGCCCGGACTGGGCCGCCGGCCCACCGGCCCGCGGGCCGGTGCGCCTTTTGCCTTGGTTAGTATCTATGTATTAAAAAAATTAAACGTTGAAAAAAATTTTTTTAAACCTTTACTCAAAAATGATGCAGCTATCATTCCCCTAAAAAATGTTTTTACTTGCTTCTGATTTCGCCGTTTGGTACCGAAGGCGCACCAGAAACCTACATAATAAAGCCAGTGGGTACAACAAAATACCAGATATCAGATAATCAAATAGCTTAGATACGATACGCGGCGCCCTCGAAGACCATTTTTACTATTCGGGCGTATTTACTAGTTTCACTTAAATTATTTGTAACGCTGGTAAGTTTCTCCATTGCTCATACCATGGCCGTTATGTTCGAGCTCTCCTTCTTCTCTCTAAGTCTCTAGGTGTTTTCTCGCCAAGTGAGGAGCTCCTCTGCAAGGTTGTCTCCTCTGGAAGATCCGTCTTGATCAGGTCGCTACCCCTGACTGGAGATCTTCCAACAGATCTTCTTCCGAAGATCATAGTTTCCTCCTTCCTCTTTTCCTCTTCGCTACTTCCCTTTGTTCCCTTTACTACAGTGAACACCTTATCATCTCATTCATAGCTTGTTCCAGCTGCATTATCACTGGTGACTCGCTCCATTATCCCTTCGTTTTGTTGTTTCCCTTTTCCTGCATGATTCAATACTTATCCATATAGTTCCCACGAGTAGGTGCGAATTATACTGTCTGGCGAAGCAGTGTGCCCTTGCCAACGCTAAGGCTTGAATTACAAAGAAGTTTAACCAGTTCTCCGAGGGCTCCGTTTGCGACCATCTGACGTTAGGCCATTCACCACTTAGGCACGGATCGCCTGACACCGTGTGTGATTGCGGATTTTTTATCGAGGTTTACTCATATGCTATATGGAATTTAGTAAAAAATTTGAAAAAATTCAAAAAGGTGACTTCTATTAAACACAAATCATCATGATTTTTGTTAAATATTCTTGAACCCATAGATTCTTTTGTAGTAGCAAGTGAAAATTACTCACACTTTTCGAAAATTGTTTTGGAGTCTTCAGAGAGTATCAAAGAGTAGCAGAGTAAAACGGATACTGAGGAACTGAAGCTACATTTTTGTGGAATCTCAATATAATTTAGTATTCCCAATAAAAATAGTAAATTATTAAACACTTTTATTTAGTTCAATAATTTGCGTCAAATCTTTAGACGTTAATTTGACTGCCTTTTCTCCAATACAAATGAATGAAAATTTGCAGACATGTGCATTTGCGGGAACAATACACGAATAGTCAATAAAATTTTTTTTTATGTTTATTAATTGTTTAAATAAAAAAACGATTTTAATGGAAAATGCTTAAATTCTCTTGTTTTTTACGATGTAAAAACTTAAAACTTTTACAGATTGTAGCTAATGATATTAACCATACATAATTTCACTTTTTGCGTTAATTGTTTACGTAATGCTTCATAAATAAATAATAAAGTTTCAAATTTTTTGCCCATTCCGACTACTTTTCATGTTAAGTACATCATATGTTTTATACATATTTTAATAAACATGACAAAATATTTTAATGTTTGAAAAGTATAAGACTAAAAAGTAAAAAATAAAAAAATATAAAAAAAAATTTTAAGAAACGCTTTTTTTTAGTTACGAGTGACCAAAATTATAAATATAAAAAAATCAACTAAAAGACAAAAAAAAATTGAAAAATCTAACACATTCGTTAAAGAAAAGCGTGGGCCGAAAACCGTTTATTCGATGAAGACGCGCCACGCTTTTCTTTGGCGAATGTGTTAGATTTTTTCATTTTTTTTGCCTTTTAGTTGATTTTTTATAATATTTTTAATTTTGGTCACTCGTAACTGAAGAAAAGAGTTTCTTAAAAATTTTTTCATATTTTTTTATTTTATCGATTTAAATTAAAATTAGTAATATTGATTTACTTTACACGCATTAGGATTTCAAAAAAGTTTGATGTCAAAGCTTAGGAAGGAGGTCTGGCGCCATTGTTTAGATATTAGGTTGGCGCCTTTTTTGTAATTTGGGTTGGCGCCTTTTTTATGAGCCAGTCCGGCCCTGGTTAGCAAATACAAATATTTAGGCACTTTTGCAAATGAAGACAACGATAGCTCAGCAGAAATCAAAATAAGAATAGAAAAAGCCAGATCCATATTCGCTAAAATGAAGAGAGTGTTCTGTGGAAGAGGTTTGAGCCTTGAAATGAAACTTCGCCTGATGAGATGTTACGTACTTTCTGTGCTGTTCTACGGAATGGAGTCATGGACGCTGAAAAAGATTGATATCAAAAAATTGGAGGCATTTGAACTATGGATGTATCGCAGAATCTTGAGAATATCATGGACGGAGAGAGTCACAAACGTCGAGGTCTCGAGAAGAATGAATAAAGAAAAGGAAGTCATATTTACGATCAAAAAACGAAAACTGCAATACTTGGGACACATTACAAGAGGCAAAAGATATGAACTGCTTCGAATAATTATGCAGGGGAAGATAGCAGGAAAAAGATCCATAGGAAGAAGACGAAACTCCTGGCTAAAGAATCTACGGGAATGGTATAGCTGTAGCAACAACGAATTGTTTCGGTCAGCAGTTTCGAAAATACGTATAGCCCTGATGATCGCCAACCTTCGGAACGAAGATGGCACTTGAAGAAGAAGAAGATTAATGAGACTGCGAAACCGGTCATCCTACGTAGAATAAATTGATTGTGATTAAGTCCTTTATTTTATTACTTCTACCTAAATTGAAATGGGCTCACATGTGCAACCCATTCAACACTTATTGTTTAAATTTTATTGGATATATTTTATAACATGTTTTGGTTAACACATTTTAATTTCTGTTGCAGATCTCCTTTCTGCCCAGAGAATGAGAAGACAGTCCATTTTAAGAACCCAGACCTCGGAGCCCCTCATCGTTGTTGAAGACGATGAGTACGAGGAAGAAAAAAGGGATAGCTCCCGGCAGAACTCCGAAGATGAAAACTCTCTAAACCCCTACTTACTGTCCCCATATGCCAGAGAAATTAGAAAACACTCATTGCCAACCCCACAATGCTCCGGAATTACAGCGAGTCAAGTACGAAGACTTTCGGAAAGAGGGGAAACTGCTGGTCCAGGTCCCAAGCAAGTGGAATTCTTGGCTACGCTCTCGACGGCACCTCAGCCTTCTTCCGGCGGTAGAAGGCATTCAGTAGTTACCATTTCCAGGGTTCCTCCTACGTTGTTTGGGAGGAACAGAAGAGAATCTGTAGCTGCGTATCCCACTTCTGCATTTCCCGGTAGGGTGCTGCCTAATAGGAGGGAGTCTATAGCATGTCCTTCTACGGAACCTAGAGGAAGCATGCATAACCTGCAACTTGATATTATGGATGATATAGTACAGGCCCGTAAAGTTAGAATGAAGATGTGGGGTACAAGTAACGAACAGGTCTGTGAGGTCCAACCACTAGATGATTCCGGCAATGCCAATGTCCAACGCTATACAAATTCGGGTAGAAGGTTTTCAGACTTTGTTGGTACCACTCTGACACCAATACCTAGTATGAACAAACGAAGAGCTTCAGAGCTTCCCTCAACTCCCGTGGCTGAGTCTTCTGGTATGCAAAGTAAGGCTGCTCCTGGCATTGTATGTTCTAATACTGATCTGATTTCTATTTTATCTTCTCTTTCCACTTCTGCGACGGAAATCAACCAGTGCGTGCAGGAGAAGGAGAAACCTGTAGATGTAGCAAAGACAGCAGCCCAGCAGAAGAGGAGTCAATTGAAGTCGTCTAGGTCTAACAGTTTTGACATATCCATACTCAATGAGAACGTCGATCCTCATGACAGCAAATCTACCCCTTCCAACTGGTTCGTGAAGAGGCATCAACCTATTGAAAAGACTGAAACTAAGGCTGGGAGTTTAAAGGAGAAGAAAGAAAAGAAAGTTATAGAGAAAGAACCCAACAAGCTGCTTTGGGACGAACGAAGCGGTTCTTTGGTAGATCCTCAAGCCCTAGGCAGCGCGATTGAGGTGTTCCTAAGGAAAGCTTCACCTTCAGACCCTCCCAGCGGCCCCTTAAATATCTCTCCGACCAAAAGTGGAGGTAAGAGTGGAAGTACTAAAGCTGCGAAGAATTGGTTTAGTAAAGGAGAAGAATCGTCTTCGACTGAAGCTTGCGATTCTTCTATCTGCTCAACGTTAAAAGACTTATTTGTTAAGTAAAGCCCTTCTTAGTTTTTAGAGTTTAATCGAAATAACGACTTTTACAGACAATTCTTTGCCCAGAAACAAGTAATGAGTAATTAGTTCGATAATTAGTATCCTTTACTTTTGTTATCCTTAACTTGCTATTTCTTCCAATAAGAGGATTTAGCGTGCTTTTTAATGTCTTACTCTTAGTGATAGTGCTGTTAACATGTGGTGTGTATGTAATTCTTTTCTCCACTAGCACTCCTAAATATTTTACTTGGTTGGCCCATTCTACCTGTGTGTTGAACATCTTCACTTGGCGGTCCCAACTTCCTATTCTTTTTTGGAACATTGTGATTTTCTGGATTTACTGCGATTTTCCATTGAATGCACCAATCTTCCAACTGATTTAGAGCATCTTGTAGGCATCTTCTAGCTAGGTTTGGATCCAGACTTTTCTCTGCTATTGTTACGTCATCGGTATATAGAATGGTTTGAATGATGGTTGATGTATCTGTGGTGTATATAATATTCAAAAGGGGTAACAGTACTCCCCTTGTGGCACTCCAGCCTCGATCATTTCAACTTCAAACAGGACGTGTCCTATCTGAACCTCTCTGATCCTGGTGCTTTTTTGCTTTTAGATATTTAATTATTCTTTTGAATTCTTCTGGAGAGGTGTACGTTATTCCTATTTCTCCTGGGTTTCTTGATAATCTTCTGTGGCTACGTTTTACATCTTCCATGAAATCTTTATCTTCATTATGATGGTAGTATATCCTGAATTAATTATGTTTCTCATCAACTGTTTTTCTATTCCTTCCCATTCCTGCCAAGAACTTACCGATCCATTTTAGATTTCCTTTGTTTAATCCCCCTCTTTCGTTGATCACTATGTTAACTAATTTTATGTTGATACTTTTTGTGATTGTGCTGCTGATGATCAATTTATCTATATTTCTGAGTTGTTTTGACAATATTAACAATAAAGTTTTCCCTAAGGGTCATTTTTGTAGACCGTAATTTTCACACTTCTTTATATATTATATATTTTTTGCCATTTTTATTGGGAATTAACAACATTTTCAATTGAGAATACATTATTTATTTTGGCGTTTCGATTTCCATGTCGAAAATCTTTTTCAAAATAGAAATTAAACTTGTATTTTGAGAATGATTTCGTAAAAGTGGCATTCGAAATGTCAAAATAAACGTGGTTTCAATTAAAATTGTAGTTAATTCCCATTGAATACAGTACATAGCATAGAAATATCACAAAAAAAAAATCAGAATAATATTAAGCTAACTATTCAATAGTTTTAACTTGTTATGCATCTACCATAGCTGACTGTAATTATGAACTAATTATCTTATATGTAGGTATTTACTTGTTTTTGGGTACATCATTTACACAGTATTAATTTTAGTAATTAAAAGGTCTCTATTACCACTCTAGTATTTACAAAATAAGTAAAAAGTGTCCACGTTTGTTTTTATATCATTATAACTTGGATATAAAAATCCAATTTACACAAGTTGTTTCTGTTTCTAGGCACGTCCATGATGCGGAAAGATTATACTCAAGTGTAAAGTAATCCATTAACTGGACATACTATGTTTTCTTTAAAAATTGCAATGTCCTGTAAGTTTGTTTTTGTGAGTGCCAGTTGTTTCATATTGCTTGGTATATCTTTGTTATTTTTCATTTCATAAGTGATTTTTTGGTGCAAAGAAATTTCAGTGGAAGTATTAATTAGAAAGAAGTTAAATGTATCTAACTAAAAAGTGGTCACCAAGTATTCTATAAAGGAGATAAAAACCAGGCAGTAGGCGGTATATACTGAGGGGAGACTGGGGAAATGGTGTTCCCCTAAGCTTTATCTAAAGTATTTTTGTAATTATTTGGATATATTATTCCAAAATATGGGAGTAGGTACATAAAAGAACAAAAATGTTGTATTTTTATCTTAATTCGAAAATAAGGAAAAAATATTCTACGGGTTTTCTTCTTCTTCTACGGCACTACTACCCAAAATTGAGCCTTGGCCTCCTTTATTTTTTTGCCTCCGCCCTTGCTTGTCTGTGGCTGCTCTTCTCCATACACGGACTCCTAAAAGGGCTTGTGCGTCGCTGTTTACTGTGTCTTCCCAGCGCTTTCTTGGCTTTCCAACCGGTCTCTTTCCCTGCATTCTAGCATTCAGTGCTCTTTTTGGTAGCCTATCCTCTCCCATTCTTATCACATGTCCGGCCCATTGCAATCTTTGTATTCTAATGAAGTCTGACAGGGGAGCTTCGTTATAAAGTTGATAAAGTTCGTTGTTGTATCGACTTCTGAAGATTCCGTTTTCCTTCACAGGTCCTAGTATTCTCCTCAGTACTTTCCTTTCGAATGTGTCGACTTTGTTTTTGGATGTTTCTTTCAGGACCCAGGCTTCACTGCCATAGCATGTTATTGGTCGAATTAAAATTTTATAGATTCTTATCATTGTATTTCGGTGGACACTTTTAGACCGAAATATATGGGAGAGGGCAAAATAAGCTCTTTTCGCCTGCGTTATTCTCTTCCGTATTTCTCCATCTTCTGATCCGTCGGCATATATTTCTACTCCCAGGTATGTAAACTTTCCAACCGTTTCAATGTCATCTTCATGTATAATGAATGTTTTGTGGGACTATATTTCTTCTCGTTTGAGTCATTATTTTTGTTTTTTCTGTGTTAGTTTCCAGACCTAGCATTTTTGTTTGTGTTTTTATCTCTTCGTATGTTTCCTGTGCTCCTGTTGATGTTCTACTCATAATATTAATATCATCGGCATAAGCTGCCAGTTAAACCGTTCGGTTGGTCAGTAGGTTTCCTCGTCCAGTTTGCATTTGCCTAACCGCATACTCCAGTGCTAGTTTAAACAATGTTGAGGCCAGCCCATCTCCCTGCTTTAGTCCCTGCGAAATTTTGAAAAAGTCTGTCCGGTAGTTTTGTATTCGTACACGCCTGAGTTTCATCCATTGTGGCTTTAATGAGTCTTATTAGCTTGTGTGGTATTGCCAATTCAGCCAATATATAGTATAGTTTCTTCCTTTTGACTGAGTCGTATGCCTGTTTGAAATCTACAAACACGTTGTGAACATCAATATCGTGTTCCCATGATTTGCTCAAGATCTGTTTAACTGTAAATATTTGATCCAGTGTCGATCTTCCCCGTCGGAAGCCCGTCTGATTCTCTCCAATAATATTTTCTGCTAGTGGTTGGAGCCGCTGGTTTATAATATACGTGAGGACTTTACGGGTTTTACATCAAAAATAAAATACTCTACGTCGCTATTATTACACCCCCCCCCCCTTACACGTTGGGGTAATTATGGCATAGGGCCACTATTACTCCCCGCACATTAAACATATGTCGGTCCCATTCGCCTCTTTGTCCCTTCTATTCATCATCACCATTTTCATCTTCTGAATTTATTTACCCATGTTTTCTTATTCACTTTTTCCCGATGAAACGACACCTTGCTGGAGGCACATTGAAAAACAAACAAGATTAAGTCTATACAAAAAAAAAGAAGTTACTAAAATCTCTTCTGACAAATCATTCTATTATTGGGCGTAATAGTCTAGTCACTTCATAGGGGGTTCCGTGGACGCTTTTAGTTCGCCGCGATTTGATGGTGGTATTATAGGTTTTTTGAGTCGCTGAATCCAATGGAAGTGATCTGGAAGCCCAAATATGGTGCGTTTAATTGTTATTAACAAATTATGGTAAAATTAGGTGTTTTTCAGGAATTATTAGAAGCCCTGTAAATAAATTGATAGTGTTAAGGTCTTCTCTGGTGAATTTTTGGTCGCTGAATCGAATGCAACTAGTCGCGATTACTCAAAATATGTTCTTATTTTGTTTATAACAAAATAATAGTTTATTCGCCGAAAAGCTCGAAATGCGCTATCTACAGCAAGTTTGTAGTCTTTTTCATAGTATTTTTATACGCTAAATCGATTGCCGCTAGTCGTGATAGCTTAAACCACGTTTCGACTTTGTTATTAATAAATTATTGCAAAAATATCGGTTTATAGTACGTTCACTCACGGTTTTTGCAAAAAACTACTTGGATTGACATGAAATTTGGCATACACGTAGCTAACATGTCAAACAAAACAAGTGATATTGTGCGGATGTCTGCTTTTACCCCGGGGGGTGAGTTTCACCCCTTTTAGGGGGTGAAAAAAGAAAACTTTAAAATAAGTTCGGAAGTGGATAAAATGATTATGGATTAATTCTAAGCAACTTTTGTTCTATACAGCTTTTTCACTAAGTTAATACTTTTCGAGTTATTTGGTTTTTTGTTGAAAAATGAACATATTCACTCGCAAATAACTCGAAAAGTATTGACTTGGTGAAAAAACTGTATAGAACAAACGTTGCTTAGAATTAATCAGTTTATCCAATTCCGGACTTATTTTAAAAGTTTCGTCTTTCATTCCCGAACGGGGTGAAACTCACCCCCAGGGTAAAAGCATACATCGGCAGAATATCACTTGTTTTGTTTGACATGTTAGCTACGTGCGTGCCAAATTTCATGTCATTCCAAGTGGTTTTTTAAAATTTAGAACAAAAACCGTGAGTAAACGTACTATAAACCGTTATTTTTGCAATAATTTATTAATAACAAAGTCGGAACGTGGTTTAAGCTATCACGACTAGTGACAATCGATTTAGCGTATAAAATACTATGAAAAAGACTACAAACTTGCTGTAGATAACGCATTTCGAGCTTTTCGGCGAATAAACAATTATTTTGTTACTAACAAATTAAGAACACATTTTGAGTAATCGCGACTAGTCGCAGTCGATTCAGCGACCAAAAATACACCAGAGAAGAACTTAACCCTATCAATTTATTTACAGGGCTTCTAATAATTCCTGAAAAACACCTAATTTTACCATAATTTGTTAATAAAAATTAAACGCACCACATTTGGGCTTCCAGACCACTTCCATTGGATTCAGCGACCCAAAAAACCTATAATACTACCATCAAATCGCGGCGAACTAAAAGTGTCCACGGGACCCCCTATGTTGCGACTAGACTAGGCTTTATCTCCATCGTTTCAATTTGCTCCTCTATGAAACATTTCTACTTCAAAACTACAATAAAATATTTCCTGTAGTCGGATGTATGTATACCATAAACACAAAAATTTACAAAAAAATCCTTTATAAAAGGTATGTTTTTATATTAAAAAGACTCTTTCGGGCTACATCACAGAACGATTTCGGAATGATAATTCCATCATCAGTGCTGTTTTTTTGGTTATATTGGGTATATTTGGTTAAATCTCTAAAAATACCTGGGTAAAAACCCTTCAAATATTATAAAGTTACAATCTTGTATTTAATATTACCTGATGTTTGAAATTTTACTTGATTTTTCGTAATGGCAACGCAGTTCTCCCAACTATGTGGGTTGCTGGCCCTGGGATGAACCTCTCTAACATCACATAATATTAAAAATAATAATGTAACTTTATAATAACTCTATACCATTTAAAGGGTTTTTACCTAGATATATTTAGTGGTTCAACCATATATAGGTACCTTTAAGCAGCTAGCACTGACTGTGATGCAGCCCTAAATAGTCTGTTTAATATAAATGTTCTTTTTATAAAAGGATTTTTAATAAATTTTTACTTCGTTCTAACTACATATACACATCCACTAAAAATTTCCTTATTTTGTATAATACTAGACAAAATATCAAATATAAACGAGTTTATTCAAAATCGTTAAATTGTCGAATAATACAATTTCTATTTTTGATTGAGTTTTAGTTATGTATGACATTTATTGTAATTACATTTTTTATTCTTTAATCAGTCGCAAAATCATCCCTTGTAATGATCCCTTGGAGAGCTGTATAATCTGTACAAAAATAAAGTCTAATAATTTTATACATTTTCAATATTTTATTAACGCTAGTCTGTTTAATTTAGGAGGATGACTTTTGTTGAAAAAATCACCCATTTATTAAAAAGTTTTGCAAACCCACAAGTTGAAAACTGATTTAATCGATAGATTATGATGTGAGTATAGGGCTTTTCATTCACAGTCATTTGTTTCGAGCTTGTGTCATAATATGTCGTATAATCCGTGTAAATTAATATTATACACAGATTATACAACATATGACAGAATAGACCGGTGTTAGACTAGTTAGACTCAAAAATAGGAGTGAGGCTACAATAATTACCATCAAGCTGAAAATTGGCAGGATTGTTCAAAATACCATCATAAATGAAATCTAAAAAGTCCTCATAAATCCGACCCCTGCTAAAAAATTTACGCGGGGTCAAAGGTCACCAAATATGGTTTTTAGCGATTTTCAGCGAAACGGTAAGTTTTATCGTAAAATTAGCTCTAACAAAAAATGTAGATTAGATAATTATCTATAAAAAATATCTTAATAGTTTTTTTCCTAAGAGGCACTGTTTTTGAGATACAACGATTCAAAGAGTTGAAAGACTTCTAATCGTCATAATATAATGACCCGTGTTGAGCTGGCCCCCCCCCACTTGCAAAAATTAAAAAACAAATAGCCCTGATTTATGAGCTATTTATGAGCTCTCATATTCCGCAAACTAAAAATTTTGAGCTCGTTCCACTGAGCAGGAATTTAATACCCTAGTGGGGGGGGCTGAGTCAGCCCCCCCCACTACTTAAAAATAGGAATATTGAATCGGTTTTTGCGGCAGAATTACGAGCTATTTATGAGCTCTTGAAATTACATAGTTTCGATTTTTGAGCTCATCCCCTTCACCCCCAAACAACCCTTTAATTGATTTAACTTAAGAGAAAGATGCTGAGAAAACTTAAAATATATCGTATTGCGAATATAATTCCTACAGCTTATATACTCTAAGAATAAACTATTAAATCAAGAGCATTTCGATTATTGAGCTACAACCCCTTCGCCAGAAAACCACCCTATCTTCCCGGCTTAAGAGAAAGTTGTACTTAAAATGCGTTAAACTAATTATTTGGCGACTACATATCATTTAATAATTTATAACCTTCCAAATTACGCGCATTTAGATCAGTAAATTGCAATTTATTTTGTATAGTGCAGTCACTGAAGGTAAAAATCAACGATTACCTTCAATTTCGGTGAACCTTCATCGATTTTCACGAAAATTGGTCAGTAGTTAGAGGATACGTCAAGAAACAAAGGTGACATGGTACCACCTTGCGCCTTTACCCTGAGGGTGGATACCGCCCCTTCTCGGGGGTGAAAATTATTTTATAAAAAATAACTGCACAAATCAATAAAAGAACAAATTAAAAGCAAAATTTATTATATAAAGTTAATAAAATAAGTAAATACTTTTTAAGTTATTAAAGATCAAAGATTTTAATTATTTGTGAAAAAAATGCATGTTTTGAAGAGGTTTTTTGTAAATCACTGAAAAACTGTAAGTTTTTACAAAAAAGTTAATAGTAGTTTAATTTGTATAGCTTATATTCTAAGAATAAACTCTAAAATCACGCGCCTTTCGATTATTGAACTACAACCCCTTCGCAAGAAAACCATCCCATATTCCCGGCTTAAGAGAGGGTTGTACTTAAAATAATTTAAATTAATTATTTGTCGACTATATATTGTTTAATAATTTATGAGCTCGCAAAATATACGCATCTCAATTATTGAATTGTCATTTTCTTTCTATAGTGCAGTCACTGAAGGTAAAAATCAACTATGACCTTCGATTTCGGTAAATCTCCATTCATTTTCACGAAAATTGGTGAGCGGATTTTGATACTATCAACTTTTTCTGGATCTTATTTTTCATAGGTATTTCCAAGTACTTTGACAAGTATTTAGTACCTAAGTGTTATAAAATGCATCTCTTTCCCGTTATTTAAGCTTGAACCCTTAGATTTGAACAGTCGCGGAAAAAATATACATTTAATTACCAATAACTTACTTTCAATTAACATTAAAGGGTTTTTCAAGTAAGCAATTTAATATATTTTTTATTAGCTTCAATTTTAGTGATGAAAACTTTTTTGTAAAAACTTACAGTTTTTGAGTCATTTATGAAAAATCGCTCTAAAGCATGCATTTTCTTTCCAAAAATTAAAATATTTGATCTTTAATAACTCAAAAAGTATTGATTTATTTTAATCACATTATATAACAAATTTTGCTTACAATTTGTCACTCTCTCGATTTGTGGGGTTATTTTTAATAAAGTAATTTTCACTCCCGAGAAGGGGTGACATATACCCCAGGCTAAAACCCCAAGTTCTTATTGTCAATTCGTGAAAATAAATGGCGATTTACCGAAATCGAAGGTAATAGTTCGTCGCCTTAGTACTATAACTTGATAACTCCAAAATTGACGTTTTTGAGATAACTAGTTCACACGATGTATTTTATTTGCCTCCATATTGTGTAAAAACTTGACAGCTCACTTCAAACGGGGTAAGTATTTATTTATGATTGACGAAAGTTGATAAAACTCAAATGCCACTAATATTCAGTGCTAAAACTTGATAAGATAAGTTATCAAGCTATTATTTAATCGAAATAATCGTGAATACGACATACACTGAATGCTATAACTAGATAACTCGAGTTATCTAGTTTTAGCACGGGTTTCTCTGAAACCATTGAACTTACCACATAATTGCTATGTGTTTATTCGGTTCATTTTAATGCAAAAATTCGAGAATTGTTAGCAGATCTGGCAACCTCCATGGCAGAGGGCTAATTTTCAACAAAATAATGTTTAAAATATTAGTTGTGTTAAAAAGTTCACTTATATGCGACTTAGCACAACATGCGACATTACCAAATGTTAACATTATGGTAGTGCTAAAAGTTGATAACTTTAATTTTTCATGTTTTTTTCCATATTGGAAAACAAATTTACACCATATTTCTAAATAGATCAGTTGCCAAAAAGTTAAGGAACAGTATTTTAGAGCCGCAGAGTGAATTCCGTATTTACCAACATCATGGTAGCAGCACAAATATCCTTAAAATCTTTAAACTCGTTTATCTCAAAACTACTAATTTCGAGTTATCAAGTTATAGTATTAAGGCGACGAGTTGATTTTTACCTTCAGTGACTGCACTATAGAAAGAAAATGGCAATTCAATAAATGAGATGCGTATATTTTGCAAGCTCATAAATTATTAAACGATATGTAGTCGCCAAATAATTAATTTAAATTATTTTAAGAACAACTCTCTCTCTTAAGCCGGGAATATGGGGTCGTTTTCTTGCGAAGGGGTTGTAGCTCTATAATCGAAAGACGCGTGATTTAAGAGTTTATTCTTAGAATATAAGCTATACGAATTAAACTACTATTAACTTTTTTGTAAAAACTTAAAGTTTTTCAGTGATTTACAAAAAACCTCTTCAAAACATGCATTTTTTCACAAATAATTAAAATCTTTGATCTTTAATAACTTAAAAAGTATTGACTTATTTTATTAACTTTATATAATAAATTTTGCTTTTATTTTGTTCTTTTATTGATTTGTGCATTTATTTTTTATAAAATAATTTTCACCCCCGAGAAGGGGCGGTATCCACCCTCAGGGTAAAGGCGCAAGGTGGTACCATGTCACCTTTGTTTCTTGACGTATCCTCTAACTACTGACCAATTTTCGTGAAAATCGATGAAGGTTCACCGAAATTGAAGGTAATCGTTGATTTTTACCTTCAGTGACTGCACTATACAAAATAAATTGCAATTTACTGATCTAAATGCGCGTAATTTGGAAGGTTATAAATTATTAAATGATATGTAGTCGCCAAATAATTAGTTTAATGCATTTTAAGTACAACTTTCTCTTAAGCCGGGAAGATAGGGTGGTTTTCTTGCGAAGGGGTTGTAGCTCAATAATCGAAATGCTCTTGATTTAATAGTTTATTCTTAGAGTATATAAGCTATATGAATTATATCCGCAATACGATATATTTTAAGTTTTCTCAGCATCTTTCTCTTAAGTTAAATCAATTAAAGGGTTGTTTGGGGGTGAAGGGGATGAGCTCAAAAATCGAAAGTATATAATTTCAAGAGCTCATAAATAGCTCGTAATTCTGCCGCAAAAACCGATTAAATATTCCTATTTTTAAGTAGTGGGGGGGGCTGACTCAGCCCCCCCCCCACTAGGGTATTAAATTCCTGCTCAGTGGAACGAGCTCAAAATTTTTAGTTTGCGGAATATGAGAGCTCATAAATAGCTCATAAATCAGGGCTATTTGTTTTTTAATTTTTGCAAGTGGGGGGGGCCAGCTCAACACGGGTAATATAATGTATTAGTACACCAGGTATATACATCAGTGAAGCTGTAATACAAGTAAACATAATATTCTACGGTCAACTTAACTTATTTTACACATAATAATATAAGATTATAAATATGATAATGTTTCTACTATACAGCTTGCGGTCTACCGAGGGATGCAATCCATAAGCTGTATTATATTACAGTGCCAACAAAAAAATCTTTACAAAGTGAATGTAACGCGAAAATAATAAGAATTATTTGAATTTTACGGCTTAATCCCAACAAAAATACACAACAAAATACAACAAATGACAAAGTATTAACTTATAATAATTCTTTTTATTTATGCCCTTGGGCAAAGATGGGTTTTGTCGGAATAAACACGTTCGTCAGCTAATCTAATCACTCTACCTATTCTCTTCTCAGAAGGGTTTGAACATAATAATGAAAGACAACTTTCTAGGCAAAATGTTTATTTCTAAGTACTAATAAATACTTATGCAAATTACACTGTAATTTTCCTGGGTGGCGAAATCCTTCAGGTAGATGACACCCTCGAGGTATTAATTAGTCTTGAGTACTACTCCGAAGTGAAAATACGTGTTAAACCTATATTTTCTTTAACGTGTATTTCGTGTTATTTTCATTGTTATAACAAAAATGTCAGAATATTGTTTTATTTGCGCTAAAATTTTAACTGAAGGTGAAATTGTTACCGTTGAACGTGGTATAAAAACATTAATCAATGCAAGTACTGAAAGAGCTGATGGATTTTTAGAATTTCTTAAACAGCAGAAATCTGTGACCATATATGTGGAGTGTCGTAAAAGTTATACTTGAAATGAAAGTGTTCTATTGCTGCAGCTATTAAATAAAAGACAATATGAAAAACAAGAAGCCAGTACATCGACCAAAAGTCCTCCTCTTACTAGAGCACGTGTAAGTGAACCAGCTTTTTGTTTTAAAAAAAAAATGCTTATTTTGCGGCCAGGAATGTAATGAAGAGCGTGAAAAAAATGGCCATCTCTTCTCTCTCTATGTATGGAGCGCCTAAGAAAACTACGTGCTTAGATAAGTTTCGATATGCATGTTTTTTTAAAAGTACTCGAAACAAAAAACAAGTGCAGTTATCTTGTCTTCCTCCAACCTCAGCGGCTGCTCATCAACATCTTTTTGGGGTATATTACCAAGTTCAAGTGTGGCTTGGATATCAGCTAGATCCAAAAGACTGGGGATGGAAATTAGTCGACAGTTCATTAGAACCAATTCAAACTTTACTCCCCCCTGCGCCGGAAAAACTCCTGAACACAATTTTTTGCAACTGTAAAAAGGGATGTAGCGCTAAATGTGGTTGCAAAAAAGTTGGACTGTTTTGTTCGGTAGCATGCACTAATTGTCAAAACCGGTCGTGCTCCAATGTTGAATCACCAACAATTGAGGGTTCATTTGATTCTATCGAGGAGCCATGCGATGTGTCATTATTGGGACAATTTACTTGCACCCAGGATGAATAAGAAGAAGAAGAACAAGAAGAAGAAGAAGAACTAGAAGATGAAGAAGAGGAAGAAGAACAATGAGAAGAAGAACAAGGGAAGCAGAAGTATTAGAAAATTATGAACCAGTTTGATAAATTTCCCTTTTTTTTAATTTATACCGCTTTATATAAAGTTTAATCATTTTTAACCCTTGCCAATATCAATTATTAAATAGCTTTAAATTAAACAGAATCATAACAGATCCGTGGAATAGGCCTACTGGGGAAACCACGTTAAAAAAACGCCCTAAGTACACTACCTCAAAGGTGGTGTGGAAACGTGTGCGCATATTATGACGATTACCACTTTTTGAATCGTTATATCTCAAAAACGGTGGCTCCCAGGAAAAAAAGTAATAAGGCATTTTTTATAGATAATTATCTAATCTACATTTTTTGTTAGCACTAATTTTACCATAAAACTTACCGTTTCGCTGAAAATCGCTAAAAACCATATTTGGTGACCTTTGACCCCGCGTAAAATTTTTAGCAGGGGTCGGATTTATGAGAACTTTTTAGATTTCATTTATGATGATATTTTGAACAATCCTGCCAATTTTCAGCTTGATGGTAATTTTTGTAGCCTCGGATGCGTAAGTTGACCGGAGTAAGAAGCTCGAAACAAATATGACAATCGATGAAAAGCCCTATGGTATGTTTAAAAGTTTACCGAAAATTTTCCATGGCAACCTATTTATTTATAACAATTTTTAAAAAATTATAAAAAATTGCTTTTTTCGCCAACCGTCACTAAAGTCATTCATTATTGTACTATTGTACTAATTTGCGACAGTAAAGTAACACTTTATCGTACTGAAAGAAGAGTTTTACATTACCTGCCGCGATTAATCAAATTAACCCGAGATTGAATGTAAGTGGTCGATGGCAGTAATCGAATGGCGAGTATTTGAGTGAACTTAAAATTTATTTACTTTAATTATTAAAAATATTGTACACAATTGGCGATATTATCAATTAAAATGTCAAAAGTCAAAAAGGAAAATTCTGTAGTATTTTGTAATTATATTCATACAAAATAAATTGAAACTTTAACGATTTAGTAATTATTCAATATGGGGCTTTTCATTCACAGTCATTTGTTTAGAGCTTCTGTCATATGTCGTATAATCCGTGTAGGTACCTATATTAATATTATACACAGATTATACAAAGTACGACAGAAGCTCGAAACAAATGACAACCGATGAAAAGTCCTATTGATAACTATCACTGTCATGAAATTATTATGACGTCTAAAATTTAAAAAGATTTTAAATTGTAAATTGTAAGTAAGTGTTAAACCCAATATCAAATTGTTGACGATAAAATTTTGTATGCACCACGTCAGTAAAGACTCTTTATCGAACTCGTCTGTTATTTGCCCCGCTCGCTATGCTCGCTCTGCTCATAATATCAAACTCATTGCATAAAGCAGTGGCGTGCGGTGACATTTTCGGAAGAGGAAGCGATTCAATAAGGGTTTAACAAATATTTTCTTACGAGGTTCGAGATCAAAACATATACCTACTTAATAGGTGTATACCTAATGTATTACCTGTTAACTTATATCGACTAAAAACAAGAACTACAAAAAATTAGGTATAGTGTTTAACCCAGTCTGAGAGACATGCACACGCCTTGAGAATGAGATTCGGGTGATACAAATTCATTGAGGCAAGGAGGATTTACTCTTATAAGCGGGCGGCACTCCATCCCGCCCCAATGCTTCATACTATCCACTTCCCCTCCGATAGCACTCTGATGCGCTATATGGGCTCTCTATCAGCAAAGTGCTTATTATGTGGGAGTCCTGGATACAAGGACTCACAAACGAACTCCTACCCCGATCAATGCAGGTTAGTGACTCTAGTGACTTAGTATATCGTATATCTAGTGACTTATCATCGATCTGTACTGCTTGCTCAGGGTCGAGTCCCTGCTCCAGGCTTGGTTTCTTTAAACTTAAAAAGAAGATATAAAACGGGATAATACCCGAAGGTTGGCTGTATACCATCTAGTTAAATAAAATTAACATGAAGTAAAACTCCCTAGTGTAGTTGGTATATTTAATAAAAATTATAAAAATTTTTAAAAATCCAAACGGATTACGTTCAAAACGTTTTCGGACTTATCAGTCCATCATCAGTGAACCTAAAAGTAAGTAATCTCACTTAGTAAAATTGAAAAGGGTGAAATTTTGAATGTTAAAAATTGAAAAGTGTGGTTACGATTACTTACTCTCTGTCCTTGCTAAATAGCCACAATGCCAAACACTGGTCAAGATGTATGTTCTAACTACATGGTGAAATCTGATCTACAATTTGGCTTACATTGGATGCCAACGGATTAGTACTAGGAACATGATGCTCTACTCCATTAATTAAGAGATTTTTTTATTAATTAGGTCTACATTGAACTACGTTTAGTCTGTCAATGATTTAGAAGGAAGTTGAAATACTTCAAATGTCAGTAACATTGACATCCAGGAAAGGGAATTTTTAAGGTATTAACCAAGGTCAAGATCCAATGTGGTTACGGAAATTTAAGTTTAAGACTGTGTTGGAATTTTAATTTTTAATATTAGAATTTAAAATTTACTATTTTTATAAAAATATTACAACCATTACCATAAACTTGACTATAAAATTAAATTTGATCGAACTTATTGTCATAATATGGTAATGAAAACAAAATGTAAGATAGAATTATTGGTTAATGAAAGTTAATAATTTTTTGGCCTAAAATAGCCTTGTGGGTGAAAGTTAAAACGTTGAAGTGATACAACCGTTGTTTAGTGTGTATAGAAATATAAATTTGTTAACTGTAATGTTGGTTGTATAAGTCTAGTAAGATATTGATTCTGTATGAAATTAACCAATTAAAAAAAATTTGGTGAGAATTGAGGTAACTGATATAAGATTGTTAAGTGAAAAATATAAATAATTGACGGGATGTGAAAATGTGTTAGTTATAGTCAAAAATATAGGAAGTATTATAACATTATGCATATAAAAGAAAATGGAATTATTTGATTGTTAAATTAAAACTAAGTTGATAAAATGTGTAAATGAACAAAAGATTCAAAAGAAGTGCGTCAACCGGATGCACAAAACACAAACTGTATTTGGAAAATAATTAAAAGTTAAAAATAGTAAAATAAGAATAAAGTTGTAAAGTTAGAGATTAGAGTGGCTAGAAAGATAGATGCAACATATTAAAATTTTTGAATTTTTAAGAAAAAATGTTTTTTAAAAATGAAAAATAAAAAGAAAAAGAAAGAGAAAAATAAACTAAAAAGGAAAAAGGACCTGTATGAAAAAGGAAGAATTAAATGAATAGCGTAGTAAAACATTTTGGAAAAGATCAACGAACGAAGTAAAGACCCAAGCGGCGAATAGACAAATAGATAAGGTCAATGATTTATGAAGGGAAAAGTAGGGTGAGAAAATGGCAAAGGGTGAATTAGTTGTGTTGGTGTTACTGGGGGTTGTAGAGTAAATGATTAGTATGAAAGGAGATTTTGGAAATAGAAGGAAGTGAAGTATGAAAAAGAATGAAAAAGAAGGTTAAGTTAAAGGTTTTATGGGTGAGGTCAGGAAAGTTGCTAAGAGTGAAGGATAAATTGAAAAAACAAGGAATTTAGGAAAAAAGTTGACGGTGAATGGGAGTAAAATTGCGATTAAGGGAGGTTTGTCTATTCACACAATTGGGACTGGACCTCAAGTCTCGGGTAATCTCCAAATCCTCATACAAGTCCAATCGGAGTGTGTTTTTCTGCTGTATATTGTGCACCAACTGGACACCCTCAGGAATCTTAAGTTCATGTCTATTGACTTTAAGGTGATGTGAGAAGGAGGAAGTAGTATCTCTCTTACTATGTTCTAGGGATCTGGTGGCAAGAGATCTACAAGTTCTACCGATGTAGGTAGCATCACAATCTGAGCAAGAGAGTTTATATACACCACTACGGTTCATGTAGTTGATTGGATCCTTAGTATTGGTCAAACTCTTGTTAAGGGTGTTATTAACTTTAAAAGAAATTTTTATATTATCACAGGAGTTGGTAATAATGTATTTAACTCTTTCAGATAGATTAGGGTTATGGAAAGGCAATGAAGCATAAATCGGAGTTGTTGTAGATGAAGTAGAAGAAAAAGCTGACTGTTGAAGTAATCTGAGCTCTCTTTTATGTTGGAGTTTATTGATGATATCAGGGTCATAACCATTGTTTATAGCAATCTGTTTAATGATGTTTAATTCTTTGTTAAATTCTGTTGATGAAAGAGGAATAGAATTTAATCTGTGGATAAAACTACGGAATGAAGAAAGTTTGTGGGAAAGAGGATGATTAGATGATGAATGAATTACCTGATCTGTTTGAGTAGGTTTACGGTAGATCCCAAAGCTGAAATGGTCATCTAGTCTGGTGATAGAAAGGTCTAAGAAATTAATGGAGTTAGAAGTTTCTAGTTCCATAGTGAAAGTGATTTTTGGATGAATTTGATTTATTTTATGAAGTAAATTCTGTGCTGAGTTGGAATCGCCTGAGATCAGAAGTAAACAATCATCTACAAAACGGAACCAGTGTAAAATCTCAGTATTTTTTATGATATAGTTAGATTCTAAATGATCCATAAAAACATCAGCTAGGAACGGGGATAAGCAACTACCCATTGCTAGACCATCAGGTTGTTGGTAAAAGTTGTTATTGAAAACAAAGTAATCTTGAGATAGACAAATTTTGAGAATGTTTATGATAGACGAAGTGGTATTAGGGGTGATAGAGTTATTTAAAAGAAGTGAGTTAACCAGACTAATAGATTCATGTTTGGGTACTGAGGTAAATAAATTGCTAACATCAAAGGAAAGCATAGTAATATTCGGATTAAGATTAATAAGTTGAAGTTTTTCAACTAATTGGCGAGAATTCAAAACTGTAAATTGGGGAGTGAAGTTTATGAAGTTCTTGATAATTTTTAGAATGAATTTAGATAAAATAGAAACTGGGGTGTTTATAAAACTGACGACGGGACGGATAGGAATGTCAACTTTGTGGATCTTTGGTAAACCGTATAACCTAGGGATCAATGGATTAGATTTAATTTTATTGTATGGTGCTTCATGTTCAGAGAAGAAATCAGAATATTGTTTTAAATTATTTTTCAATTTTGAAACAAAAGATTTAGATGAATCAACAGGAAGAAGGGTAAAATTATTGGTGTCAAGAAAGGAAGTGACTTTATCAATGTATAGTTGTTGTTCTAAAATAACAAGACAGTTGCCCTTATCTGCTTTACTAAAAACAAGTTGATGGTTTTTAATCTTATTTTTTATTGACTTTAAGGTGGATAAAAGAGAATTGGTTTTTTTAAGAGAAAAATTGGGAAATGAAGAAGTTGAAGAAATGTTGTTACTGTGGGCTGGATTAGGTGTAAGAGAAGAAGACGATGATGAATTGTTGTAATTAATAGAATGGTTATTGTTAGAAAGTTTATTTTTGAATTTATTGATGGTTTGGATACAAGAATTTCTGATAGAAGTTTTTTGTGTAAGAGAAATGGAAAGATTTTGAATGACTGTATCGGTCTCAATAGAAAGACTCTCAAGATCTTTGACAGACAAATTGGTGGGAATGGAGTGTTTGAGGCCGAGATTCAATAGTTTTAATTCATCATCGGAAAATTGAACTTTGGAAAGATTTTTGATTCTTGGATGGAATCGAAAATTGGAGAACTTATTCTTGTTTAAAGTTTTTTGTTGATCAGATCTAATCTTATTGTTAACCAAACGTTGTAATTTATTATTGACTGTATTGAATTTAACTGTGCGAGAGTGATCAACCTTATCCTGAATGTCTGACATTAAAAAATTGATGTTATTATAACCTTTATTAAATTCTATTCCTCTTTCATCAACAGAATTTAACAAAGAATTAAACATCATTAAACAGATTGCTATAAACAATGGTTATGACCCTGATATCATCAATAAACTCCAACATAAAAGAGAGCTCAGATTACTTCAACAGTCAGCTTTTTCTTCTACTTCATCTACAACAACTCCGATTTATGCTTCATTGCCTTTCCATAACCCTAATCTATCTGAAAGAGTTAAATACATTATTACCAACTCCTGTGATAATATAAAAATTTCTTTTAAAGTTAATAACACCCTTAACAAGAGTTTGACCAATACTAAGGATCCAATCAACTACATGAACCGTAGTGGTGTATATAAACTCTCTTGCTCAGATTGTGATGCTACCTACATCGGTAGAACTTGTAGATCTCTTGCCACCAGATCCCTAGAACATAGTAAGAGAGATACTACTTCCTCCTTCTCACATCACCTTAAAGTCAATAGACATGAACTTAAGATTCCTGAGGGTGTCCAGTTGGTGCACAATATACAGCAGAAAAACACACTCCGATTGGACTTGTATGAGGATTTGGAGATTATCCGAGACTTGAGGTCCAGTCCCAATTGTGTGAATAGACAAACCTCCCTTAATCGCAATTTTACTCCCATTCACCGTCAACTTTTTTCCTAAATTCCTTGTTCAATTTATCCTTCACTCTTAGCAACTTTCCTGACCTCACCCATAAAACCTTTAACTTAACCTTCTTTTTCATTCTTTTTCATACTTCACTTCCTTCTATTTCCAAAATCTCCTTTCATACTAATCATTTACTCTACAACCCCCAGTAACACCAACACAACTAATTCACCCTTTGCCATTTTCTCACCCTACTTTTCCCTTCATAAATCATTGACCTTATCTATTTGTCTATTCGCCGCTTGGGTCTTTACTTCGTTCGTTGATTTTTTCCAAAATGTTTTACTACGCTATTCATTTAATTCTTCCTTTTTCATACAGGTCCTTTTTCCTTTTTAGTTTATTTTTCTCTTTCTTTTTCTTTTTATTTTTCATTTTTAAAAAACATTTTTTCTTAAAAATTCAAAAATTTTAATATGTTGCATCTATCTTTCTAGCCACTCTAATCTCTAACTTTACAACTTTATTCTTATTTTACTATTTTTAACTTTTAATTATTTTCCAAATACAGTTTGTGTTTTGCGCATCCGGTTGACGCACTTCTTTTGAATCTTTTGTTCATTTACACATTTTATCAACTTAGTTTTAATTTAACAATCAAATAATTCCATTTTCTTTTATATGCATAATGTTATAATACTTCCTATATTTTTGACTATAACTAACACATTTTCACATCCCGTCAATTATTTATATTTTTCACTTAACAATCTTATATCAGTTACCTCAATTCTCACCAAATTTTTTAATTGGTTAATTTCATACAGGATCAATATCTTACTAGACTTATACAACCAACATTACAGTTAACAAATTTATATTTCTATACACACTAAACAACGGTTGTATCACTTCAACGTTTTAACTTTCACCCACAAGGCTATTTTAGGCCAAAAAATTATTAACTTTCATTAACCAATAATTCTATCTTACATTTTGTTTTCATTACCATATTATGACAATAAGTTCGATCAAATTTAATTTTATAGTCAAGTTTATGGTAATGGTTGTAATATTTTTATAAAAATAGTAAATTTTAAATTCTAATATTAAAAATTAAAATTCCAACACAGTCTTAAACTTAAATTTCCGTAACCACATTGGATCTTGACCTTGGTTAATACCTTAAAAATTCCCTTTCCTGGATGTCAATGTTACTGACATTTGAAGTATTTCAACTTCCTTCTAAATCATTGACAGACTAAACGTAGTTCAATGTAGACCTAATTAATAAAAAAATCTCTTAATTAATGGAGTAGAGCAGTGGTTCCCAACCTTTTATGTCTGGCGACCCACCTTCTGATGTTTTTTCATATTCGCGACCCATCCCTCACCCATGATGATATATATAATGTACATTATTCGGCTATTGTAAGAGCCACGCCGCGACCCACCTAAAATTCTCGTGCGACCCACTAGTGGGTCGCGACCCACCGGTTGGGAAACGCTGGAGTAGAGCATCATGTTCCTAGTACTAATCCGTTGGCATCCAATGTAAGCCAAATTGTAGATCAGATTTCACCATGTAGTTAGAACATACATCTTGACCAGTGTTTGGCATTGTGGCTATTTAGCAAGGACAGAGAGTAAGTAATCGTAACCACACTTTTCAATTTTTAACATTCAAAATTTCACCCTTTTCAATTTTACTAAGTGAGATTACTTACTTTTAGGTTCACTGATGATGGACTGATAAGTCCGAATACGTTTTGAACGTAATCCGTTTGGATTTTTAAAAATTTTTATAATTTTTATTAAATATACCAACTACACTAGGGAGTTTTACTTCATGTTAATTTTATTTAAAAAGAAGAGTTCTATTCAAAATTGTTTTTATATTCCGATTTCGAATCACCTTCCATAACACACAACTTTCAACAATATGACACTTATTTACTTATACTTGAGTCCTATTCTCTTATCAAGCAATGCAAATTTTTTGTCGATAACATGGTCGTAAAATTTTGGATTTTCTGATAATTGTTTAATAAATGCACTCTTTTTCAATGGATAATAGGGCTAACTTGGAAAGTCTGTCTTCACTTGTAAAATTTATTGTAAAACTTTTGATGCGTTTTAATACTGAAAAACTTCGTTCAACTGATGCACTTGTAGCTGGGATAGTTAATACCTACTACTTAATTCACACAACTTGCCCACTTCACACAGAGACTGATTTAAACCAGTAGTATTCAAAAAATTTAACCGATTCCTAAGTATTTCTTTATCACTAATTTCAGGTGTTTTATAAATGACATTTAACTGAGAATGCAAAGCTAGATTATCAAAAAAATCATAATTTAATCGTACTGAATTAAATAGGTACATACCTCTGTGGGAGATTTTAATGAATTATAATTAGACATATTAAAATTACATAATTCTACATATTTTATTTCTTTAAAATTTTCAAAGTGATAATTCATTTGTTGTAGAATATTATCAAAAATTTCGATGTATAATCGTCGATAGGTCTCTCTTTCGCCGACAATATCAATCATCATTATTTTTCTTTTAGGTTCGAAGCCCATATTTTCAGCTTTATCCCAAATATTTTTAAACAGCTCATTTTTTTAATCATCATAAGTCATCAAATTGTCTTATACAAAATGCAATGTCACTTGACTTCGTCTGTAAAATGTCGTAGGTACTATAAAACATCAGTAAAAGGAAAAATCTCAAAATGTCAAATAAAATATTAGTAAAAATAATAAGCAAAAAATTGAAATCGAGCCATTTGTACCTAAATACCTACCCCTTATAGCAGCAGTAACAGACTCATCTCGTTTTCGAATCGGAAGCGGTCGGACGAGCGCTTCCAGGCGTATCAAAATTCGCGTGAATGGAACATGACTAGCGAGTGAGGTTATTAAACCCTGACCAATTTTTGAACGGGACAAATGCATGACAAGCAGCGATTTTGAGATGCGCTTCCGTCAGGACCGGACTGAATCGTTGAATTGTGTGCTTATTTGAGACCGTTCGTATGCGATCAAATTTTAATAATGTTTCAATGCCTATTAGTTACATAATAGATTACTTAGATTAGGGAAACATTGTTGATAATTAAATACTGATTAATAATATATGCATTTTTTTATATGGAAGTATAGGGAAGCGGTGCTTCCCTCGCTTCCATGGACCGCACGCATCTGGCATAAAGAGTAACTTTACTGACTTGGTACCTACATAAATAACTATTTTCACTTCGAAATTACTTTTTTTAATAACTTGGGTTGTATTAAGATGAAAGTTATTCTTGTCATTTTTTCGTAAAATTCTTACTTTAAGCGTAATATGCAAATAAACAATTAAAAATGCCGAAAAAACTTTTCGACATTTTTTCGAGGACATTTTTCAATAGGTTGGATGTCGAATTTAAAAAAACAAAAAATATGGGATAAAAGATTAAGTCAAATAGTTTAAAATACGAAATATCATTATGATTTTATATGGTGTAAGTCAATTTAAAAAATCCTTAAACAAATTGATATACCGTTGAGTTTCGGGATATATAGTTATAGTCAAACATGGCAATAATGAAAAGTCACATTCTAATGTTTTCACAGTTCTCTTACGTCAAAAATTTTGACCTACGTAATATCGCTTTTGTAGTAAAAATACTATATAACATTAACGAACGTCTGAATTTTAACGTTCCAAACACATTGATCATGTGTTAACCACAGGCTAAATCTTAGTTTAAACCGAAATACTATGAAGCTAGAACAATACAGTAATAGGTTTACCTAAAGTTTACCACTTTAACCTGATTATTTATAACAATTTTTCAAAAAATCTTCTTCTTCTTCTTCGCGCGACTAGGATTACTCCTCTTTGTCTGCCTCTTATTCTGTTTCAGTTGTTGTTGACTGTGCATTGTCTTTCCACCTTTTCGGCGGCCTTCCAACAGGTATTCTGTATACGGCTTGTTGTTTTTAGTTTTTACAAATGTTATCTATCTGGTTCCATTCGGTTTACATGTTCGTTTCAGTTTTTCTTTCTTGTTTTTATCCCCTGTTAATATTTTGAATTTTGCATCGTTCTCGTATACTTCTGTTGCTTTGTCTGTCTCTTAATGATATGCCCGCTTATTAATCTTAATACTTTCATTTCGATATTGTTGATTTGTTGTTTCGTCTTTCTTGTATCGGTCCTTGTCTCCGCTGCATATGTTAGGATAGGTCTTACTGTTGTCTTGTATACTTTTATTTTGCTTTCCGTGGTCAGATATTTGTTTCTCCATATGGTTTCTCGGAGGCAACCACTTACTCTTGCCGCTTTTGTTGCTTGTGTTATGGTCTCTGTTCTTATATTCCTGTCACTAGTGATCTCTACTCCTAGGTAATTGAATTTCATTACTTTTTTTTTTATTTAAAACACAAAACCACATCAACCGCGCAGGGTTATTAGTGGATATAACAATACAAAGTATTACATTAAATATAGTTATACAATTTGATGTCTTTTAAATATGTTAACATTGATGAAACTTTTTTGGTGAGGATTGTCTTGAGGTCATCGTCTGTGATTCTATGGGATCTTCTTTCTTTTGAAATTGAGGACACTCTTAATGTGATTGGCTTAGCTTCTAGGTCTGTTCTTACAAAGATTGCTACTCCGCCACTTGCCTGTTGTGCTATTCTGTTTTTTGGAAAACATTGGTAGTTTTGAAGATTAATATTGGATTGCTTAAAATGAGTTTCTTGAAGACATAAGATCTTAGGGCATGTTTCATTAATTAGAAGTTTTAATTGTTCTAAATGGGTGTAGAACCCATTGATATTCCACTGTAATATATAGGGGTTAGACATTTTCGAGTTCTGACTGAGAATGTGTTTCATCGGTCTCTTCTGTGGAAGAGAAATTATTGGGGCTTAGTTTCTTTCTTAATCGAGTTATATTATTTTTTAATTTTGAATTGTGGGTATAAGCGTGAACAAAATTAAGGATCTGAATTAATTCGGCTGTTTCGTTCGAATAGTTTTTTGAGGTTATTTCGGGATGTTTTGCGTTTAATGTGTTTTCGAGAAAGTCACATATTTCGTCGAAGTTAAGGACAAATGGTGGTGATCTGTTTGCGATTTTGTCTTTAATTGTCTCTAGGGAAAGTAAAAGTTCATCTCGAGAATTTCTTTTAGACGTTTTTGTTTTTTTCTTTGATTTCCTTGTTACTGAAGAAGTGAAGATATGAGAATCGGTCTGTGTGGTATTTTCGTTGATTTCTGGAGACGATGAGATGAGCCTTTTTAGATGTTTTGTGACGTTTGGAATAAATTTAGGTTGTGTTATTTCTAATGGAGTAAGATTGCTGATCTTGTTGGAAGTTGATGATGTTGGGATTTTTAAAGTGTTTGTTTCATTTGTATTATTTGTAGGTCTTGACATGTCGTCAGTTTCTATGGTATATTCTAGTTGGTTATTAGAGACCTGTACGTCTGGGATCTGATCTAATATGTTTTGGGAAGATGCTGGGTGATCGTTAGAGGTGGATATTAAGGCTTTGTCAGAAGGTTTTTGTTCTGTTTGGTTATAAGGTAGATTTGTTATATATTGTGTGTTTTGGGAGGTTTCTGGAAGAGCTTTAGAAGTGGTTGGATTAGAATTGGTTGGGTCAGGATTTGTTGTATTAGAAGTGGGTGGATTAGAACTGGTTGAGTCAAGATTGGTTGTATTAGAAGTGGTTGCATTAGAAGTGATTGTATTAGTATTGTCAGGACATTCTGTTTCCTGGTGACCAATAGTCTTGCATTTTGAACAGTTGAATCCTTCTATAGAAAGGTATAGTCTGTAAGTGGTATTATCATGAGATATCATGAAAGAATCGGGAATGGACATATTTTCTAAAGGTGTGATAAATGTTTGCCTTCTAAAACTCAAGACATGGCTGTATTCGCTTTCAGGCATTCCTACCCTAAGAAAAGTCATTTTAGAGACGGCGTTTATACCCATTTTACGTAGTTCTTGTTCAATTAACGTGGTTGGAACAGAAGGACCGGCGTTTGATATTATCAGTCTTTGAGCTGGAGTGATAAGTCTTCTTATTTCTACTTGAGTTTCTTTTATATTGACGTATTTATGGGAATGCAGCAATGAATCAACCATATTTTTAGAAGAGAGATATATACATATTCTATTATTGGCTATTCTGGAAGCGAAAGATACGTTACGTGGACCAACTACTGAACCGACGGCTATGATGTACTCTTGAACTTTGGTTCCTTCAATACTAGAAAGAACTATGGCTTCGTCTTTTGTTGGTTGTTTAAACGTGTTAGCAACACTGGAATATGAGATGTGAGATGTAGTTTGGGTAGTGTTCATGGTGTTATTCGAAGTCATGTTTGATTAATTTTGGAGACGTTGCAAGGCCGGCCCTGTCGCTGGTTCAAAAACCGGTGTGGATTTTGGCCCAAAACTGGTCCTATTTATATTTCTTGGATATTTTATAGGTTATATTATTATTAATATAAATATAATATGATGTGGTTTTTGGTACTCACGTCAGGTTTGCGAGATTTACATGGTGTTTCCACTATAACAATGTGGAGGAACTAACAAAATAATTTTCAACTTTGTTTTTATCATTTAAAAACTGATATATTTCGCAGCGGTTTACAACGTGGTGTATATTATCACTGTCAGGACCGTACTCAATTTCATTACTTGTTCTACAATTTTGCCGTCTATTTCTAACTTGCATCTACGAGGCTCTTTGCTTATCACTACTTATACATTTACTTTTTTCTACTGATATTCTCATATTAAGTTTATTTGCTGTGATATTGAAAGTGTAGAGCTGCCTTTGTAGGTCATCCTCGTTATCAGCAATTAGTACTGTATCATCGGCATAGCATAGTATCCATGTCGTTTTCTTACTTCGTGAATTATTTGATTCATCACCATATTGAATAACAATGAGCTGAGCGAGACTCCTTGGCGGATTCCTCCTTTTAGTTCTATGCGTTCTGTTTCTCCCGTTGACATTATAACTCTGGTCTTGTTGTTCTTGTTAATTTCATTAATTAGCCTTATTATCTGGTGGTCTATTTCAGCTTGTAATAAATTTAAGATATCATTTCGCCTCACCCTGTCAAAAGCACTTTTTAAATCTACTAAGCACATGTATGCTGGTTTTCCATATTCAATAGACTTTTCTACTATTTGCCTGATAATAAAAATTGCATCTATTGTGCTGCGGTTCTTCCGGAAGCCTTGTTGTTCATCTGCCATGTTCGCTTTTTCCTCGATTTTATCTTTTATGACTGCCGTCAACAATTTTAATGTGCTGTTCATCAGACTAATGCCTCTATAATTTTCAGGATTTTTCGAGTCTCCCTTTTTGAGTATCGGTAGCAGGAGACTTTCCTTCCATTCCGCTGGTACTACTCCGATATTTATTATATCGACAAATCATTTTAGAAGCCATTTGAGTAGTGTTCCTCCTCCATATTTTAGCAGTTCATTATTTATCTTATCAGGACCAGGTGCTTTTCTATTTTTTAATGTTTTTATTCGTTCTTGTAGCTCTTCTTCTGATAGTAGTACTCTATCGTGGGTTTCATTAATGTTTATTTCTCTGTTCTCTTCTTCTCCTTCTCCATATAATTTCGTGAAATTCTCAGTCCATTGTGTCTCCGTAATGTTATCTATCCGTACAAATTCATTCATTTTTGTTTTTTGTCTCCTTATCATCTCCCACACCTTTTTCTGGGATCCATAGAGGTCGTATTCCATATCTTTAGTAAATTTCTCCCCGTGTTCTTTTTTGATGTTATCTATTTCTTGGTTCACTCTATTCCTGATTGTCACGTAGTCGTCTCGTGCCTCAGGTGTCTTCACTCTTTTGTGTGTTAGGAAAGCTTGTTTCTTTTGATTTGCTAGTGCTTTCACCCTTTCGTCGTACCATGGAGTTTTGTATAAAAGATTTATTTTGTATAAAATAAATTTGTATAAAATAAAAGTGTAATATAAGTATAAAAATTTGTAATTTGTATAAAATAAAAGATTTATTTTTTATTTAATAGCAATTTATTCTTTCGTTTATAATAAGCAAATTCTCGTGTTAAAGTTTGGGTAAACTTTTTACTGTAATATTGAAACATCATGCTCTTTCGATTTAAATAAGATTCTGCGTGTGGGTAAGAAATAAACATATTGTTTCGAACGTTAAAGTTCAGACGTTAAAGTCTATATATCCCGAAACGCAACGGTATATCAATTTGTTTATGGATTATTTTAAACTTACTTTTTGCAATATAAAATCGGAATAAAATTGGGCATTTTGAACCTACTTGACTTGAGCATTTATCTGCAACGGTGATACCTAAAACAACTCACCAAGACGTATTGTAAGGGATTATTTTGGTTGTATGTAAATCTTTATTTTTGCCACCACATATTATGATGATTTCTTCAAAACTATTGACATCTCTTCTATTTTAAAACTTGCAATTTCTTAGTAAAACAAAGTCACGTGCCGCACAAGAATGTCGGTAGAGCAGTCTGTGTACATAGTCCCCGTAGATAAACAAGAATATCAATGTTAACAATATGAATGTGTCTTATCTCTAATTTGGAGTACAATCAGTATTTCCTTAGGTGTCCTTATATATAGAGCATATTAATATAATAGACGAAGATTAAAAATTAATTAAGATAAAAGGGCCTTTCAGCATTTACTCGGTAAATGGTCTAAAGTTATTGTGACGTGTAAACCTGATGATGACGTATATACGACTAATCACTTTGATTTAAACATAAAGAAAGGGCAATTTTGGGATATTATTTTAATACTGTATATTTGGTCATATTTTTACACTTTTAGAAATGACGTTACCATGTTTCCCGTGTGTTGGTCTACTTTACCTGTAGGTATGTCGGCCTTGGCAAAACCAAAAACCAAAAAAATATTGCAAAACCTCTAAATTTTAAAGAACCCATTGGAATGACATGAAATTTTACATACACATAGCTAACAAGTCAAAGAAAAAAAGTGATATTGTGCCAATGTTTGCTTTTGCCCTAGCGGTTAGTTTCACCCCCTTTTGGGGGTGAAAAATATACGTTCGAAATAAGTCATGAAATAGATAAAATGACTAATTCTAAGCAACTTTTGTTCTATAAAGTTTTTTCACCAAGTGAATATCTTAATTTTTCTACAAAATAACCACGTTTTCAGACGGTTTTTCGCAAATAACTCAAAAAGTAAGTATTTGGTCGAAAAAAAAATTCTTATCAAAAATATAGCACGTAAAAAATTGAAATATATGATGTATATATTAGGTCACTATACCTAATAGAAGCAGAGTTATAACTAATGAAAAATGGGTTCATATTCGTCAAATTCCAAATCGAATATTTTAACGTGCCATAACCAAAAACCGAAGCACTTATTTGGGGAAAACTCATGTTAACTTTTTTAAAGTGTTTAAAAAATGCTTATTTTTGTTTCTTAAAGAAAATTTTTAGCATTAAAAGTAAACAAGTTACGCTTAGAATAAAGTTGGTCATTTTTTTGGTAAGAAATCGGGAAAATCATCCCCTAATTAGCATTTCAAATGAACTTAATTGTTACCACTTCACAAGTTTCTTACTCGCGTATGTATTGGTCATATGATCTGTAAGTTTCATCGGTTCAAAGTGCTTATTTTTTAAAAAGGTCTAGTTAAAAGGGTTTGAACGACTCACTTATCACGAGTGTATGCAAATTTAGAAACACCGAATCTTAACCAATTTTTTCTTACAGAAAAACAAAAGAATAAAAAATATTCAGAAAAGTAAAGCTGACTTTTTTTATTGTTTAAGATTTTTGGTATCTCTAACAATTTTTCAGTTTTTTTGAAAGAAAGCATTTTTTCAAAATTAAAATTTTTAAAAATTTTATTTTAAAACCAATTTTTTTCAAAAATAAACACTTTGAATCGATGAAACTTACAGATCATATAAACACAACATAAGTAAAGTAACTTGTGAAGCGGTAATGATTAATTTCATTTAAGTTGCTGATTAGGGGGTGGTCTTCCCGATTTTTGTTTGCAAAAACAAAAGGGACCCACTTTATTTTGAGCGTAACTTGCTTAGATTTAATGCTGGAAACTTTTTGTAAAAACAGGAAAAAGCTTTTTTTAAACACTTTAAAAAAGTTAAACTGTTTTTCCCCAAGAATGCTTCATTATTTGGATATTTCACATTGAATTATTCTATTTGGAATTTTTCGAATATGAACCTATTTTTCATTAGCTAGAAACTCTGAGGTATAGAGACCTAATATATACACCATTTTTTCACTTTTTTATAGGCTATAATTTTGCTAAGAATATTTTTTTCGACAAAATGCTTACGTTTTGAGTTATTTGCGACAAACCGTCTAAAAGCGTGGTTATTTTGTTCAAAAATGAACATATTCACTTGCAAATAACTCGAAATGTATTGATTTGGTGAAAAAACTCTATAGAACAAAAGTTGCTTAAAATTAGTCAGTTTGTCCATTTCGGGACTTATCTTGGACATATATTTTTTCACCCCCGAGATGGGGTGAAACTCACCCCCAGGGCAAAATCACACATCGGCACCATATCACTTTTTTCTTTGACATGTTAGCTATGCGTACGCCAAATTTCATGTTAATCCAAGCGGTTCTTTAAAATTTACAGCAAAAACCGTGAAAGAATGTACTATATTCTGAATTTAAGTTCAAACTTTTTACTGCTTCCAACTTTTTAACAGTCGACCCGTTAAGTGTCCATGCTTCTATCCCGTAAAGCATAGTCGAGAAATTATAACACTTTGCCAGCCTCTCTTGTCTAATTTCAGTTCTCTTGCACAAAGTACCTTTCTCATTGTATTGAAGTTTGTTCGTGCTTTCTTTATCGAACTTTGATTTCTTTGTTGTAATCGGTTGTGTGATTAATGTGATGTGTGTGATTAATGTGATTTCGAATGGGCATTAAAAAGAATTGGTGACAAAATGCATCCATGTCTCATCCCACGTTTATTACAATTTCCTCCTGACAGCTTTTCGATAACACCGTTGATGGATATATTGGATATCAATATACCCCCTACCCCAAATAATATTAGAGGGATACCCCCTATAATATTTCAATCAACGATAACAGGTACTTTCGCTCGTCATTGTAGTCTATCTTATTTGATATCAGGGCATTCATTAATTGTTTCTTCTTTTGCCCTTTAATTCGTCCAATTTTGAACATAGGCTTCCCCCAGTTTCCTCCATTCGCTTCTGTTTAGTGCTTTCTGTTTCCAGTGCGTTCCTCCTATCGTTTTAATGTCGTCTCCCCATCTCATCTGTGGTCGTCCTCTTACTCTCTTTCCTGCCCATGGTCTCCATTGTTGTATCCTGGTATTCCACCTATTGTCCGTTTGTCTAGCGTTATGACCTGGGAAGCTCCATTTTAGCCTGGCTATATGTTGTCCTGCGTCTTTGACTTTTGTTTTATCTCTTACCCAGTTGTTTTGCTTTTTGTCTGTCAATTTTACTCCTAACATTGCTCTCTCCATAGCTCTTTGTGTCTTCATTATTTTATCCATGTTTGCCTTGGTCAAGGTCCATGTTTGGCATACGTATGTGAGAATTGGGAGTATGCCCTGGTCAAACACTCTTGTTTTTAAGTATTGTTGTATTTTTTTATTCTTTAGGACCCATTTTAATTTTCCAAATCCTGCCCAGGCTAATCAGACCCTTCTTTTTACCTCCGCTGTTTAGTTTTCCTTATTTATTTTTATCATCTCTCCCAAATATCATTAACCGCTTCTATTGTGGTGTCGTTTAGTATTACGTTTCTATTAGCTTGTGTGTTTGTCATTGTTTTTGTTTTGGCAAAATTCATTTTTACACCTATTTGTTCGGATTCATTTGCTAGTTCGGTTACCATGGTTTGTAGTTCTTCAAAACTTGATGCTATGATTACTACATCGTCTGCATATCTTAGGTGGTTTAGTTTCTCTCCATTTATGTTTATTCCCATGTTTGTCCATTCCATTGTTTTGAAAACATCTTCCAGTGGTAATGTAAATAGTTTAGTAGAAATAACATCTCCCTGTCGCACTCCTCTGTTAATTGGTATGGGTTTGTTGCTTTCTCATTGTTGCTTTCTTATATATATTATGTATTAGCTTTTTGTATCTGGAATCTATTCTACAGTTGTTTATAGCTTTTTCTATTGCCCACATTTCCACGCTGTCAAATGCTTTTTCGTAGTCAACGAACGCTAAGTGCAGATATATATGGTATTCGTTAGCTTTTTCTATTAGTGTCCTAATTGTTACAAGATGGTCAGTGGTGCTATATCCCTTTCGGAATCCTGCCTGCTCTACTGGTTGATACGAGTCCAATTTGTGTGTTAGCCTGTTGTTGATAATCCTCATGAATAGTTTATACGTTTGCGACAGCAGTGAGATGGGTCCGTAATTTTTTATGTCCTTTCTGTCGCCTTTTTTAAATAGCAGGATTGTAAGACTTTCGTTCCATTCGTCGGGTATTTCTCCTTTATGTAGACACAGATTAAATAGATTTCTTAATATTTGTAAGATTTCTTCTTTCCCTTCTTTCAACATTTCAGCAAGGATTCCATCTGGTCCCGGTGCTTTGTTGTTCTTTAATTGTGATAGTGCTGCTTCTATTTCATAATTTTCTATTTTTGGTAATGTTTCTGAGTTTTCATTCGTGATTGTTTTCTTGATATATTCCTGAGTGTTGAGGTTTGCGTCTTTCTTTGAGGTGTATAGTTCTTTATAAAACCTTTCTACTTCTTCTGATATCTTATCTTTTCTCCTCTCTTCCCGTCCTGTTTAATCCTTTATAGAAATGAGTAGTGGTTTCCCTAAATTTGGTCGTAAGCATTTTAGGCCCTTATTTCTCTCAATTACTTTCTTGATTTCATTTTCAGTGTGTTTTCTTAGATCCTCTCTGGTTTTTCTCCTAATAAGTTTGTTTAGTTCTACGTATTCTACTGTGTTTCTTTTGTTTTCGCTTATTAGTTTTCGTCTACTTTCAATTAATTACCTGTCCCGCTAATTAACTGTTTATGTCGTACTTAATTGAGTGCTTTGTTGTAATCAATAAAACACGCATATATATCTTGATTGACGTTGACGCACCCTTGTATCAATATAAGTGAAAAAAAAAGATGGACTCGTTCTTAGGCTTTTATGTATCATTAATGTATATTATGTCCAGTTTATGATATAATATGTATTCGGTTATGGAAAACTTTTAGTATTAAATTGAAGAGTCTCAGATGCAGAATCCACCAATTTAATTAAAATTAAAATGGTAAATAGTATTTTAAACCTGAGACTTTTCGCGTTGAAAGTTCTTACTGGTATATCCTTAATCTGCGACTTTTTCAATTAATAAGACAGCAGACGACGAATATAGAAAACGAAAGGGAAACGATCACATTCCGCCTTCATTCGTCTAGGAAAAGGACATATGAGATGTCGCTGTATCGCGTCTAATGGGAAATTTGAATTATTTTTCAGATTCCCTTTAAAATGATGGTGGAGCTATTTTTCGATTCAGAGGTGTGCACGCTAACAAAAGCTACTGAAGACGCCTGAAATGGTAGAAACAGCCTGTCTAGCGGGTGTGCAACCCTCTGAATCGAAAACAAGCAAAACCATCATTTATTATTTTAGTATTAACTTTAGCACATGGGACATCAAGTTAATGGTGCGGTAATCACCTCGGATTCTTGCGTTTTTCTTCTTGGAGAGACAAATAGAGATCGACTTTAATCAGTCTTTGGATAATAAGCCTAAGCTATAAATTTGGTTCAAAAGTGTTACTAAAATATCAATGTGCTTCTTGTCTATAATTTTTAGTATTTTGCAAGGAACCATGGCAGGTCCAAGGCTTTTCCCACTTTTGATTGTTTTTATGCGTGTAATATTTATTCTTTTGTAATGTCTGGCCCTATTCCTTCTGGCATAAGCATTAGACAATATAAAATTGCATGTATTCTTTTTAGTTTCTCTTTGTTCAAATCAAAGTGATTACATCCTTCCTACTAACTAAGATCCATAAAATGTAATAAACTTTAAAAAGAACTTTTTAACACAAATGTCTTAAAGACCCACAAGAAAATTTCTTTTTAAAGAAACTTACTTTAGATTTGTAAAATCCGGTAAAGTCCGTTCTTTTTAAAGTAATTATTTTTCAAAGTTCCAGTTAAAACGAACGAACTGACCTTTTGAATTAATACACATAAGATTTATCTACAATGTTTATACCCTAGAAGTGAGCTAGCAAAATAGTGTCGTTGAATATCATTTTGCTTCTTCAGTGATTATTGTAGATATTAAGAAAATGAGATAATATATTTACAGACAAAAATATTGCATATTTATTGCGATGGGATGAATAGGATGAATAGGATTTTTTTTGAATGCGATATTTTAAAGTACTATCATGCTATACGCTCTGAGCTTCGCTGGTGTCGCTCCTAGCGGTTACTAATTCAACTTTCACCGGAAATGTTTAAATTTATTGTTGTTCTGAAGCTATTTCCTTGTGGCAATTTTATAATTAAGTATTTTCGATGAAAAAAAAAACACAATTTTACTAAAAAATAAATTTATTAACGTTTCGACGCCCAAGTCGGGTGTCGTTGTCAAAATACAAAATAATACTAAATAAACAAAAATGTTGTTGCTTAGTAAAAAATTCTTCTAATAATTTATTTAATCTGACTCATTTATATCGGCAATTCAGGCATGTATTATACATTTTAAAGTAGAAGACTTTAAAATTATATTGCCAATATTGATGAGTTGCGTTCCTGGGACGACTTTACTAAAAGATAGTTCATTCGATTACATGAAATCAACCCAACTCAAGAATATCCGCCACAAAAAATCATAGCATGTGATCTGTCTTTAAAAAGACAACCAAATGCAAAGATGGCAGTAAAATTCTCGAGCTAGAGATTCCATAGTAAGTCACGAGGGAAAACCAGGAAAAAACCTCGTGATACTATCCCGACATCGTTGCGGATTATCTCTGAACTATATTGGCACCAAACGGCAACAATTGAAATAGAGCACACAACATCCGGAGAGTGCTGCTGGGTTGCGTTATATCGCCGCTATTCTTTAAGCTGTATTCGAAATCTATACCTACTCAGAGAAGCATTAGAGGAGGTCTAAGGTGGAATCAAGATTAAGTGAACCAGCATAGACAACATCAGGTATGCTAATGTTGTCATCTACAAGAGCTACAAAATAATAATAAATGCGAAGCTTAGAATCCGAATTCTTACGATTTCTCTGTCTTGCTGTATAGGTGTGAATATTGGACAATGGACTCTGAAACAGAACATATGTTTTTGAGATTTATATATAGGTACAGACTGATGCTGAGAATTCCTTGGGGAAAAAACGTTACCTAAACATAACAACAGAAACGAAAATACAATACTTGGGTCATGTGTTAAAAGGTGAAAGATATGAATTACTCCAAGTCCAAGTCATTTAGGCAGGTAAAGTACAGGGCAAAATATCAGTAAGAAAACGCCAGAACTCAGATGATGAGTTCTGGAGAACTTGAGATGGTTTGACCAAATCTAAGATTGATCTAAGATCTAAGAAATAAGAAGAAGAGGAAGATCCGGAACTAAATAATCAATTAATTGAGTAATTTTTATTAAGATAATAATAAAATGGTGATAATGGTGGGCCCGGTGGAAGTGCTCATCTTACTCGGCCTCTTGGTCCATAATTAAGGTCCTTGAGCAACGAAAAAACGATGCCAATGCAACCGACCTCATATAACAATAAAATATGAGTCACAAAAGATGGGGTAAGATGGTAACTTCCATGACAGCATCATGATATTGGTCTTACTTTGTAAACTCTTTCATGTAATTTTATATGCAGCGATTCTCAACCTGTGGGGCGCGCCTCCCTAGGGGGCGCCCTTTTAGTAATGGGGGGCGTGAGCATATAAAAAAATACACCAACATTATTAACTAATTTACTAAAATCAAAGCAAAACAAAATTCTGACAAAATAAAAAATAAAATACACATGAACACTGAATAGGAGATATAATCATAAAGAGCACTCAATACTAAAAAGTAAGATTTATTGTTTTTTGTCAAAATTATTGAACGAGGGGGGGGCGCGGTGAAAATTATTATGGAAGATTGGGTTGCAAAGGGTAAAAGGTTGAGAATATAAGGCTGTTCTAAGGGATTTAAGAAATATGCCAGAAGACCACAGATTATTAACTGTATTACTTGAGGGTGTTAAGAAAGGTATTATTGTCTATGTTAGCCTACTCTTCTAATGAGAATGTATATATACTGAAGAAGCAAAATTGACCGTAAATTATAAATTATAGACATTACATCAATCAATGGTAGTCTTTTAACAAAAATATGAACTTTGCTGGCCAAAGTTTATGTATAGTACATGTTTGTAAATAAATTATTTGGACCATATGTTATTTAGTAGAATAAAAAGACAATGTACTTATATCGACAATCCCCGAAGTTTAAAATGTATTTTGTTAAATATAAAAAAAAACTTTAAAGCTACATTCTAAAATATACTTGTATATACGATGTTCATGGAGTTTGTGATCTGTAGAAGATCTTTTTCTTTTATTTTATTGAGTATTGGTATTGTAGAACGAAATACAACCAACGGTTCCATTTTTTTTTTCATCTTCTCGTTTTCCTTTTCTTTGCAGGGTTCGTCATTCTAGGTTTTGTCGGATTCCGAGGCTTTATATCGGATCTTTGAGCCTTGTTTTCTTTTATAATGGGTAGGATGCTAACCTGCCCCATCATCCCTCCTCTTTTATCCGGGCTTGGGACCGGCTGTGAGCGTGAACGCGACCTCTGAGCTACTCAATCTACCCAGTCTTTGCGCTCATAACCCCCCAGGCAGAGTTATATAACAAAGTTATATAGGCAGAGTTATGTAGCAACAATTATAGAGGTATAAGCGTACTAAACACCGCACTTAATCTAACCACAAAAGTCCTAACCAACAAAATCATTAAACTAACAACTTTATCAGATGAACAACAAGGATTCAGATCCGGAAGATCCTGCGTAGACGCCGTATTTGTAGTAAGACAAATCACAGACAAGGCCATCGAGTACAATAAACCAGCATAACTATGTTTTATAGACCTGACAAAGGCTTTCGATCGCATCCAATTCGAAGACGTCTTACACCTACTGTATAGAATAAACATACCAATCAATATTATACAAACAATCGAAAACATCTACTTCCATAACAGAATACAGGCAAAGATAAATGGAAAACTAACACAGTTTATACCAGTACAAAGCGGAGTCAGACAAGGTGACTCATTAAGCCCACTGCTCTTTAATATAATAATGGACGAAATAATAGAAGCAGTACGTAAAGGTCATGGTTACAGAATGGGGAACAAAGAGATCCAAATATTATGTTATGCAGACGACGTCGCATATAATCGCCGAGACAGAAGGCGATCTCCAAAGACTAACACACATCTTCAATACAACAGCCAAGAAATACAATATGATAAAATATCAGCAGAAAAAACCAAATGTATTACAACATCTAAGTACCCACTACGATGTAAAATCGAAATTGATGGGAAAATAATAAAGCAGGAAGCAAGGTTTAGATATCTGGGAATAGATATAACTAGTTACGGAGATATTGAAGAAGAAGTACAACAAAGTTTAAAAGCAAGTAAAGCGGCGGGATCTCTTATTGACACAATCACCTAAGACAAGACACAAAAGCAAGAATCTATAAAGCAGCAATTAGACCTATATTGACATACACGGCAGAGACAAGACCTTACACATCTAAAACAAGACGACTATTAGAAACAACAGAGATGAAAATAGACGAATATCAGGGAAAAGTCTGTTGGATGGGGAGAGAAACGAAAATATAAGAAGAGCATGCAATGTAGAAGACATAAATGGATGGGTGACAAAACGGAAACAGGAGTGAAACGAACAGATTAGTAGAATGGAAGAGGATAGGATAGAACGAATAGCACGAGATAAGTCACCAAATGGACAAAGAAGTATTGGCAGACCAAGAAAAAATGGTACGATAATTTAAACAATTTAGGAGGATAATATTGAAGAAGAACTTTATACTTTCATTTATTTATACAAGTGCTTTAATTAATTCAAAAGTAGCCCTGCAATATTATTCGAAATAATGCAGATAGACAGTCGAATACCCTTCAAGCAAGTCATTCATCTGGGTTCCGGGTGTCAAGAGTTTACTACTTAATCATCATCAATCAGCCAAAGAAAAAATATAATGCTTCACCCCAAAATTTGTCTGTGTTGATAAAACTAGCAAACTAAAATAGAAAAGCCAAATTCCAACTATTAACACAATAATTAAAATTATAATTAATATTCGTATCAGGTCTTCTTGTGATTCACAAACGTTATGAACGGATAGTATTTTTATTGTAAATAATAAATGGACAATTATTATTATTGTTATTTTTCTGATTTTTAACAAATACCCATTGTTGATGTTGTAACGTAGTAAGGAATTTGCCAGAGGATTGGTTTCAACCCATGTTTAGTTTAGTCAATGGTTTCACAGTGTTTCAATAAAGAAAAATATGAACCAAGTTGATTTTTGTATTATTTATTAATCAATAGTTTGTTTTGTACCCTTGTGCTTGTGATCTCCTAGAAATGAAGAATACAGAAGGGAAATTCAAAAAATGAATATGAAGTCAAACGGAAAACCTAATGGTATAAATATAGGATCATATTATAAGGGTGTCCCGAAAAGATTGGTCATAAATTATACCACACATTCTGGGGTCAAAAATAGTTCGATTGAACCTAACTTACCTTAGTACAAATGTGCTCATAAAAAAAGTTACAGCCCTTTGAAGTTACAAAATGAAATTCGATTTTTTTCAATATATCGAAAACTATTAGAGATTTTTTATTGAAAATGGATATGTATCATTCATATGGTACGAACATCTTAAAACAAAATTATAGTGAAGTTTGTCCACCCCATAAAAATTTTATGGGGGTTTTGTTCCCCTAAACCCCCCCAAACTTTTGTGTACGTTCCAATTAATTCATTATTGTGGTACCATTAGTTAAACACAACATTTTTAAAACTTTTTTGCCTCTTAGTATTTTTTCGATAAGCCAGTTTTTATCGAGATGCGGCTTCTTTTTTAATATATTTACATAAAAATTTTATGGGGGTTTTGTTCCTTTAAACCCCCCAAATGTTTGTGTACGTTCCAATTAAACTATTATTGTGGTACCATTAGTTAAACACAGTGTTTTTAAAACTTTTTTGTCTCTTGGTCTTTTTTTGACAAGTGACCTTTTATGGAGATATGGCTTCTTTTTCAAAATATACCTAAAAATGTAAATTATAAATAAATTTTCAGATTATTAACAGGGCTCTATAATCGTACTAAGCCATATAAAAATATATGGTGGATTCGACAAATATTTAAAATATGTCGAAAACCACTGGCTTATCGAAAAAGTACAAAGAGGCAAAAAAGTTTTAAAAACATTGTGTTTAACTAATGGTGCCACAATAATAATTTAATTGTAACGTACACAAAAGTTTGGGATGGTTTAAAGGAACAAAACACCCATAAAATTTTTATGGGGTGCACAAATTTCACGTTAATTTTTTTTTAAGATGTTGCTACCATAAGAATTACACATGTCAATTTTCAATAAAAAATCTCTAAGAATTTTCGATATATGAAAAAAAATCGATTTTTATTTTGTAGCTTCAAAGGGCTGTAACTTTTTTTATGAGCACATTTGTACTAACGTAAGTTAGGTTCAATCGAACTATTTTTGACCCCAGAATGTCTGCTATAATTTATGACCAATCTTTTCGGGACACCCTGTATATAGAACCAGAAGTTAGAATATATTTTTGTGATTCTTATTCTTAAAATAGAGCTTGTTCAATCAAGAGTATAGATATACTTACCTATATAAGAAACTACTAATCCATAAGAAAAAAGGATGTATATGTTTCGCCTGTAACTGACAGACACACAATTATATATGCCCAGACTTTAAGACCAACTTTTATACATATATCTATTGCTTTTATCTTCGACATTACGTCCTAGCATAGAGTCATGGCTTCTTCCACTACCATCTGTCAATGGTCACGATTTAGTTTTGGGCACGACCTTTCCATCCTCTCATGCCAAATTTTTAACTCTAGATATTTTGATCACCTAGCAGTAGAAGAAGCCAGTGGAAGGTAGAATGAGCAAATATAGGTACATATTGGTAGATAATAGGAGAATACCAAATAAAAAACAAGAAGAAAGCTTACCAAACATGGCTGACCACAAGAAATCAAGAAGACAGAAGGAAAACTTATGAAACAAAAAAAAGAAATAAGGAAAACGAGAAACCAATTTTGGCAAAAAAATATGTAAAGATATAGATAGCTTAATAGGAGCTTAGCAAGGCAGTCATTCGAGGAAACTTTGAGGAACTTCAGACAGAAGAACTATGAACGGATAAAGATAAAACCAATACAAATGGACGAATGGATACATTACTCAGAGTTATTACAAGAACAAATATATCTACTGACTCCCCCAACTAACGTAATAAGGGATAAACAAACACAAGTTGTAAAAAAATAAATATTTAATAAATGTTAATTTGAAGAATAAATACTGAAGGAATGGAAAATGGGCCAGACCTTAAGCTCCATATATAAAAAAGAGAAGGAAAAAAGACCCCAATAATTATAAGAGAATATGCCATACACCTTCTGTGGGTAGGTTATATGGGAAAATCATTAAAGAAAGGATGGAGGAACAGTTACGAACTTTAGAAGAACAGAGCGGTTTTCGTACCTACCGGATGCGCATGTATTGATATTATCTTTTCTAAAACACAATCCAAAGAAAAAACATTAGCATTCAATGCAGAATTGTACATTGTAATCGTGGACTTTTGAAATGCCTATGATAAGTGTCCCAGTCAACAACCTATGGAAAACAAGGGAAAATCACTGAGTACATATCTGCATAAATGCCGTAAAATCACTTTACGGCGACAATGAATATAGAACGAAAAAGTCAGGGAAAATTACTCAAAACTATTAATAGAAGACTTCGAGAAAGATACGGCCTGTCACCAACCTTGTTTAAACTTTACATAAATGAAACACCAAAAAGCTGGAACAAGAAATGTGGGCATAATATGGGAGTAAAAGTGGACAATGGACGATAACTATAAAAATAAAATTTTGTTTGCCGATGATCAAATAATCGTAGCAGAAGACAAACATGACATCGTCTACATCATACAAACGCTGGAAGAAGAATTTGGAAGCTGGGATTTGGAAATTAATCATGATAAAACGCAATACATGGTCATTGGAAACACCTATTTAGGACACTACAGCATCCAACATCTACAGCTGCAGGGGCCTAGGGCCAAAGATCCGCCCAGGCCTACAAAAAGTCTACAGCAGTACCATACGACATCAAGAAGTTACCATCAGCTACCAAAAGACATAAGTATAATCCAGAATTGTTAGTTTTTGACAAGAATTTGAATATATTTGTTAATGCAATTTAGTAAGTCATATTTTTATTATATCTTTATGAACAATAAACATGATTAATTAAAAATACTATTTTGTTTGCTTCCATTCTAAATTTTCAGAGTTAATTTCTACGATTAGGATAAGACGAACACACACCTCAGTGACTGAGCTAAGCTAAGGGTGTAACGATGGCTATCTTAGATGATTGAGGTAATATTTTCGAATATTATTTCAATTAGCTGGGGTAGTCCATCGCTTATTTCATTTCACTGGCCTAATCGGAAAATCGGAAAAGGCCTAAAACTAAACACAATAACTCACAATAAAACAAACAAATAAATGTGACCTGGGTGACAAATAAAAGAATGGTAGGTAAACAGAATGCAATGTAGATATGTAAATGACGTTTTGAAATATGAACAATTCTTTTTGTACTTGTTGTAGATCTGTCGATCTGTTAATTCCGACGTTGAAGTATTTCTTGAGAGCTAGACTGCCACCTATCTCTCCATCTTTTTGGTGGTCTCCCCGGTGGACGCTTGCCAACTGGCTTTCCTTCTAGAGCAATTCTTGGTAATCTGTGCTCCTCCATTCTTTTTACATGACTGAACCATTCTCTTCGTATTTGCCTACTCCATCTTACTACATCTTGCACTCCACATTGTTCCCTGATGATGTTGTTTCGTATTCTATCCCTTCTTATCTTCCCTGCTATTGCTCTTATAGTGTCTTCATGTCGGCTGTTCGTAGCATGCTTTTGGTTTTATTGGTGTCTTCTCTAGATTTAATGCCATAGGTCATAACAGGTCTGATGCAAGTTTTATAAATTCTAACTTTGCTGTCCATTCTCATATATGGGTTATTCCAGACACATCACTCAAACATTCGGCCATGTCTGCGACAAGGATCTACAGTTCGAGCGAGTCTCGTAAATTCCACGATTTCGAGCCACGCTTCAAGCAACCGTATTTGCGTACTTGTGTTTCAAGTTGCGTGGTCGTGCGGAGTTAAATTTACCAAATTTAAATATAATCGTTTCTACTGATTCATAATATGTATACTATTGTATATGTATAATGTATAATATATTATATTAATGCATAATATATTATATTAAAGTTTTTAAATATTGTTAAAATTTTTAACATTGTATTTTAATATGTTTTGAGTTGTGTGGTCGTGCTCTGTCGAGTGGAGTTATAATTTACCAAATTTAAATATACCTAATCGTTTCTACTGATTCATAAAATTCATAAAATTCTATAATAATATAATCGTTGATTGAGGTATTGGGAGATACCCAATACCTCAATCAACAATATAATAAATATAAGTTTTTAAATATTATTAAAGTTTTTAACATTGTATTTTTCCGCAAATCGCCAGGAAATTTTGACATTCCTGTCAAAATTTCTTGAAGAAAAAGTCAGGACTTCCTTACTGTAAGGAAATGTCATTTCCTTACTGTAAGGAAATGATATTTCCGTACAGTTGTTAGTGTTCTACATAAATGATAGAAAATTATTAATAATCCATAAAACGTCTGTATGCATTTTCGTACTTTTCTCTTGATTTCTTTGGCAATAATTCTAATGAAGCAGTATTCACTGCCTCAACCAGCTCTGGAGGAGTCCCAGGAATGGAAATTTCATCATCACTTATCATTTTACTTTCGAGAACACCAGCAATTAAATTTATAAGCGTCAAGTTTGACAATTCAACCTCAATACGTTTCCATAGTAACCCAAGTAATTTTATTAGGAATTTCAAAGCACCATTTATTTGGGAATAAAATTATCGCGTTTTTTTTTTAAATCAATCAATATCTGTCGAATTTTAAACGATTTGCGGAAAAATAGTATGTTTACCTCGTAGGAAAAGCCACATTCCTGGACTCTGTGTTGCTAAGTCTCGGCTTGCGCCTCGACTTAGCAATCTTCACAGTCGTCCAGGAATGTTAAGCTTTTCCTACCCGGTAAACAATGTACTATTAATATACTTTGTTTTATTAATAATAATAGGTATAATACCTAAGTATTGCACCTTGTTCAAAAAAAGTTCAAGATAAATACCGCGGTTTTTCAATATGAAAATGCAAAGCAAAATAATACAATTTGCAGAGTTTGTAAATGCTTGTTTTCTGATAAAATAATACAAATTGTATGTAGGTAGGTAGAGTAGCAAAGCGTTGAGTAGTTATAGCAAAAGTAGCTACGCCATCTGAGACACGATAAGGATGAAATTAGTTTTATATTTTCTTTTCTCATGGAGCATGCATGATGGAGAGTTTTTTTAAATACGTAACAAAGCATGTTGTTTTGTTATCTATGTTGATCAAACACCTCAGCTGACACAGTGTCTCAAGTACGATTGCGCGAAATCGTGGAATTTGCGAGACTCGCTCGAACTGTAGATCCTTATATGTCTGCGGTCTTGTTTATTTGTCTTCTTAGGTCTCTGGTTGGGTCAAGATAAATTGATAAGTTTACACCTATTAGCAGGGCCGTGGACAGAAAAATCGGGCCCGGGGGAAGTGACTCGAGGGCCCCTGCCTGTATTGAGTAAAAATGGCCCTATTTTCTCAATCACTTAGTTCTACTACATAACTTAAAAATTGACATTTATTTTATTAACTTACTGTATGTACCATTAAAATTATGAAACCATATTGTCACAGTGGGATATCGAATAAAATGGAGCCAAATAAATTGATAAAACAGTTTGTCGTGTATTAATTCTTTATTACAATGTAAAGTAAAGTATATACATTATTTTATAACCTTATTCTAGTAACGCTCTGCGTGCTTTTACTAAAGCGAACGAATTTATGATTTCACTGAAATTAACTTTTCTCGCTAATTCAGATTCTAGGCAAAGCATTGCGAGTCCTGCAACACGCATTTGTGAAGAACAAGAGCGATGAAAATGTTTTACTCTTGAAAGAACGCTCAGCACTGGCGACGGATACTGGCAAAGTACAAAAAATTCGCAACGCGACGCAAATGTTAGGAAAGAGTACATCCAGATTCTTAACATAAATTTCATTTAACAAAACGAAAGGCATGGTATGACCTTTGAAATTCGCTCCATGAATGTGAGACAGATGAATCAATTCATTTGACAACTCGTCAGCTACGTCAGTCGGATATTGCTGCAAAAAATTTTTTGCACTTTTTCGTATGTGGTCTTCATCTAACAGTGGAAATTTCCACAAGAAAGAGAAAGTCTCGTTCAACTTTTTCACAGCTATAAATCGATTGTTGATGCCCGCTATTACAGAATCTAGGATAACGTAAAATGTATTTATTTTGAATTCTGTTTCTTCGTCAGTTTGAAAAATTCCTTGTGTTTCGTCGTCTGTCAATCTTCTTAACCTTTTCTTGTGTCTACCTAACGGCAATGTTAACGAAGTGTTCTCTAATCCGCCTGCAACTAGCTTGCATTCTTCTAAAATTATACTCCATCGATCTCGTAAGAACTTGTAAAATCTTGTGCAACAGTGAATTAGGAAAGGGCTCATTTAACTTATCACGCGGAAAAACTTCTGGCAGTTCTTCATGACCTCGGTGAAATATTTCTTCAACTAATTGAGAACTTATGAATTCTGTGGTTGCGGTGCCAATATCGTAATTATTAAGCTTCTTATTATTTTGAGATTTCGACTGTTCATTCAACACGGGCTTTGGAGGTGTCAAAAGCGCATTGACGCTGTCATTGAATAATTCCTCAGTTTTCTCCGCAGACTCTGGGGGTTCCTCGGATTGTTTACAGAGTGGAGTATTTGTGGGAGAAGCGTAAGATGTACTGGGTTGCTCAGGATCGGTTTTGTTGTTTGGTACAGAAATGATTTTTGGTACGAAATTAAAATTGGAGAGTTTACCTTATCCTTTTTGTGAATTTATTCGTTTTTAATCACGTTCGACACGTTGCTTGCGTTTTTGTGCACCAGATTTATGATGATACATTGTTAATCTAAAAACAAACAAAAAAAAATGTGAAGAACGAATGGGTTACCTATCTTCAGTGATATAGATGAATTTAGGTGCCAAACAAAGAGTTGTTGCAATCGACGCTCTTCGGCAATAGCCGATCTGCTCAACATCTACTTCTATGGCCAAGTGTAGTTAGTGTGTAACTATAATTATTGAATTTTCGTCTTGCCCAAAAATACCGATTATATCAAACGATTAATTTATTATAGTTATGAACTTAATGAATAGGAGTCGCTCAATAGATTTCTCTAGAATTGATATTTCTGAACTAAGCTCCTATTATAAACAATGCACAAGATTACATAAAAATATCTCGTCGTAAAATAGCAAAATGGCATCTAACGCCAACATTAACTAATCTTCGAGATTAATTATTACAAAGTCTTGTTCATTATCACTTTTTGAAAGAATTACACGGCATTAAATTTCAACTGTAACTATACTTTTAATTGTACATCTTAATCTTCCCCGTATACCTATTTTTATTTCGACTAGTACTAGTAGACATGCATCGCAATATATAGAAACGAGCTTTCGGATTCTTTTATTTATTGCTTGCACTCATTAACATATATACGAAATATTGGGCTAACCACATACACACAAAAATAATAATACATATTATGAACTTACCGAATTAATGAGCTCTACGCCAAGAAGAAAATTATTATGCCGCTCCTGCGTGCAACAGTGGAAAGGAACACTTACAGGTACGTCTATTCGTGCGAGAGTCTGATCGAAGAAAGAAAGAAGCAAGCGACCGGCAGGCAAGGCAGGCATTAGGTGTCTCTTTCTCTCTCTATCGCTCTCGCCTGTCCGCTCGCCCGCGCATATTATCTGAATGGCGTTATTGCTAGCACTTAAGATATCAAACTTAATGGATTTAAAAAACCGGGCCCCTTTAAAAACTCCGGGCCCGGGAGGAAACACCCCGGTCCCCCCCCCTTGTCGCCAGGCCTGCCTATTAGATATTTGAACTGGTTTATCTGTTCCATGGCTTTCCCCTCTACCACTAGCTTGCATCTAATGGGATCTTTCGTAAATGGTAATGTTTTATGCTTTTTTTTTTCTGCGTGGATATGTTCATGTTGAACATGAACAATGAGAAATGAATTCATTTATAGAGAACTACCTAATGAATCTAAAGGAGACATTAAATGACGAAATAAAAAAACAAGAATGGCTCTAGTATAGACATATGCGAAGGATGGACGAGACAAGAATGCCGCTGAGAACTTAAAAATGAAAATCAAATAAAAGTAGGAAAAGAGGCCGTCCTAGATTACAGTGGGACGGACAAATAATAAAAACAGCAATGGAATAAATAGACCTTGCTAAAGAAGATACATATATTTTAGGAATAAATAGCGATTAGTATGTGGTAAAGGGCAAACAGAATATGCTGTGTCATAGCTTACTGTGAGCTTTTAACAAGCCATGAAGTTGAAACTTGGCAACATCTAATGGTAGACCGGTTAAGTCTCAGTTCTCATTTGTTTTTAAATAATATTCACCGTATTCACAGAGAAACTGAAACATTTTACAATATTTCGTGCTCCAAATTATAAAAAAACATTAAAAGGTATGTTATTAAGATGATTTTAGTTCAATATAATATATTTTTATATAAACTAGCGTGCATATAGAAATCCGCCCACTTAAAAATTTGGTCATTTTTGATGTCTTATATTTCCTAAACCTGTTTGCTCATTTAAGTGATTTTTTTAATATGTCATAGCCTTATTATCTAACAATACCGCTGTAATAATATTGTTGCAACCAGGTTGCAGTAAAGGAGAGACAACTGGAGCAGATTATACTATGATTATTTGCAAAGGGATGGTTTGTGCTTAGCAAGGGATTCAGTAAAATTTATTTATTATCATCTTTGTTCAACTTTTGAATTTATTATTAATATTCCCAATCTTGAAAAATTATTTTTGCAGCACAATTATTGTCACCTGAACTTATTAAGTATCATCTTTTTTTGTGTGAATTTGATGGCGGCCTTGGCTGAGCCAATTATCCAGGCATTATTATCATCTTTGGTAATGAAAAGTTTACAACATGAAGGATTTCACATTTTGAATTTGAGTGTGAATGTGGGAAAAATGCCTTCAAAGTTTATTCTGCTGTTATAAAAATTATGTGTAATATTGTTTTAAATTATACAAAAAAAAAACAGAAATAGCCGCCATCAAAGTGAATCTTCAAAAAAGTATAAAAAGAAAAATAATGCTAAGGGGAATAACAAAAAAAGAAATTTATCTACTCTAAACCCCAAGACTGCACATTAAACCATGTGAGCAATTGTTGTTATAGTTATTTCTAGCGATATTTTGTATATAATTTAAAATAAGATATTATTTATTTAAAATAAAGTATTTTACACATATTCTTGTCATTGTTTTTTTTTTGTATAATAAACGTTACTTATTACAAGGAATTACTATTAATTTTATTTTGTACAAAATTCTAATTAATATATTTTCCTGTTCGACTCAAAAAATACTATAAATTTTACCAGCATTTGTACTTTAAAATTTTTTTCGAAAGCGGTAGTCAGAGAGTCGGACTACCGAAGTCATCAATTGCAACGTTGCCTTTTTCTCTTCATGGCTTGTAAAGTAAACTTAGAATATAAAATAAACTTAGAATATAAATAATAAAGTAAAGGTGGCTATGGCTGTATATGTTTTTTAGGAATAGTGATAGTTAAAAAGGTTTGCATGATTTGGTGAAAATTGTGTTGCCTAACTTGGACAACTCACACATTACTGGTGAAAAATGGGTTGCATAAATTGAGGTATATTGTATAATTTTATATTATCCAAAATGATTCTGATTAAAAAGTTACTGCGATAGCAAAACTAGAATTATTTCTACTTATCGCAGTAATTCTTATAACAATCTACTGCGATCGAAGTAGTGGCATTGATTATAAATATTCCTCCTGTAGTTATTAATCAATGGTAGTGGTATGATTCACAACGAAGAAAAGGTGAGTCAAACCACGCCTACCTAACAGTCGCTGTGATAACAGTGAACTGCTATGTGAAACTGCAGCTTTAAATCATATTTTTTTCCATAATTTCATTTGAATTTCGGTTCATTCCTGAAACCATTCCATATCGACTGATATACGAAATAATTTTTCTACTGTGGAACCACACCATTGTCTAATATTACCAAGCAATGAAAGTTTCTTTCGACCAATTCATCTTTCCCTCCACTTTTCCTTGTATTTAAGGCGAAGTAGATGGTATTTAGTTCCTCTAATTATATAGTCGAAGAATTCTGTCGATTCTTCTCTCTACGATGTTTATGAGCACACGTTCTGAATTCATAATTTTAAGAATATCTTCATTGGAAGTTTGTGAAATACTCACGATACTTTTAGGATCCGTTGATCCTAATCACCTGTACCGCCACAATTTGAATGTCCAATTTGTTAAACATTGTGATTCTTAATGTACGTGTACCACAAACATAGAATACAATGCACCACACATTTCATGACTATCTTGCGAATTTGATTACTCTAAAGAGAATGGTCAAGTGGGTGTTTTCGTCACCCAAAAGTTTGTAGGTCAGCAATGGTTTGATCTGGTCCAGGTGCTTCAATATTTTTGGCTTGCTGTATTGCTTTGATGACTTCCGATTTCAGTATACTGGGACCTTTTTCTAACTAGTTGTCACAGGTAGTTTGTGTATGTACAGAATTTTCTCGAGAAGCATCGTCAAAAAGGTCACTGATGTATCTCTCCCATTACAAATTTTTTCATCTGTGTTTTGAGTACGTGAGCATTTTTCAAATTGTGGAGGTATACTCTTAGTTTCTTATTTCATGAGGTATTCATTTCTTTATATGAGTTCTCGAGCAAAGATTCTTTGGTCTGCTTAATTATTTTTCTTTTTATGAGTTTGATGATTTCACGTTATTTATTATGTAATAATGTTCCATTTTAACTTGTCCCATGCGTTATGATTAATTTTCAAACAAATTAAGTCAAAACACATCGACGTAACGTTGCACTTTGTTTTGATTTAATTTTTTTGAAAATGAATCATAACGCATGGGAAAAGTTTAAATGGAACAACTATATTTTCACTTTTGTTTCCATCGAATCAGGTCTAGAATTTCTTGTGTCATCCACTCATTTTTTGCCAATGTGTTTCCAAAGACTCACTTCGTCTAAAATAGTTATATGTCGTACAGACATTCATCCACACTTATAAAATATATTCTGTCAAGTCCTTTGTACTTAAAGGACGTAAGTATTTGTAATGAAATAATACTCGATGTAAAATACTTTATTTTATAGAATTATGCACATGGTTTCCATTTTCTATCGCAGTATTAAGTATCTGACAGCTGTCGTTCAGATGATAGTAGTACCAACCTACATTCATGGTTAAGGGAGTTTTACACGAACATAACACCTCCTCCCTTGACCAAGAATTACAAAAGTTAACTAGAAGTAAAAGTACTTACAAATTCAGTCTGGTAACAGGTTTCCTTACTCTAGTGGAACGCCTTAAAATGGGTTCCTCAGTTTCAGTTTGAGCCCCAGGTACACTATTCGAACTTTCCATATTGTTTGAAATTTCGGATTCATCAGTAATCACTTCGGTAGGTGGTGGTGAGACACTGTGCTCTGGAATTGATGCCTCCCTCGGAATCAAATTGTGAGTAATGGTATCCGGAATGTAACATGTTGGATTATTTTGAGATGGAGTATATTCCCCAATTTGCCGTATTTGGTCTACATGACGTTTCCATGTTCTACCATCATCTAACTGAATTAAATAATGCAATAACCCTAATCTGAGTACAATAATGCCAAATTGCCATTTAGAATGAAAATAATCCCTCACGGAAACCCTAGTTCCTATATCAAAGTTTCTTAGACTCATATCAGTATAGGTAACTCTATCACTACATGAAGGTTTAAGTAAATCTAATCTATTCCTTATTTGTCTTCCTAACATAAGTTCTGAGGGACTTTTACCTGTAACTGTATGTGGGCTTCTGCGGTATTGCATAAGTAGCTTACATAATTCAAACTCCCTGTCATTTCCCTCACTTCGCATAGCCCTTAAACATTTTTTCAGTATTTGGACATATCTCTCTCCCTGTCCATTAGTTGCAGGATGGTAGGGTGCAGTAAATTTTTGTGTAATTCCATTATCTTTCATAAAAGTTCTAAACTCATGAGAGTCAAATTGTCTACCATTGTCTGTAACAAAAACTTTAGGAATACCAAAAGTTGTAAAAATTTTTCGGCAAATTTCAATAGTAGTTTTTGTAGTAGTATTTTTTGTAAAATGAATTTCAGGCCATTTACTGAAGGAATCTACCAATATAAAATAATAACCTCCATTGAAAGGTCCAGCGTAATCAGCATGCACTCGTTCAAAACAAAATTTTGGTGGTTCCCATATATGAGAATTATCTTTAATTGGGTTGTTCTTGTGCTTATTGCACTCTAAACAATTTTTACAAAGTGACTCAATATCCTGGTCTATGTGAGGCCACCAGCAATAACTACGAGCTAAAGATTTCATTCTAACTATTCCAAAATGTGCAGTATGTAATTCTGTCAAAATTTTATTTCTCAATTTAGTAGGTATAACTACTCTTTGTCCTCTCATAATAACATCAGATTGTAATGAAAATTCAGCTTGATTTATATTGAAGCTAAATCGTTTATCAACAGGTTTTCCTGTTTTTAACCCAACAAGTAATTTTTTTAAGGTATGATCATTTTTTGTATGAAAAGCTAGATCTCTAATATTTGTAGGCAAAGTTTCAATTTGATTTATTTCAAAAATATCTGGCTCATCATGTGTGAAATTTTGTTCTGATTTTATAGGTAGACGTGAAAGTGCGTCAGCATTGAGATGAGAATCTGTATTTTTGTAACGAATGTCATAATTCAAACCTTGTAAGAAAATTGCATAATGTTGCATTCTTGTTGCACTTAAAACTGGTAGGCTTTTATCAGGTGCAAAAATTTGAACTAACGGTTTATGATCAGTGAGCAAAGTAAATTTCCTAGCACATAAATAATTGTAAAATTTTTTTACTCCAAAAATTATGCTGTAAGCTTCTTTGTCTATTTGTGAGTACCTTTGCTGTGTAGTAGTAAGAGTTTGAGAAGCAAACTGTAAGGGTCTCTCTGTACCGTCTGGAAAGATATGTGAAAGTACTGCACCTACCCCATAGGGTGATGCATCAGTTGCTAGGACTAATGGTAAATTTGGGTCATAGTGACATAAAACATTTCTAGAACAAATGAGTTTTTTTGCTTTGTCAAACGCAGTTTGACAAGTATTCGACCATTTAAAATTGACATTCTTTTTAAGTAAATTATTTAATGGTTGTAAAATTGTAGAAGTATCTTTTAAAAAATGTCTGTAATAATTAATTAGGCCACAGAAACTCCGAACTTGAGTTCTGTTTGTAGGTATTGGAGCATTTGCAATTGCAGTTACCTTATCTGCACTAGTAGACACACCCGTTTTACTCATCTTATATCCACAGTAGTCAATCTCGTCTTTGAAAAATTCGCTTTTATCCAAATTTATATGTAAATTATGTTCAGATAATTTCTTTAAAACTTGTTCAAGTCTTTGTAAATGTAAGGTATTATTTGGAGCTGTAATTCTTATATCATCCTGAAATATTGAAATACCATCTATTCCTTGTAGCATTTGCTCCATTAAACGTTGCCATTTGGCAGGAGCACTAGCAATTCCAAACATTAATCGATTTGGTTGAAATAAACCTTTATGGGTGTTTAATGTAAGTAAATGTTTCATTTCATCTTTTATTGGCAAGTGTAAGTAAGCTTTCGTAATATCTATTTTTGTATATTTGTCCCCACCTGCTAATTGGGAAAGTAGGTCATCTGGTGTAGGTAAAGGGTATTCATCCACTTCAATGCAAGGGTTTAATGTGATTTTAAAATCACCACAAATGCGTATGTCCCCATTTTGTTTAACTACAGGAACAATAGGAGTTGCCCAGTCCGAAAATGCTACTTTCTTTAAGACTCCCTGATTTACTAAGGACTCTAATTCTGCCTCAACTTTAGGGCGTAATGCAAAAGCTACAGGACGGGCCTTACAAAATTTTGCTTTAGTACCAGGTTTTAGATAAATTTCAGCCTCTAACCCTTTTATTTCACCAACTGACTTTTCAAATAAATGTTTATATTTATCTAACAAAGTTGCAATTTCAAAATTTTCATGTAGAATTGTATTTACCTGATGTAAATTGATTTCCAGAGCATGTATCCACTCTCGACCAACCAGTGAGTAGCCATCACCATCCACCACATACAACTTTAGAGTGTGCTTTAATTCCTGGTGCTCAACCTCCACTGAAACTAAACCTAAAACATTCAAATTATTTTTGCAGTATGTAGTTAATTTAACATCCGATTTTTGTAATTGTAATGCAGGAAAATATTTTTCAAATATATTTTTATTTATGATTGTAACAGCAGCGCCAGAATCAATTTCAAAATTTAAAATATTACCATTCACTTTTAAATTTATAAAAAATTTATCTTTGCAATTTCCAGCATTTACTTCTAAGACCTCTTGAGCAGAGTTTACTGAATTTACTTGCCTGTGTGAATTTTGTTGTGCCTTTAAACAAACTTTTTGAATGTGTCCGACGTTTTTACAAAAGTTACAGATTAAATGCTTTTTATTACATTTATCGGCTAAATGCGAGGTGTCTCCGCATCTATAACAAGCCCTATTAGGGTTATTTGACATTGTAGAAGTATTATTAGGAGAGCTACTATGATTATTTACTGTATTATTATCATTAAATTTACTAGTGTTTGTATTTTTATGAGAACTTTTTGCTTTCGCATTTAAAACATTTATACTAGCCTGATTGTAATTATTGTTGTGAGAAAATTGATTACTATCCTTTTCTGAAGTTTCCATGCTTGCTGCAATTTCTACGGCTCGGTCCAAGTCCAATCCCTTTGTTTCTAATAGTCTGGCTTGAATCCTCTTTGACTGTAAACCAAAAACAAACTGATTTCGTATAGCACTTTTTAAATATGTGGAAAAGTTGCAGTTTATGGCAAGTTTCTGTAGAGAATGTAGGTATTCTTGTATACTTTCGCCTTCTGCTTGTCTTTTTGATTGAAACCTAAATATTTCAGCAATTTCAAGTGGTGCAGGGTTGTAAAAATTATCCATTAACTTAACTGTATCCTCATATGACTTGTCTTCAGGGACCTCTGGAGCTAGTTTATCACACAGTGTATCGTATGCTTCCGACCCCATGTAATGTAGTAAATAGGGCAATTTCATTTCCTCTGGAATTTTAAAAACTTTGTATGCTCCTTCCAGCCGTTTTACCCACCTGGACCATTTTGTAGCTGTCTGGTTAAAAGGTTCAACGGAAAACTGGAATGTAGAAACTTGTGTAGACATTACTGGAGCTGTAGCAGGTGCAACTATCGCAGTTGTAGTCGAGGAACTCGTGTTTGTACCGGCTGTAGTTGATGTAGTGTCTGTAATATTTGTATCCATTATCCTCGTCGCCAAATGTCAAGTCCTTTGTACTTAAAGGACGTAAGTATTTGTAATGAAATAATACTCGATGTAAAATACTTTATTTTATAGAATTATGCACATGGTTTCCATTTTCTATCGCAGTATTAAGTATCTGACAGCTGTCGTTCAGATGATAGTAGTACCAACCTACATTCATGGTTAAGGGAGTTTTACACGAACATAACATATTCCTTTGGTATATTCGTTGTTCTGTGTATTTTTCGATTTATCTGTTGATATCTGTTCACGTGTTTGGTGGTTTCCAAGGGTGCCAAAATATATCCTACTAGGCTTAAATAGTTGGCTTTGCCAATTTCATTAATTTAATTAGTATTTTGGAGCAGAATAAACCTAATTTACAACTATTAAAATTCATACTTAACCCTCTTACCCAATGTATCTCACAAGATACAGGACTTAATAATTGATTTTTTAATTATAGCAGGCTTTTGCAATAGGTCAAACCTTGGTTGTCACAATCAGCTATTATTTCTCTATACATTTGGATATCTTTGTTTCATTTAAACGGTTTCAAAGTATAAATAATGTTAATTTATTTTCTTGTTCCATGAGTGTGCGCGTTTTTCAAGCCATCAACACAAGCGGTAAATTCAGTTTACCTACTGTTAGTATTCTAATCATTTTTTTTTATGAAAACCTATTCAAGTGACTTATTATTATGTTGTTCAAGTTTAAATATTCACAAGTTGTAGGCACTAAAACTTTCTGGTTTATTTGCAATATACTTGTATAAAATGGACACATTTGGCAGCATATGTGGGAGGGGGAGGGGCGGAAAAAATTTTAAATATGAGTTTTGCTTAATGGGGTCCTAAAACAATAAGATGTTAAAAGAAAATTATCATGGGTTGAGGATTTCTTCATTTGGGTAAACGAGGTTAACCCTATTTTTTTAGAACTGCATATATTTGAATATCCAACACAGCACACAAACTAATGTAGCAAAAAAACACGAAATTGCTGGTTATGATGGATTTATTCATTCCTCTTACAATTCTGGTAAAAAACATTAAGAATCTAGAACGACTGACCGCCATTCTTCGGTCAGTCTGCATTCGCATACGATGATTAACACCAAAAAAATAAGAAACAATTTAAATGCAAAGTCATACCTATCTCTAATGGCATTATTAATATAAATATTATTAACGGATAAATCATCAGATCACAAAACTCTATTATAACAGTTTTTCCAAGATGATACACCTATACTTAACAGTCAAAAAATTACGAATACACTAAACACAGAACAGATTTCGCTGCATGTCATACTTCACTTACCATTTCTCTAACGTCAAATATCCAGTAGATTTAATTAATAATTTCACTTCAATTACAATCCCTGCTAAACAAATAAACTATTTGTTTATTCTAACGAAGATGTGATACACTTGAACTTCAAAAATGCGTCTCAATTTTCTTTCGATCAGGACAATTTTCGTGATGATGCTGAGAGCATGTATCTTCTACAAAATGGGTCACATTTTACCAATTTAATATTTGGATTAGCCTTTTTGCACTTTACCAGATGCGTATTAAATACCTTTCTTCATATGAGATGAGCACTGTTGTAAGGGCATTGTATTTGTTCTTTGTGATCGAGATAATGCTCCCTAAATGGGTCACATTAAAGTCACACTGGACCAACATTGTACATAAATTTGAAATCCTATTACATAACTCCCCGCCTGATGACCAGACGAATATTTACCTCATATGCAACAAATTTTCTCGAGTAACACATAATTTCAAGACTATATATTAGGATTAATGTTGTTCTGAAGCTATTTCCTTGTGGCATTTTTATAATCAACTATTTTAAATGGTAAATAAGCCACAATTTTACTGTACAATAACTCCCCGCCTGATGACCAGACGAAAATTTTCCGCATATGCAACAAATTTTCTTAAGTCAACGTTTAATTTCAAAACTATTAGGATTAATGTTGTTCTGAAGTTATTTCCTTGTGGCATGTTTCTAATCAACTATTTTCAATGGGAAATAAGCCACAATTTTACTAAAAAAAATGATTTTATTAACGTTTCGACATCCAAATCGGATTCCGTTGTCAAAATAGGATTATTATTATCAAAATATTAGGATTACTGAATATTTTTAAATTCTAAATTTTTTTATCGCTTTTTAATCAGTTTCACGTGTAGTTGTCATATATTTTTATTAAATTTCCTAATTAAAGCTATTGGCAGTGATTTTTATACATCTTCGTCCCTAGTGATTGGTATAGGAGAGTTATAATCTTCTCCTAAACGGTATAAATGTCTACAGTAGGTTAAAACCAGTTCTGGACCTTTAAATTGTTCACCCTGTAGTGTGGGAGGACCCGCGGCCTAAATAACTTTAATAGGGCAAGTAAGAATATTCGATAAAGCTCACAGTTCTAACTGACCTCCCCATAACTTTGTTGTTGCAACAAAGCTGTTTACAATAATTTTTAAACTGTTCCTCGCTAACTACTTCAGATTCATCTAATTCATTGCACATAAATGGAATGAAGTCATCTTTGATTTGTTTTATAAAATCTGCTGTAACTTTTCTTAAATCATTTACAGACTTAGTTGGTCTTCCAGTAACTTACAACTGATGATTTACAGCTAAATAAAAACAGTTTCCATCTGCAGGAATATTGTGAAGTTTCAAATTCATGGTTTTAAGCACTTGTTTAATAGCGTTGGCTTCTACAATGCTGGACCCCTCTTTATTCTTCTTAGCTTGCTCGAAAATTAGTTTTTCCCTTTCGTTAGTTTTTTTTATTTCGTCGTTTCTGCGCTCGAGATATATGTGTACTATTAATGCCATTTTCTACTGTTTGACCTACATTGTAGCATTGCAACATTGTAACATAAAAATAAGTTGTAGGGCAACATTTTATGTCATTTCAACCATTTTGACGAATGTGGTCTGATGTTTGTGTCATTTGTGACGTGAATGAATCTACGACAGGCAACGAAACTTGTTCTGTGTTATTGTAGGTCAAATGGGGCGAGGGAAGTAAACATTAACTTTTATGAACGTTATATCAAGAAGGGTGTATCATTTTTATATCGGAGCAATTGGAAAACGTCTTAAATGGTTAAGATTTAATGCAAAATCAAAAGAGATATTACTTTTTACCATTAGTAGCGAGAACTTTGAATGTTGATTGGAACTGTTGCATTTTTTTTGTCAAGAACACAAATATTAATTGGAATGGATAAATTAGTTTAAATTATGTAGATGTTTCAAAAATATATTAAGATGTTTTGCGTTCTTGTACTTTTTTTGTTTTATGATTTTTTTAAGTTTTTCTGAGTTTTTTTGCATTTAAAAATTCACAATTTAATTTCTGGAATTTTTAAACAATGTTGTTACTGTTGCAGTGTTGCCACCTAAGGAGAGTAGAGGTAATCGGATACTTCTACATTACCCCAACTGCGTCCCTGATGCTGTTGTATCCCTTCTGCAGTACGAACTAGCAATTCATTACTAAAAATATACCATGGAATGTATACATTTTTCTATTAAGTGAAAATAGAGAATTTACGATAGTGTTGTACCTAAAACAGAAGAGATGAGTCCCTATATCAATCGAGAAACCTCAGACGTGAAATAAGAACTTTAGCCGAGGTGTAAAAATACTACCAAGGCTAGTACACTTGTCAAAGCTAATGCCTGCACGTGTACACATTTGATTTCAATTCATTTGAATGAAATCTACGGTGTTATTCTTAAAGCTAAGTATTACTTCAGAGGTTTAAAAAAATGAAACCTTCATTCAGTAACTATTCCTGTGAAGGTGTTTGAACCATTCTAACAGATGACATTCTCTTCAGAGCATTTCGTTTGTATTTAAGAAACTGCTTAGTATATTTCATCTCACCCATTAGAATGGGCATGCTCTATCACTATATTATTATTTCCAACAGTTCATATACTAAGCCACAAATAGCTAGGAATTGTATAATAACTACCAACTACAATAATTTTCTTAACCATGTAAGACATTTTATTCTAAAACATATTTTTAAAAAAGAATTATATAAATTTACAATTGACCACAGTCTGCTACGACAATTTTCTTGGATGTTTTTCCAGATTGAGAGCCCAAAGCCTCGATCTTCTTGACGACGTCCATTCCTTCGACTACGGCACCGAATACAACGTGCCTGTTGTCCAGCCAGGAAGTTTTGACGGTGGTGATGAAGAACTGGGATCCATTGGTGTCTGGACCAGCATTGGCCATCGACATTACTCCAGGTCCTATAAAAAATGAATAATGTTAATAAACTTCAAGTAAAAACATTTGAGGCATTCAATTCTAAAACTCTTTAAATCCCATTCTTAATTTAAGAAAAAAGAGAAAGAAGATGAAAAAAGAGAAAAGAAGATAAAAAAAGAAAAAAGTTTTGTAGAGATATAAAACTTTTCATCATATTCTAGAGGCTTCAAATCTGCTTTTACAACAATAAAAATACAGAGTGAGTATTATGTATGGAACGCCTTAATTATATCGGAAACGGCTTGCACGATTTTTATAGATTTTGGTGGGTAAGGGTCTTCTAATGCGGCCGATATTTTATTGGTATTTACATTGTTGTCAGATCTTCCGTTTTTCTGAAAATCTAATAAACTTCCTTATTTCAAATGGAACACCCAGTATATTTTTTGCGTTTTGAAGTCCTTAAGAAATACTAGCTTCGTTCGCGGTAACGATCCTGGACTAGTCCAGGATTAGTTACGAATTCTCTTAGTACTCAGGTTTTACGCAAGCGCGGTTCAGAATCAGTTCAGGATTGATTTGCACCGCGAACGAATTTAGAACTAGTCCATAACCAGTGATGTGGGAGGGAGTCCATAACACTATTATAACCTAGTTTTATGTGTCCATCTTATTTTGATGAATTTGTTATTTTAATTCAGATTTGCATGAACATTTTACTAGATCAGATCAACCAGATATATGTTTATAGTATGAATAGGCATGGTTTATATATGGCATATATGTTAATAGTATGAATAGGCATTTAATTTTTAGTGACTTTAATAAGCTACGAGACCATATTAAAACATTATCCAAATATTTTTTCTAAGAAAAAAAATTTGTGCTCTTATACTGGTTACTGGTATTGTATAATTTTTATTAATTACATGGAGTATTTTTAATATACCATATTTTAACATTAACGTCCATATTATGTATTGTTTATCAATAAAATATTAGGGTATTCTCGTCTAATGAAGATTTCATAGATATATGTTATTTTATTCAATTTTTCAGGTAGTAAATTTTACATTACATGGGTTATTTTTGTATCACAAATATAATAAATATTTAACTTTAAAGAGACACACAGTATTTAGTATCTTCATATTTAAAAAATCTTTTATTTGTTTATGATCATATTACTGGAAAAATTATACATCAAAGTATGTAAAAAAGATTTTATTGAAAATCAATAAATTTCTAAACTTTTGAATTAAACCGAAGTATTAAAAACAAATGAAATAAACACAGAATGAAAAGCAAACACCACTACAAATCAGCTGTTTAAAGCACAAAATATTTTTTATAGAAATATGTTTATAAGTATTTTGAAATCCTACTGTGTATATTCAGACTCTGAGTTCGCTTCAAATCCCAAGGATCGGTTGGACTGGTTCAGAACTCGCAGTTCGGTTACAGCGAACGACAAATCTGAGAAAATCCCAGACTAGCAGTTCAGAACTCGATTACCGCGAAGGCTTTTTTAAAGTGCGCATGCGAAGTAATCCTGGACTGGTTCAGGATCGTTACCGCGAACGATACTACTGATTATGATTTATAATATATTTCCTATACCTAAATGGCGTAATTTTGGAGTTATGGCAACATTTATTTTAAAAAACAATTTAAAAAAAAATAGTAATCATTATTTTCTGCCCAGCAGACATTTTAGACTCTGGATGATTGGGGACAAAAAAGGTATTTTGTAATTTTTCCTCTAAAGTTGATCGTTCTTGAGTCATAAACAATTTAAAACTGAAAAAAAAAACGAAAGATGACATTGAAACACAAGTAAACAATATTATTTTTGAAATTACGAAATGTCTAAATCAGCGGTTCCCAACCTTTTTTAGCTTGAGGCACACTAACTTAAAAACTCGTTCAGCCACGGCACACTTTGGGTAAATAATCTCTATAATGAGTATAATCATAATGTATTGTTATGTTAATTTCGCGGCACACCTACAGGAACTTCAGGGCACACCAGTGTGCCGCGGCATACTGGTTGGGAACCTCTGGTCTAAATTCAAGTTCGAGCCATATTTTATCAGTTACCGATAAGTAATTTGGGCTTATTTCATTTTAATACATTGTTTTTTAGTTATTAATGTAGTCCGATCGCCCGTCCTGTCTTAAGCGCTTCCTTCATTAACAATTAAAAAAACAATGTTTTAGAATAAAACATGTCAAAAAATCTTATAGGGAGCTGATAGTAGAAGGTGTGAATTTGAATTAAGGCACATTTTTCAGTTGTTTTTAATTTTAAGCCTTGAAAAGGTAATTTTTCGTTTTTTCTTCAGTTTTAAATTGTTTAAATTTAAAGGGCCTAGCCGGGTAAGATGGTGAAAAGTGCCCCTGACTCAATTTAAATTCCATATAGGCCACTTTTTAGCACATATAGAGGAACTCACTTTCTGAAATTTTTAGCTCCCTAGGTGGTCACGTGACCCCCCTAGAGCCTAATTAGGCTTTTTATGTTTTTATTTTTTTATCTCAGCCGCATCAAGAGCTAGCCAAAAACTTTATTTAAAAAGTTGTAAGTTTCAAAAAGATCTATATGAAAAAAATTTTTTTTTATTTTTTGGCGGGAAATTCGAATTTTTAGAACAATTTTAAACTTTTAAATAACTCTGAAAAAAAAACTAAGACACTCGTTTTTACGAAAATCAATTATAACATGTATTTTTGCAAAATCTTTCACACTAAATTTTTTTAGATTTTTCAAATTGGTGAAACGTACCTTTAAAAATAAAAAACCGCATTGTTTTTTTTTTGGCTTTTTGATACAATTTTATACATATTTTTCAAAAAAGGTAACACCGTCACTAGAATAGGTAAAAAACTGAAAAATAATTGGGGTTTGTTTTATAAAATTGTTTTGTAATGCCATCCATTTTCAAGATACAGGGCGTTGAAGAAAACAAAATTTTACACATTTTTTACGATTTTGCTGAAACTACTGGCAACATTGTAATAAAACTTGGCGTGTTTTAAGAGGTAGTTATTGTGCATGTTTTGACATACAACTAAGGATTTGATATTCATCATTGGCGCGCATAGGGGTAAGGGTCTGAACTTTTTAAAGAATAAAGATAGTACGCCACTGACATATTTCAAATTAATAATCGTTTTTGAATTCCTCTTTCAATTTGTGACAAAAAATCTATCTTCTTATTTTTTCATACGACGCGCCTATTTTATTCAAAAAATAAAAGATCTTAACCCTTACAAAGCATTCGAACTTCTAGTAGTTTCTACATCTACATACATAAACTAGTACATCCATTATAAAAATTAATTCGAATACTTTGGAAGCGTTAAGATATTTTATTTTTTGCAACAAAACGGCGCGTCGTATGAAAAAATGGGAAGATAGATTTTTTATCACAAATGGAACGAGGAATTCAAAAATGATTGTTAATTTGAAATATGTCAGTGGCGTACCATCTTTTTTTCTTTAAAAACTTCAGACCATTACCGGTTTGCGCGCCAATGATGAATATAAAATTCTTAATTGTATGTCAAAAAATGCACAATAACTACCTCTTAAAACCTGCCAAATTTTATTGCAATGTTGCCAGTAGTTTCGGCAAAATCGTAAAAAATGTGTAAAATTTTGTTTTCTTCAACGCCCTGTATCTTGAAAATGGATGGCGTTACAAAAAAATTTTATTAAGCAAACCCCAATTATTTTTCATTTTTTTACCTATTCTAGTGACGGTGTTACCTTTTTTGAAAAATATGTATAAAATTGTATCAAAAAAACGAAAAAAAAAAACCGAAAAAATGCGGTTTTTTATTTTTAAAGGTACGTTTCACCAATTTTAAAAATCTGAAAAAATTCAGGGTGAAAGACTGTACAAAAATACACATTATAATTGATTTTCGTAAAAACGAGTGTCTTAGTTTTTTTTTTTTTTCAGAGTTATTTAAAAGTTTAAAATTGTTCTAAAAATTCGAATTTCCCGCCAAAAAATTTAAAAATTTATTTTTCATATAGATCTTTTTTAAACTTACAACTTTTTTAAATAAAGTTTTTGGCTATCTCTTGACGCGGCTGAGTTAAAAAATAAAAACATAAAAAGCCTAATTAGGCTCTAGGGGGGTCACGTGACCACCTAGGGGGCTAAAAATTTCATAAAGTGAGTTCCTCTATATGTGCTAAAAAGTAACCTATATGGAATTTAAATTGAGTTGGGGGCACTTTTTCACCATCTTACCCGGCTAGGCCCTTTGAACTCAAACACTATCAACTTTGAGAAAAATTACCTTTTTGTTCCCAATGATCCAAAGAACCTAAAATATTGTCTGCCCGAGCCGAAAAAATTGATTTCTGTAATTTGTTTCAAAATTTTTTTTACAATAAAAAATAAATGTAGCAATAACTCAGAAATTACGCTATTTATGTATAGGAAATGTTACATGAAAAATAATCAGTATTTATTAAGGACTTCAAAACGCACAAAGTATACAGGGTGTCCCATTTAAAACAAGAAAGTTCATTAGATTTCCAGAAAAACGGATCTGAGAACAATGTAAATACGTCCATAATATCGTTTGCATCACAAAACCCTTACTCACTAAAACCAATAAAAATCGTGCAAGCCGTTTCCAAGATAATTGAGGCATTCCATACATAAAACTTGTTTAGGCAATACGTAAAGTATCCTTAACAATAGTAACCTATACTTATTGTACGGTTATAGAGTATATTCCCATAGGTAAGCTGGTTAAGAGTAGATAACGATTTTTCATATGTAATTTAAAGTATTATCTGCATAAATGGCACAAAGAATATTTGCTACGAGAGGTATATGGTTCAAAATGCATACAGTATCACGACTAATAAGTTATGTTCACATACATGTAGAGTACTTACAGTTTTATTCCTTGATGACGTGTCACATCAGAGCTCTGATTGAATTCCATAATCCATTTGGTTCATTTGTAAGGCACTCACTAATACGCTAAATAAATCATCGTCGATAATACTGAGCAGATTGAATTATCTGAGCGGTATAAAACGATAGCAAAAAAAGCCGGTAAAATGCGGCCTTTTTACGAATAGCGGGAGCGTCGATAGATTAGAGATGATTCTCGTTAGGAAGCTTTTGACGATCTGCCCCGGCGAGGGGTTCAAATGCGAGTCTCAACAATAACCTGGAGTTTCCAGAAAGGTTACATAAATACTACTTGAATTTTAAGTAATCAGTAGTACAGGGGCGTAACTAATTATTTTAGTGAGCCGTGTATAATATATTTATTGTACATATTGCCGGGGGCGACAGGCGAGAGAGATGGCCTATATCACCTCGAAGAGAGGGGATTGGCAAAGATGTGCACAACGATAAGAAATGTTTGAAGAAATTAGAGTTTATATACACAAGGGGTAACAACGATAAAATGGAGGAAAACGATAAGTTTTCCCCCTAGGGATAGATTTTAATCTTCCAGGGGAATCACAGCGATTTTCGTAATACCACGAAGAAAATCACCGTGAGTAGTGTGAATCTTGACAGTACGAACTAGACCATCCTTACCAGGCAATACATCTATTACCCTGGCAGTTGGCCATAAGAGTGGAGGAGTACCATCCTCCTTCAACAGAACCAAATCCCCGATCTTGACAGGGTCAGTAGGGTCGGTCCATTTATTTCTTTGCTGCAGGAGGCAAAGATAGTCTTTTTTCCACAATTTCCAAAATTGCTGTTGAATTTTACTAATACGCTGAAAAAGATTCAACCTATTTTCAGGTATCTCTGAAACACTTGGTTCAGGGGGCGCGGTTAAACTTCTTTGAACTAAGAAGTGAGCTGGAGATAGGAAAGCGAAGTCATTGGCGTCAGACGACATCCTAGTGATGGGTCTCGAATTTAGAATAGCCTCGATTTGGCATAATACTGTGTTAAACACTTCAAAGGTGAAGTGGGAATTTCCTATAATTCGATAGAGGTGATACTTCACACTCTTTATTCCTACCTCATGGAGGCCGAATTGATGGGGGTTGCGGGGAACACCCATCTTGAAAGTTATGGAGTTTTGAGTACAGAATTCCTTAATCTGTTCCGAATTATTTTGATTTAAGAAAAAATCATAGAATTCGCGCATTTCATTTTTTGCCCCATGGAAATTTGTGGCATTGTCGCTCCAAATAATACTGGGCGTGGATCTTCTGGCAATAAACCTTTTCAGAGTAAGAATATAGGCTTCTGCGCTTAATCCTGTGACGAGTTCGATATGAACACATTTAGTGCTCATGCAAATGAAATAGGCTACGTATGCTTTGTAAAGCGGTGCCTTCCTCAAATGTGAGGACTTAATTAAGAAGAACCCCCCATAGTCCACTGAGACGACTTGGAAGGGTCTAGTGGGGAGTACACGATCGGGATGCATATCTGCCATCTGTTGAACAGAATTGGGTGTCATGAATCGGAAACAGTTTACACACTTACGAATTAAGCGTTTAATCTGTCTTAATCCGTCAATTGGCCAGTACTTCATTTTGACATACGAAAGTACTGTTTGCGCGCCTGAATGTAATAACTTATGATGAGCTTGAGTCAAGATTAGTTCTACAACTCGACATTTAGAAGGAAGTAGAATGGGGTGTTTTTGATTATACGATATGGGGGCGTGTCGGAGACGTCCTCCCACACGAATCAGCCCATCATTATGTTGTAGGAAGGGGTTGAGTTTACGAATGGCTTTATTGGTCACGAGTTTAGCATTTTTCAATTCAAGAATCTCTTTTTTAAAGTAGATACTTTGGATATACCTGATGATCGCGTGATCAGCGATCTCCATTTCGGGTGGCGTCAATATATCCGTATCTCGTGGAGAGTTATTTATTTTCTTTTTAATATTACTGATGAATCTAAAAAGATAAGCGACAATTCTTTGAATTTTACGAAAAGAAGAAGATTTAGCGAATAGATTTTCAAAGGTGTCGTTGAGTTCGTGATTTGTTGCTATGTTTGAGACAACTAACTTCCTTAATTCAGGAAGATCATCCTGAAAATGAGGAATTTGATGAAGAGAAAAATCGATGGGATTGTCTCTAATAAAGCTAGGTCCGCATAACCAGTCTTCGGTGGTCTGGGGATTATCAAAGACATTTATCCCTCTGGAAGCGGGGTCAGCGATGTTTTCGTGACTTCTGACGAAATGGAAATCACAAGGAAAAGTTTCCAACAAGGAATTGACCTTTTGAATTCTGTTTTGTACAAAAATGTTCCAAATGTGTTTTTTAGAAAGTATCCAAGACAAGGCAATTGTAGAGTCAGCAAAGAGATGAGATGAAGATATACTCAAATTTTTCTTGAAGATGTGAAAAAGTCTATGAGCCAGAGTGACTCCCAACACTATTCCACAAAGTTCCAATTTGGGGATGGTGAGTTTATTTTTTAGCGGAGAAATTTTGTTTTTAGAAGCGATAAGCCGCGACGATACAGAAAAGTCTGAGTATGTCGCTTTGAGATACACACAAGTGCTGTATATTTTTTCCGATGCGTCGGTGAAAATAATTAATTGAACATCAACAACTTTCTTTTGTAAAAGTAAGCATCGAGGTACCTTGACCTCTTCTATAGTTTTGAATGTCGATAAGAGGTTTTGCCAATTTTTCATAATGATGGGTGAGTCAATGGGTTGATCCCAGTCCAATTTCTGGGACCATATTTCCTGTATCAAGAGCTTAGCGTTCACAAGGACAGGGGATAACCATCCTAGCGGGTCATACAAAGTAGCAATGTAGGAGAGAATAGTACGTTTAGTAACAACATTAGCCAATTTGAAGATAGGAGTTTTAAACGAAAAGTGGTCGCGTTCTGAATCCCAGAATATGCCTAAGACTTTATCAGATCCCGTGAAGTTAAGACTGACTTCAGAGACGGGATTTAAATTGTGTTGAGACAGAAATTCTGAAGAACTGCAGTTCCACTTGTGGAGGAGGAAACCATGGGTTTCTAGCAAAGAAGTTAATTGTTCGAAAAGACAACTTAATTCATGAAGACTGTCAGCACCGCTGATCAGGTCATCCATATAGATAGATTCTTGCAGAACACTAGTAGCAAGTTCGTGGGTATGTTTGTTGTTGTCAGCGATGTGCTTGATAACTCTTTGAGCGATAAATGGGCTACTTGGGAGCCCGAAGGGTAATCTTTGAAATTGATAGCACCGTAAAGGCTGCTGAATATTGTCCCTAAAGAGAAAATTTAACAGAAATGTTTCAGTGGGACAAATGGCGATTTGTAGGAACATAGCCTTGATGTCGCCTACTAGTGCGAATTTAAACTGACGAAACTTAGCGAGAATGTCAAAAAGTTCATGTTGGACGACATAACCTTTGTCTATGACGTCACTGAGGGAGATTCCCGTAGACGATTTATTGTTTGGATCGAAAACTATACGAGTGGAAGTAGTAGAGTTGGATTTGAAAACGGGAAAGTGAGGGAGAAAGTAATTAGGTTTACCTGAGTCATTTAGCATTTTTAACGGCACTTGAATTATTTGTCCGTTATTGAGATATTCCGATATAATGTCCTGATATTTTTCCAATAAATCAGGGTTGAGTTGAAAACGTTTCTCGAGACTGAGAAAACGTCTTTTTGCCGAGAGAAACGAATTTCCCATGTCTATATCTTCGATAGGGAGTTTGAGATTGAGTGTGGACTCATATCGTCCATTGGGGAGAACATTAACATGTTTTACAAAATTAATTTCAGCGGGGTGATCATTAATGAGATCGGTGTTCTGAGGAGCGGCTTCTTCCAGCTCCCAGAATTTTTGTAAATGATCGGATAGTTCCTCGTTGGACACTACCGGCTCATTTACGGCGGAAGGAGTGTTATGAGAACAACAAGTAACGAGAGAGTTTGAATAAAATTCCAAAGCCTTTTTAGTATTTTTCGACTTAAGAGCAAAGTCTGGAACTGACCCTGATATCGTGTACCCGAGTAGAGTGCGTTGAAGAACGGGAAGACCTTTTCCCAAACGAATTATTTCAGGTTGAATGATATCGTTATACAGGTCTGCACCGAGCAGGATACCAATTGGGGATGTTACATGGAACATCGGATCACCTAATGGTATCTCTGAGGGTATGTTTAGTTTGCTCGCCGAAATAGAAATTTGAGGAAGCGGATTTGTTATCTTTGGGAGTACAGAGCACGAGATGTCAAAAGGAACGTCGTTAGCGACAGCGAAAATTGTTGTATCAACAATAGATTGAGACGAGGATGAGGTGGAGTTAATTCCATTGATCCGTAATTTTCCATCTCTAGTGGTGAGTGACAGTTCCTTTACGAGGTCAGCACTAATAAATGAAACCTGTGAGGCCGAGTCTAAAAGTGCCTTTGCGAAGACCCTCTTGCCGCTAGGAGCGACAAGATAGACCTGGAGTGTGCTTAATAACACCAAATGATTATCAAGCGAGGCTGCAGATAGAGCCATTGAATGTGGAGTCGAATTTTGAAGATTAACTTCCGTTTCAGGAGCTCTAACATGTGAGGGCCCCTGTTGTGAATTACCCTGTGTATGGGAGTTATTTGAGATAGCGGTTTTATTATGATTATTTGAGTTGTGTTGGCCAACAGCCGCGGAAGGGTTACTATGACCCGTTTTGTCGAAATGGAGCAACGTGTGATGACGAGATTTACAAACTATGCAAGAGAATTTGGATTTACACTGATCGAGCATGTGAGACCCAAGACAATTAATACAAAATTTATTTTGTTTGACAAAACTAAAACGTTCTTTAGAATTCAACTGCTTGAACTGAGGACAAGAGTAGATCGAGTGAGAGTCGTTGCAATAGGAACATTTCTTAGGACCTAAGCGAGGCGAAAGGTTACTGGTAGAAGTGTCTGAGGCTAGGTGTAAAGAGTGTCTGGAAGTAGTAGTCGATTTTGGTTTTGATTGAGATTGAATATTCTCAAGATGAACAACGCGTGTCTCGATTTCCCCTAGAAAATGGACAAAATCAGGGGTAGCTTGGCTACCACCGGATTGGAACTCAAGAGCCCTAATGGTAGGTGCGTCGAGTTTCTGAGTAGCGATATGTATGAGAAGTAAATGCAAGAGATCTGAAGGGGGCCTATTCAAGTTCAATAGGGCCTTGAAATTATTTGACATGACCGTATGAAAATTTCTTAATTGTGAGTGATTTGCGTTTCCAGAAATAGGAGGCGCATCAAGAATTTGAGAGATGAGAGTTTTGATAAGCGATTTAGAGTTGGCGTACCTTTGTGTCAGGTTATCCCGGGCTATTTTGTAATTGTCACCTGTGAGTGGGATATGCTCGAGAAGCGTCAAAGGCTCGGAAGTTAGAAAACTTTTGAGGTAAATGAGTTTTTCCAGATCACTTAATGTAGTATCAGATCCTATTATTGTATCAAAGGTCTCAATGAATGAATTGTATTCAGTAACTAAGCCACTAAATGGTTTTAACTGAATACGAGGGAGGTTTACTGTTCGTTGCCTAGCCATAGACTGTGAGGTTAGAGAAGAATTAGGGTCAAATTGGAGGGAGGGGGTAGCAGTCACATTAGAACTTTCAATGACCTCTAACCTTTCTTCCAATAGAGAAATTGTATCCAAATATTTATCAAAAACCACAGAGGAATCAGTAGAGGGGGTAGGTTCCTCGGGGATCGTCTCCAGCACATTTTGAGCATCGCGGAAAAGTCCGTAAGAATGTTTGAGTTGTGAAATTATTTCACGAATTTTATATTTGTTTAGAGAATTAAGAGTTGTGGGAACCGAATCAGCCAACTTGGTTATATCAAGTTTTGCGGTGAGCCTCTGTCGGTTATATTTTGATCGGTCAGCCATGTTGCGAGAATGTGAGATTAGATAGATTATTTGCAAATGTCTAAACCTATAAATCGATGCGAAAATGAGAGAATATGTACAATATATTATATATTACACGTTTAATAGTGTGAGATTGGCTTAATAGTATCACCCTGTATGAGCGCAGATTAGTATATGAAATGCAAAACTATAAAATTTCAAAATATATGCAATTTTCCAAAATGGGTATTTTTCAGCAAGTGTGAGACACCCTTAACAAGTATTTAAATTAATTAAATTGAAGGAAAAAACAATTATTTATTTTCTATAGTTTTCTAGAAGTGTAAAATGAGCTTAAGCGAAGCTAAATGTAGCAAAAACTTACAATTTATGCAAGAAAACAAAATTATTTTTAATAATTTTTGTAACCTGTGAACCAGGCTTAATCGGATTCAAAATTATAAATTTAATTTAAATCAAAAGGTTGAACAAACAATGTTAAAATTATAACACCCGTACTATCAGCCAAGAAATGAGTACACTTTTTGTATACTATAAACAGAAAAATATATTTACGAAAATAAAATAATGTAATATATGCAAATATTTTTTCATACAAACAAAACGACTCCTTTATTTGAACAAAGCAAGTAGTTTCTGAAATTGCACGTGTAGACCGGGCTTAACAACCTACCAGCTATTGTAGAGACGTGCTGGGTTAAATACTGAGAATTTGAGTGCAGAAAGAGAGGAATATTTTATTTTTGTGCCGGGGCGGCGTGGCTTGGAAATTTCCAAATGCAACAGAAAGACACTATAAATGAAAAACCGTTATTCTCAGAATAGAGATTATCAAAATATGCAAATACGAAGGACCTTGAGGATTTAATTAATAAATAATTAATATGATACGGCTCGATGGAACAGAAATGTTTAGGCAATACGTAAAGTATCCTTAACAATAGTAACCTATACTTATTGTACGGTTATAGAGTATATTCCCATAGGTAAGCTGGTTAAGAGTAGATAACGATTTTTCATATGTAATTTAAAGTATTATCTGCATAAATGGCACAAAGAATATTTGCTACGAGAGGTATATGGTTCAAAATGCATACAGTATCACGACTAATAAGTTATGTTCACATACATGTAGAGTACTTACAGTTTTATTCCTTGATGACGTGTCACATCAGAGCTCTGATTGAATTCCATAATCCATTTGGTTCATTTGTAAGGCACTCACTAATACGCTAAATAAATCATCGTCGATAATACTGAGCAGATTGAATTATCTGAGCGGTATAAAACGATAGCAAAAAAAGCCGGTAAAATGCGGCCTTTTTACGAATAGCGGGAGCGTCGATAGATTAGAGATGATTCTCGTTAGGAAGCTTTTGACGATCTGCCCCGGCGAGGGGTTCAAATGCGAGTCTCAACAATAACCTGGAGTTTCCAGAAAGGTTACATAAATACTACTTGAATTTTAAGTAATCAGTAGTACAGGGGCGTAACTAATTATTTTAGTGAGCCGTGTATAATATATTTATTGTACAAAACTCACTCTGTATATTTGTTTATCTACCATAAAATTTAAGCACTTTTGGTATCAAACATGTTGTTTATTCATCACCCTTAAAATGTGTTTGATGAATAATAACTAAAAATAACTCATTGGTAGGTGTACAGACTGAATAGAAAATGAATCACATTGACTTATTGGTGTATCATTATAAATAATGGAAGTATGATTCATTAAATAGCCAACAATTCAGTATTACACCAAAACAAGACAAAAAAGACAATGAAATAATGATTGCTTTAAATAATATATCAATTTCTATAATGTAGTCAGTAAGTTGTATAACTCAATAAAATTATTTTTCAGGTAAACGCCTTAAACAAAAATAAAAATATACAGTCCGTCCAAAATACTTACCGTTGCACGTCATCCTCGTCATAGCCCGTGACGTCACATGATAGCAACACGAAATATTTAGGCGGTAGGTCTGTTCCATTTTAGAATTATTTAGACGAGTACAAGGGAATCACAGCCACTGGCATATTTTATTATATACGCGTAGAAATAATATTGGAAGATTTCCATTAATGTACATTTAAAGAAACATACCCTAACTTGTTTCATTTAATTTGTATAAGTGGAATATAAAGCGTTTTTATAAAGCACATTTGTTCGGATAACACTAAGGGCCGGTTGTTCGAACGCTAATCAACAATGATCATTATCAAATAATTAATTACTGTCAATGTCAACTTTGTTTGGGTTGTTAAAAAGTCTGTGGAGTCTATAATCAATTAATATAACAATAATTATTACCATAATTAATAATAAATCTCCTAATTGTAATTAATTATGCTTTCAGCAACCCAAACAAAGTTGACATTGACAGTTTTGGTGACAGTAATTAAATATTTGATAATGATCATTGTTGATTAGCGTTCGAACAACCGGCAATTACTGTGATTAAAAAAAAGGTGACATTTTGCCATAAATTGGTAACTTATTTGACAGTTGCGGTGCGGTGACGACACTTCATATTTGTTTTTATTCTTTACTATAAGTATTTGTTTTATTATATTTTTACTGTTTTTATTATTTTTTACTTTAACATAAGATTATAACTTAATTCTTGTTTTTCTATTTCTAAAGTTTTATTTACATTGAATATTAATTTGATTGTTGTATAACCCACTTCCGCAAAAATTATAAGATATGTATATTTGATTTAAAATGAATTCAAGATTTTTTTGTAATTGGGCAACAATGTCAACTTAGATCTCTGACGTAGATAATGACGTGCAACGGTAAATATATTGGACAAATATATGGTAAATATATCAGAGATCTAAGTTGACATTGTTGCCCAATTACGAAAAATTCTTAAATTCATTTTAAATCAAATATATCAATTACGGAAGTAGATTATACAATAAAACAAATTAATATTCAATGTAAATCAATAAAAACTTTAGAAATAGAAAACAAAAATTATTAAGTTATAATCTTATGTTAAAGTAATTAATAAAAATAATAAATATAAGAAAACAAATACTTATAGTAAAGACTAAAAACAAATCTGAAGTGTCAATACCGCAACTGTCAAATAAATGTTACCAATTTATGACAAAATGTCACCTTTGTTCGATCGCAGTTCGAGTGTAATCCGAACAAGGGTGCTTTATAACAACGATTTATATTCCACTTATACAAATTAAATGAAACAAGTTGGGGTATGTTTCTTTAACTTTACATTAATAGAAATCTTCCATTATTATTTCTACGCATATACAGTATGTCCCTGTAAGTTGTATCCATATGGAAAACTTTTTTATTATTAATTTTACGAAAAAAAGTTATTCTTTATAAAAAGCTCTGCATGATCCAAAACCTGAGATTTAACCATCAAATATCAAATTTTTTGAATATTATACGAGGTATGTCAAAAAGTTTGAATTTCACTCAAGAGTAAAGTAGCTTTATTTTTCACAATATTGAAAATTGCTATTATGAAAAGTTGTTTGGAATTAAAAACTGTATTCTAGTATGCAATTACATCCTTCTAATTGAAAAATTTTTTTTTGGAAAAATTAGGGATAACTAACATTATTTTCAGTTATTTTAATTCAAGTTTATTTTTCACAATATCGAAAATTGTTATAATGAAAAGTTATTTAGAATTAATTCTAATTGAAATATTCTGAACTATAAAGGTACTTTACTTTTGATCTAAATTTATTTTTTTGACATACCTCGTATAAAATTGATAAAATTTGATATAAGATGGTTGTATTTTAAGTTTTAGACCATCCAGAACTTTTTATTAAGAATCACTTTTTTTCGTAAAATTAATAATAAAAGAGTTATCAGAATTGAAATAACTGAAAAAATAATGAGATCCATAATTTCTCAAAAATTTTTTTTTTTCAATTAGAAGGATGTAATTGCATATTGGAATATAGTTTTTAATTCCAAACAACTTTTCATAATAGCAATTTCCAATATTACGAAAAATAAAACTATTTTACTTTGAGTGAAATTCAAACATACCTCGTATAATATTCAAAAAATTTGATATTTGATGGTTAAATCTTAGGTTTTGGACCATGCAGAGCTTTTTATAAAGAATAACTTTTTTTCGTAAATTAATAATAAAAAAGTTTTCCATATGGATACAACTTACAGGGACATACTGTATAATAAAATATGTTTAGTGGCTGTAATTCCAGTGTACTCAGCTAAACAATTCTAAAAAGGTCAGACCTACCACTTACATATTTTGTGTTGGTATCATGTGACGTCACGTGCTATGACGCGGATGACGTGCAACAGAATCTATATTGTACGGATTGTACATAAATATGTATGTATTGGAATTGGGGACTACAATTTTTTTTGCAAACCTATACTGATACTTCTACATAAGTGATGAAGTGATTGAAATCCTATATCTAACTAAGTATTTCCAATAATCTGTTTTTTGTTTATAACTTTCTATATCAAAATATTAGACCAGAGTGGATCTTAACACGTTGGCTGCTGTGAGACACAAATGTTTTGTCTCATGTTGTTGTTGATAACAGCTGCGTGACACACCCTAGTTGTCTCAAAAGCATATAAACAGGTGACTCGTGGCCGTAAGGACCCACTTTTTTAACATTATGGCAGCCAACGTGTTTAAAAACTACATTTGTATGTGAGAGGTGGAATTTGAACAACCAAAACTCAAGAAAAATAAAAATAATAATTGACAGTTTTACTTAACCTATTTTATGGTGATTTTGTCATCAAAACAATTCGTTTCTTGTATTGCTGAAATTAGCTGAAATGAGCAAAAAAGTGCATGAAATATGGTGGTTCAGTATCGGCCGAACAAAAAGAGTTGATCGAATTTATTGACACGCAACCAATATGTAAGAATATTGTATTCAACAACCATTAAAAACTATCAGCTGAAATCTTATCTGACGTGCACGGGCCCAGTGACAACTGAAGTGACAATTATTACTCAGTTCGTATACGAGCATCGAAATTAAAATGGTTCAGACCCATTCGAATAGTTGTACAGTAAAACCTCCGTTAACCGAAATAATTGGGGGGGGGGAGGCCGTTTCGGATAACAAGAATTTCGGTTAAAAATAACATTGTTTTTTGTATTCTTCCTGTATCAAATTACAAGTATTCTTGGTCAAAGTTGGTATTAAAAAATACTATGAAGCAATTTCGTAATGTTTTCTTTAATTTGTAAATACAGAATAAAGTTAAGGAACATGAAAATGTTTAAAAGTTTTTTTTAAAGAAATCTATTTTCTTTTGTGTTTTCCTTTGACAAGGTTTTGCAGCTATTATCTCTCAATCATTTCATTTGCATTGTATATTTAATTGCGTTCTTTAGTTGTATGACAGCAATGTTGATGATGTTGACAAATTAACATCAAATTGTTTCCGTTTTGCGATAAAAATTTACTTTTTATTGACGAAATTATTGAAACTGCCATCCGTTTCGGTTAAACGATGTTTCGGTTAAAAATATTTCGGTTAACGGAGGTTTTACTGTATACGAAAAAATTCATATACATTTCAAGCGAATTTCTTCTAATTTCATATGAGAAATATGCTCGAATGAATTCGAAAATACGACCCATGGTCTATAAATAGTCTATGTCATAATTAAATAATACTGTTCATATTTATTAACAAAATAAATGTTTTCCTACTAACCGGTGTGCTTTAGTGTGAAGTTTTCATCTGCGAATTTGTTTCCATAGATTGATTTTCCTCCAGTGCCATTGTGGTTGGTGAAGTCGCCTCCTTGGCACATGAAGTTGGGAATGACACGGTGGAAGGTGGATCCTTTGTAGCCAAAGCCTTTTTCGCCGGTGCACAAGGCCCGGAAGTTTTCGGCTGTTTTTGGAACTACGTCGTTTCTTAGCTGTAACATAAGAATGTTTAAATTGTAGAGAAATTATTCACAAAATGTGTAAGTCTGCTAAGCATATGAGTTACAGCAAATAACCGGACTGCTGCTTCTCAGTCCCGCGAATATGTTCAAGTGTTTGCAAGAACTAGTTAAAGCCTGGAAAGCTAAAAAATACGCTAGAGAAGAATGTCGTGTTAAAGCAGTATTATATGGAAGTTAATTTTGCCCCATAAAACTTTTTCAAGAGAGTTGCAGGCACAGGAAATAACTGGCGAACTCTGGATGACTGTCAACATCAATAACAACAGAAGTCCAGAAAATTGGTAAATCGATCAGAAAAAAATCATAGTGTAGTGTCAGAGCTCGTAAAATCTCGGAAATTGACAAAAAACCTTCCAAAGCAAAAAGGATCGAGAATTATTAGATCATCCACAGTATATGTTACACCTTTTGGTCCCTGTGACTTTTGTTTTATTCAAATTGTATGTACATACAGAGAGGATCTAAATTATAGAATAAATTCATTTTCTCTAAAATGGACAACTTTAGAGAAAAATCCCGAAAAAGGTCAATTTTTATTTTCAAATTACAATTTTTTCGCATATATTTTTCATACTAGTGACGTCTTCCATCTGAGCGTGGTGACGTAATCGATGATTTTTTTAAATGGAACTAGGGGTAGTGTGGCACCTCATTTGAAAGGGTGTTCAATTCTCTATACAGTAATATAAACATTAATATCATTATTTATATAGGGTGGCCAAAATAATAATTTTTGAATTAAATTAATTGACGAAAAAAGAAGAATGTATGCAATTTATTTAACTCAAAATACATTATATCGCCGTCAGAAAATAGAAAAAAATGTTTATTTGGCAAATAAACATTGCTTTTCTCTTAAATTAAATATTCAAACTGCCAAGAGGTAGGTGGGAGGCTGTTTGATTTAATTTAAGCGAAAAGAAATGTTTAAAACATTTTTTTTCTATTTACTGACAGCCGTACAATGTATTTTGAGTTAAATAAATTACATACATTCTTCTTTTTGCGTCAATTAATTTAATTCAAAAATTATTTTTTTGGTCACCCTTTATAAATAATAATATCGTTTATATTACTGAATAGAGAATTGAACACCCTTTCAAATGAGGTATCACAAGACCCCTATTCCCATTTAAAAAAAATCATTGATTACGTCATCACGCTCAGATGGATGACGTCACTAGTATGAAATATATGCCAAACAATTGTAATTTAAAATAATAAAAATCGACCTGTTTCAGGATTTTTCTCCAAAGTCGTCCATTTTAGAGAAAATGAATTTATTGCATAATTTAGATCCTCTCTGTATATTGAAATATGTTTTAAATTGTTTCTATGCAAAGCAAAAACGGATAAGGTATGGCAAGCACAGGGAAACGTGGTCTTGGTAGAAGATCATTCAAGAACCCGGTCAACTTCGGGGCGATGTAAAACACAGAAAAATTAATCAAATTAAACAAATTTGTTAAAACCCCTCTAAAAAATTGCTGTCATTTTATTGTAAAATGAGAAGAAAAAAGTTCAAATAAAGCCTAAAAGAAAATTTGTTAAAAAATTTTGAGATAATTTTGATTATAACTGTTTTATTTTCCATTCTACAAAAAAAGTAACAGACAGTCGTAGAAAATTTAATTTGCTACAAATTGTCTGATAAAATGTTTTGTATGGTTGTTTAGTTATATGTCATGGAATATAAATTAAGAAAATGAACCATGAACCATGAAGACATGAAATTCCACATGCTTCCAGAATATTCTCCACGGTGTTGATAAGGACTCTGTCATTCATAGTGTTGAATAATGCATTTTATCACAGCCACCTTGTTAAATGCATTCCAACGATGACTTTAACAATAATAAATATGTTGATGTTCATCCTTTTTTACAGAAAATTTCGTTATTTTGACTTCTAGAGTGATACCAAAAATTCAAAAATCGTTAACTAAAAAAACTCGACAGCGATACCTCGAGAAACTTATAAGCTGATAAAATCTTTTTGAATTTTTTGTTTCAAATGATCCAATGAGGAGTTCGGATGTCCACCGTAAAATTAATTTTTTTTAAGTGTCTATATTTGCCGCAGTTGGCTTATTTTTCAATATTTTGTCTTGAAATGTTTTTTCTTTGTATTCTGAGTATTCTTTGAATTGCACAACGATTGCACTTAATATGTTCATTTAAAAATAAAATGATTCTACTATCGTTTCAAAAAAAGAATGTGTGTGTACTTTGTACGCACGTAAGAAGTTATTCTTCTATAATTTCAACGAAGTAAATATACTTAACAGGTTATTTGTATTTCATTTAAATATTAAACTAACTTTCTTATCTACCACTTTCAAAAAATTTTTATAACCAAGAATTAAAAAAAAAATATGAATCGTCCAGGATTGGAACCCGCGACCTTCCGTGTACTTCCGTTCTCTGACCCACCGCTCTACCAACTACGCCACGGAGCTTCTTTTATTAAGTGACACGTAAGTTTCGGATATAATTAACAACACGGTGACAAATAGACATATAAAAATGTTATACCTACATAATATCTTATTATCTTACTACAGAGAAAGACAAATCCAAAAATTATAATAAATAATACATTTACTAAAAACGCTAATATATTCTCTTAATGACTTATTTGCGCCGATACATAATATACATACATACCTATCTTGAAAGATTAGCAACTAAACGCCATACTGTCAGTGTGCGCATGCGCGCAGATTTATGAAATTTTACTCTCAATCGCGCCAAAAGAAGAATAACTTCAAAAAACTTCACAAAAATGTGTTTGAATGAAATGTTGATATCAAACCATATCCCCCCGTTAATTAAAATTGTGAACCGGCATTATTGTAATTTTCTTATTGCTAAACGATGTATGTATTTGATTTTTAGCTTGTACAATAATTAGTAGCTCAAGTTACATTTTTATGAGTCACCCTCCACAATTTCCTGTCGAGATTGCATTCTTTCAGATATGCATTTTACCAACATATTCGAACAGAATGACCTGGTAAATACTTCATAAAGATTAATTTTTTTTTATAACTAATTTTGATAACGAGTCACTTAACACGTTAAGCCCCGCGTGAGACAGCATCTGTCTCACGGTGCTGTGATCTTGGCGGACCGCGTGAGCTTACCGTGTCTCTCACAGCCGTATTGAAACTGCCGGTCCACAGATCTCACAAAAAAAATTCATGCCGGGGCTTAACGTGTTAAAAAACTATAACATGCGTGACACGAGTAAATCGATTCCATTTATATTACCCCAAAGTGCCACAAATTACATGACCAAGGTAAACAAACAACACCGATCGCCAACTTCACCCCAAAGTTCGACCCCTTTCTTTTAATTAGGGAACAAAGTGACCCGCTAGCCTTGACGAAAAATAATTACTTTTCCATATGTTCCAAATGAGCATTCCAAGGTTGATGCCGTTAAATTTTTTATGTGTCCCCTGCGTGACAAGAAAGTGGCTTATTTTTTAAACGAAACCATACTCTGGATACGTCGATATTTGATACATAATTCAATAATGTAACTACCTTGAATTTTTATACCAAATCAACAGAAAGGGGTAGTAGATGTTTGGAAAAAGTTTAAAATCGATACACCGAGCAACAATTAGTATTTTAAATGTTGTAAAATGTGTTATAATGTTCTAATTTTAAAAAATACTTAAAATGCGTATTTCAACGGTCTTGAAAATGAATGCTTTAAATTTTTTTTCCAACCATTTGCAAAAAGTTATGAAACAGCAAAGTAAATACATATACGATTGCTCCGTTGTTTATAATTTGTTGTAATTGTTTCAAAGCTTAAAAGTGAGTCTGTGGTACAATCTAATTACGCACAAAGAATATCAAATATTAGTTCAATGGTTGTATTTTAATCAAAGATTAAAAATACTTGTTTTGTAATTCTTAGCGCGAAAGTAGGCTTGATACAGAGCCGGAGCTAAAATGTTCACTCGAAGCGACTGACACGCAGCATACGACATAATTATATAATTTTATTTATTAAGTGTACGTCGCGTGGCGGTCGTCGCTTCGAGTGAAAATTTTAGCTACAGTACTGTAGTATTAGTCTACTTTCGCGCGTGTAAATTACAAAAAATATATTTATGATCTTTAATTAAAATATAACCATTAAACTAATAATCGATATTTTTTGTAAATAATTAGCTTGTCTTTAAACTCACTTTTACGCTTTGAAAGAATTAAAAAAAATTATAAACAACGGAATAATCGAATGTTTACTTCGCTGTTTCATAACTTTTTTGCAAATGGTTGCAAAAAAATTTTAAAGCATTCGTTTTGAAATACGCATTTTAGCTATTTTTTAAAATTAGAATATAATAAAAACTTTCTAAAAAACGTTAATTTGTTTATAACTATTTTTTAACATTTAAAGATTATGCAATAAAATAAAAAAATTATATTTTGTCGACAAAATGTTAAATAGGCATCTCATCTTTATAAGATTCCAAAGTTTGATCAGTGTATCATAATTATTTTGGTTATTATTGCGACCGTAAATTATTAATTAACAATTGAATTGTTGCTAAAATATTGGTTCAATTTTCAACAGCTTCTGGAACTATAATCTAAACCAAGAAGGCTTTTAAGTCACCAAATTATTTAATTATTGGTAAATAATCACTTATAATTAAAGATTTTGTTGGGAAAACCCGCATTTTCCGAGGAAAATTTTCGTCGGAGCAGATCGGGAAAAACATATCTCTATGCAGAATTTACTTGCGGTGAATTTTTATTTGAGTGTTTTTGTTGTAAACTTAAAATCTTCGGAGTTATAGAGCAATAATTGAAAAAACACGATTTTCGGGCGCTGTTTTGTTTATAAAAAAAGTAGCACACTATCTGCGGACTTTGCATACCTATATTATTAATATATAATCATAAGCTTCGATTCCAGCAATAAAATTGCTGGTAAATAACTTTTCCCAAAAATGGCCTATTCTCCGATAATCAGCCCAGACTACATGATTTATCAAAAACCGACGTGCTAGCCTGTTACAACTCATTAAACCGTGCTTAAACGTTTCCGTGTTGACGTTGTTCTGTCGAAATTATAAAATTGCGTTGTTTTTATATTTTGTCTTTTTATCTTTTGTCTTTTTGTATCTCGTTACATCAAAAACCTGCAAAATTTACATACACCATACACCCTCAAAACAAAATTCTGCCTGCTTTATTCAACAGGACAATTATGGTTTATTTATTACCTGTGAATCCATTTTACAACGCTCAGAGAGCGTGGTTGATTGAGCATAATAAATGGAGGTTTTTTTCACAGTGCTTGGAATTTTAAAGAGGCCAAATAGGGGTTCAATAATCCGATCGTTCAGATATACAACACGCCTTCTGTGTTAATCCACCGATGAATAAAAATTTTTGGGATGTAAATTATTGTTAAGGCAAAGGGTGGTAAAATTAAAAACTCTATTTGTTTTGATGACCATCGTTTTTGATTTCTTTGTGTTCAATTTAATTCCAAATTCTCTACAGGCACCCTATAATATCTATTATCTAATAGCACAATGCTCAGCTAAATATTAATCTCTTAGTTCCCTTGCTTGACTATACTAAGTCAACATAAAACCTTTTTTACCTATTCTCTATTCCTATACCTAGTCCTCTATTCTCTCGCAATCATTTTCTGAATTTCGTAAGGTTGGGACCAACGACCCGTTGAAGCGCGTGTTGAAGTGCGCGCTTATAGCGACAGAGGCCATAAATTAGGTTTCGGCATTAGCTTAAGGATCATAATAACAAATTATCGAGAGAAATTTCGCTGTTTCACGTTGTGTTGAATCCATTCTTCAGTTTTTATCTTTTTCCGTTACGTTTTTCTATTTCACAAAGCCCGCCGCGCCACGTTACGTCGGATTTATTTTTTAGATTTCGTTATTTGATTTAGAAAAGGTCTCAATATGTAACCAAATACAAAATACTTTGCGTGTACTAAAATTTTACCATGCTTTATTGGCATCTAGTATGTTAAATAACAGTAGATGGCACAGAATAACATAACAGATCATAATATATTACTAAAATGTACAATTTAAAAATTCGAGCCAAGGATTGAAAAAAAATTGGTTTTTTTAAACATTATATTCCATACGATTATTATTTCGACAGTGCTTTGATTAAACTTTAACAAACAGTATACCAAGATAACAAATTTTCGCTATCAGAAAAATTCCTAATTAACTCCCTTATCATTATTTTCTGCAGTTGGTAAATAGCAACAGTATAGATATAGGTTATGTAAATGATGTAGTAATATATCAGTACAAGTATATACACAGTAACAAGTGAAATAAATTATGTATAAAGGTCAAATGTTTAAAATGTACGAGGCCTGCACCAAAATGCTGGATTAAACAATCAACTTCGTTTGAATTTTCTTTGATATAAATGTTGCCCTTTAACCCTCACAGGACCAACCTTTTAGTAGAAACAGCGAGGACCAAGGAGGGTCAATAAATGTCCACAAATAAATTAATCAAAAATGTGCTTCTTTATTTAAACCAAATTAAAAATAACACTTTTATATTATTCCTAGACGTTAATGGAACAGTTAAAAGATACGAATTTATAATTTACCCGGAGTCTTCGGCTTCAGTGGAATTGGCATCATCATAGCATACAGAAACATTTTTGACTTCTTGCTGTGCTTACCGCATACATACTTGCATTTTCAACAAACTATGGTTGTTTTATCCACTTATTGGCCTTTTTTCTTTTATATTTTGCTAATTTGACACATGAATGATATCGTCCCTTTCCATTTTGGGATGGTGTGGAAGGTATTCAAGGGGAATATTTATAGTCCACTGTCAAGTTTTTATAAAAGTATGAGGAAATGAATTAAATTATAGAAATTCTAATTATGCCATCTAATAGGGCAATAGTACGCCGACAACTACGGTAGGCGGGGGTAAAGACCCGCACGGGGTAAAGCCACGCATTGGCTTTTTGAATTTACCGGACAATATTCTAGAGCCGGCCGTTAGGTGGGCGATCGGTAATGATACGGTTCGGTTCAGTGTGTTATAAAATTTCATGGAGACAGGAAGTGTATTAGGTGACAAAGTGAGGTTAGTAGATTTTTCGTAATTTTGATCTAATAATTGTATTTATTTAGGGTAAATTTTGTTCATATACCGATAAGATTTACTAAAAGAGTAAATTGTCAGTCGTTATTGTGACTATTTAGATTTGTTTTCATATCATTTCATTGTATTTTATATGCTGTATACTTGTAGAAGCAATTTATTGAAATAGTTCACTAAGGGGCAAAGTCCCGCAGTTAAATAGATGCCTCATATTGCAATTTAAAGTTAGTTACATCTTTGTTATTGTATCTAATCATTTTTTTTGTTTCTATTTCAGAAACTATAAAAGAAAAACCCAGTATGCAGCATTAACGGAAGACAAACTAGTTGAGGCTCGTGCGTTACTTGCAAGAGGTGTATCCATTAGACAGGCCGCTAAAGAAATAGGTTTTCACGAATCGACTCTGAGAGACCGACTGAAAAAAGGAGGCAGGGACAAACTTGGGCGATTACTACGAGTAAAGAGATTTTACTCGTAGTTTTATGAAAAGAAATAGGCTCTCTGAGTCCCCCGAAAGACTGTGTTGCCAGAACAATGAGGTTTAACAAGGATCAATTATCTCAATATTTTGATAATTTAGAGGCTGTTATGAAGAAATTTGGCTTTGCTTCAAGTCAGATTTTTAATATGGACGAGACGGGAGTTCAAACGATTCCGAATATCCTTCCAAAACATGTAGCTCCAACGGGAAGAAGAGAAGTCGCCAAGGCAGTGGCAGCAGAGCAAGGTCAAATGGTAAGCGTTGTATGTGCAGTCAATGCTTTGGGAATTTTGTGCCTCCTTTTTTCATCTACTCACAAAAAAGAGAGAATAGGCTTTTAATTAAGGGCGGCCCATTAGAATGCGACATGGCTGTAACTGACAAGGGATATATGAATACTCCGACATTTATGAAGTGGCTAAAACATTTTCAAAAATACACAAATGGAAGCAAAGAGAACCCAATTTTGCTAATTTTAGATAATCATGTATCACATACGAATCTACAGGTGGTACATTTTGCAAAATCAAATAATATTGAGTTGCTTATCTTGTCGCCTCACAGCAGTCACAAAACCCAACCGCTAGATCGATGTATTTTCCGACTGCTAAAGACTTATTATGATGCAGCTGTGGACTCCTGGAATGTCTCTCATCCAGGAGAAACATTTAGCGTTTATAATGTTGCAGAAACGTTTAAAATAGCATTTGAAAAAGCGAGTACTCTTGAAAATGCAGCTCAAGCCTTTCGAACTACTGGGATATATCCCTTCAACAAAAATACTTTCTCGGAAGTTGATTTTCTACCATCAGAGATCACAGATCAACCACCGGATGAAGAGCCAAGTAATGATGATCGACTGTTAATATTTAATAGTGACGCAAATCAGTTAGAAGATTTGTGTCCTGTTTCAGAAAATATTCTTCATGGTCAACCGTCTACTTTAGGTTTAATTGCCCCTGGAGCAGACCAGGATGTATTACAGGAGTCCCAAACTGAAATTATACCCTCTATGAAGAAAGACGATTCTCAAATTAAAATAGCAACTCCCAGAGATATAATTCCTCTACCTAAAATGAAAATTAAAAGAAAAAGGGTCAGAAGAGACAACTTGCTGAAAAGGCAGCACGAGTTTTGGAAAGACAAAAGCGCCTGAAACGAAAAGTAATAAAACAAATTTTTTCCACTATGGTTGCGAAAAAGAAAAAGAATGAGTCCAAAGAACAATCATCTTCGGAATCCGATGCTGATTATTCCATTCACGATAGCAGTTCTGAGTATGATTTTTCTATCCGAGGAGGCTAATGTCCAAGAAGAAGAGATTGGTAACTCACTGCAGGGCAATGAATCAATAATGATGCCAAATGACTATGCAGTAGTTAAAGTTCAAGGAAAAACGAAAAATTATTTCCTTCATTATGTAGTGAAGATTATTTCTGTCTATCAAGGAGGCTGTGATGCAGTATTTCACAGGCGTTTAACAAATACTTACCAAGTTCACAGAAACAAATGAATAGTCTTTTATTACTGAGGCGGATATAGTTTTAAGATTATCCAAGCCTACTGAGATGAATTCTTCAAGGTTTCATAATGCTATTGTTTTCTCGGAAGATGTGACTAGTTATAATATATACTAAAACAGTTGCTATGTACTTTATAAGAAATTATTTTTTTATTTTTGTAAGCCAAGAATGTTATTTTATTATAGATCAATAAAAGCGTTTTCATTTAATTATTTATGTATCTATGAACTTTTATCACGATAAGCATTTTATGGTTTAGTTTTTAAATTTTAGTAATAGGTTTTTTTTTTTACTGAAGTACTGTCAACTTTTAATGTAATTTTAGACAATTTTAATTATTGCTGACCTGTAAAAGTACATTTGTACATTATTACCAATAAATACTCTACTCTACTCTACTATGGGGCAAATCCCCGCAAATACATTTTTGAATAAATGTATACTTTTGTGGTTAACTAATAATCAGATAGAGCCCATACTTAGACACTATGTTAAATAAGAAATTAGCCAAATATTTTCATATTAATTTTTAAAAAATACGTATCATACATCTCACTACATCGATAATAGTAGATATTGCGGGTCTTTGCCCCCACCTACCCTACTAATTATTTGAGATTTTTAGGAACAAAGGTATTTAGAAAATCGGATGTAATGCAATGTTGTAGATACTTTTTAACCCTCCTTGGTCCTTCTAGGGTTAAGGTCGATTCGCACACGTGAATGAGACATGATTCTACCGGCAACGTAAAAATATTTTGCACACGCCCGGCACAGTGGTCAGACAGTGCTGTCAGTGTTGTCGACGTGACCGTACTGTAGAGACAGATTGTAGTACTGTAGGACACCGACCATATTTTTATTATTGCGGACTGACCACGGATGCATTCTTTAAAATTAATAACGAGATGTTATTGAATGGTGCGTAAAAATTTGATTCGTTTTGATTTGTCAAATCCTAAGTGTATGGACAAGGAATATAAAAATGGGATATGGAACAAATTCGGCATAGAAATGAAAACGAATGGTGTTTTTAAGATATACTTCTAGTTTACTTAGCAACAAGATCGACCAATTTTATATATGTAATACATATTCTGAAATATTGAAAAAACTTGTTTTTATCATCTATCAACTCTTTATAAAGAGTAAAGAATTTCCCTTCTATTGCTCTCTTCTTCCAAGATTGATGGACCCACAAGAGATTATTAAATTTGTAGCATCTGTTACGCTGGCTGCACATGGATTCGCTCCCAGGTTCAGGTAGGAAGACCTAACCCTTCGGTCATAACTTAACTTTCGGGTATGAGTTTCGGAGCCAACTCGTGTACAATAAAAGTGGTTTTATAGGGGTTGGGAGCGAATCCATGTGCGCCTCGCTCACTGATTTCTAGTGGCAGAACCGCAAAAAGGAAGTTCTGAGATAACTGACCATGAAGTTTCGTGGCATCATAAAATACCATTCAAAATTACAATTTATGGATAAGAGGTTGACAGAAGAAACCAAATACTTGTCAATGAATGGTTACATTCGATACATTTTTGGCAAAGTAACGTAAGTGATATTTTTGGCGAATTTTTAATGTTTTTCCATTAAACAAACGCTCTTATTGTTTAGAAGGTACTGCCGGAGTGTTGTAAGCCTAGACATATTATGTTTGAATTAATTCTAGGCTTACTTCACTTTGGCAGTACCTTCTAAACAATAATAGCTTTAGTTTAATGGAAAAACATAAAATGTCACTTACGTTACTTTGCCAAAAATGTATATAATATTATTATTACTTTTTTTTTCATTGTATGAATTTCGAGAACTTTCATATACATTTGCCAGTATTTAATTCAAGTTTTATAGTGTTTTGGCAAAGATGGTCGGTCGTAAGTAGTGGCATAAAAAGTTCATAAAATAAAATTTTTTTATTTGTTAATCATGTTTTTATTCGAAATAAAGATATACTATATGAACACAACAACATTTTTCTTACTAATAACTAAAAAGAATTTTAAAATGATTATCAGTTATAGAAATAACTTTGTTTATAGAAACAAGAATAAAAACGTGGAATGTAAGTTGATGTAAAATTCACTTTGACTTTTATTAATTATTGCATTATATCGAATAAGATACATTAGATCTTCATACTTTTTTCTGGAAATTGGAATTTTATTTTGATAGACCCTATTAATTTCAATGTCTTTAAAAGAGAATATTTTGTTAGGATTTATGGTTCGTATTTCTTTGAATAAGTTGACCATTTTAAAATAAAATTAATTAAAGGAAGTTTTATACAGGAAAATGCTATGATTATCCTTTTCGATTTCCAGTATTGAAACATCACTTAACAAAGACTTTTCCCTAAAGACCTAAAGTATCTAATACATAAAGTCGAAATGAAAAACACTTTGCACACCCTTACTTTTGTACCTTGTTTAACAAAATAAAAAGCATTGTTATTGGTTCTTCCACCACTCTTTGCTACATTAACCTGTTCCATCAATGCAATTATAATGTTTAGCTGATTGGAAATGTCTCCCAAATCCCAGTATAACTTAAAACGCTCGTCTCTCTTCTTCTGTGCATATCCGGTACATGTTTGCCTACATTTTGTGATGTCACACGGATCTTTCAACTGGTCTGGCTGGAACGTCTGTCTTCCTGTTGTACATTCTACATTTGATAAGAGTTTCAGAGGTCTTTAATTCTGTTTTGTATCCACTTCTTACATTCTTCTTCTTGTTACATTCTGAGTGAAATGTAAGTAAACCTATACTGTCACAACTTTGTTCTTTCATTGCATAAAGTAAAGTATTTAAATTAAAGTAAATTCTACACCGACACAACCTTATATTTTGGTGACACAAAGAGTATGTTTTTGCCAAAAAATTTCATTCCATACTAGCACAACTTTTAATGTGCCGGTATAGACTAAAAAATAAGATATTTGTATTGAAGGTTATAAAAATTTAAAAGTGGCATAACATTAGTTTTATGAAAATGTGCCGGTATTCCACGTAGAAGCAACACAAACACACCTAAAGTCAACGTCATATTAAATATGTGACGGTATAGTGCTGCCGCTCGAGCAAAATGGAGGGAAATATGCACGTGGTACAACTATATCTAGGGGATTCTATGCAAGCTACCTTTATGCCGGTTTTTTCAATTATAAAGTGAAATTTCGTGATTTTTAGGTAGTGGTTATCACAAAACACCATTTTCTGAAAATGTGCCACTATAGAACTCAGTGAGCGAGTGTTTCCTGTTGTTCCTCTTCATGTAAGATCACAGCAATCATTAAGAGTTTGCTGTCGGAAAATACCACCATTCTGATAACATTCAAGTCACGGCACTGTGCTGTGTGAACAAATAGTGAAACAGTCGAAATCACGGTCCAGCAAAGCACTGATACGGCAGTTTCCCATTACGGCATGTCACGGATGTATGTGAATCGACCTCTAAGCGGAATTTTCAGTTTTAGAAACATGTATCCTCATCATCACGTCACGAGTGTGTGCGAATCGACCTTAAAGCGGATATTTCAGTTTTAGAAACATGTATCAGTTGTAAAGAACTGAAGACAAATCAAGCAGGATGCACAAGACGAGCAAAGGAGGAATAGCGGACCCTAAGAAGAGAAGAAGAAAAAAGGCAATAAAATCTCCCTTTTATATAAATTTAAGATAGGAGAATACAGTGATAATAGATAGCCAGTGAAAAAGTGGCCGCAAATAATTTTAATTAAATTAGTAATTGTAAAGGCTGTATGACACTATACATTTTCTTGTATCATTTCTAATATCGTTTCTGATATGTCAAAAAAATGCATAGTGTCATACACAGATACAAGAAACGATATCAGAAACGATACAAGAATTTGTGTCAGGCACAGATTATTGTACAAGAACTGCGCCAATTTCTGCGCAAAGAGCAAAAACGTAAAACCTGCTGGTAAAACATCTAAAATGTCATAATTACTTACTCATAATGGCGGCTGAAATGAAAATGGGATAATGTATTGATGAATTTATTTGTGTTTTTGTAGGTATTATTTATAAATCTTTTATTGATACTTAATATACCGTTTGGTATGGACTACTGTTCTACTAATAACCATATATTTAGCTCCTAGTAAAGTTCAAACTATAAATTTAGGTTTCATGGTGCATAATTTTTTAATAGACGAAAATACAATAGTTCCTAATTTGGATCAAACTGAAGATAATTCTAATGCAAATATTTTAGCACAAATATCAAAACAAAATAAAAACACAAATAATCAACCTCAGCCAACGTAAAATTCTGGTTAACATTAAAATGTTAATTATATAAAAGTTTATAAATTTTATAAAATATTTAAAATCAGCTGTGTCTGTAGATGCAGTACTACCATAACGTGACACAGGGTGACAAACAAAATTTCGACCAATCACGTGCCGAATTTCATACAATTTTCGATACAAGAACTTGCATAGTGTCATACAGGGCACAAATGTACGTACAAGAAATGATACAAGAAAATGTATACAAGAAACGATATCAGAAACGATATTAGAAATGATACAAGAAAATGCATAGTGTCATACAGCCTTAATTCATAGATGCATTTTTTATATCAAAATAAAGCTATGTTTTTTTCTAATAGGATGATATAAGGTCGCCTGTGAAAAATTGGCCACAAATTAGAGTTGCCAGCTGTTAACACAAGGTATCAGAGAAGTAAAAGAAAGCTAGCACGCAATGCCACTACTTTGACAAGATAATTGCATTACCAACTCGCATTCGCCATCAAGCATTGTCAACCTTATCAAACCAGTGGCACTGCTCGATTGCTTTCTTTAACTTTATCTCTTATACGTTGAGTTTTAAACAGCTGGCAACCCTAATTTGCGGTCATTTTTTCACAGGCAAACTTATTACCATCATGGAAAAAATTAGCTTTAATTTGATATAAATACATGCATCAATGTCATGAACGATTTTTTTTAATGAATTACTATTAATTTAACACATTCACGGACACAACTGCATATGAAGACACGTAAGATGGACATGACTGTGTGAAGATGAAGATGTGTCCGTAAATGTGTTAATTATTAAAACTATTTGCTGCCACTTTTTGATTGGCAACCTGTTGTCAATGTATTCTCCTATTCTTGAATTTATAATATAAAAATGTATTTTAATTTAACTTTATCCTGTAGTAGGTTCTTACAACTATAGGATATTATTTTATTTTAGGTAATAGATATATAAGATAGCTTTGATTTATACACAATATACATCTTAGGATATGCTAATGACATTGACTTAATAGGGCATAGCAAGCGATATGTTGAGCAATATTTCCTAGAATTGGAAACAGCAGCAAAACTGGTCAGTCTATACTCTGACAACTCTTACAAGATGGTGATTCAGTGTCACTCCTCATTAAAATTTAATGACGAGTGACAATGAATCACAAGTCTTGTAAAAAATGTCTGAGTATAATCATCAACGAAGACAAAACCAAGTACATGTTAGTAGTAGTTACTAAGAATCCTATAGGAAATGAGGAACAGGAAACAGTCTTTGGAAGTCATAACTTTGAACATGTTGACAGCTTCACATACCTTGGCTTGCTAGTGACTACTACCAACAAAACAAGTGTAAAAGAACGAACAAACCTTACAAACAGGGTATGCTATGGAATCCAAAAACAATTCCACTCAAGAAACATCTAAAGAACTATCTCAGAAGGATGAAAGATTTTTGGGGATATTCAAGCATAAAATACTCCAAAATATTTGGAACTATAAACAACCAACGAGAAAGGCACAAAAGACATAACAGGGAACTTGCACATTTTTTTAATTACATAATAATGTTCAGTTTTGTATAAAAATGAATTTCCAAAATTTCACGATTCAAAAACTCATAACTTAAAAGTACAAATTTAAAGTCTTCTTTATCTTAAAATAGTTCAAACGACCCGTGACGTCACAGTTTAACTATGTGGTATCGTTTATGGTTATATTTACGTATATTCTTCTTCTTCTTCTTTAGTTTATTGGCCTCCACCTAGTTAGGAGTCGGGGAATAAAGGAAAAATATTTATATTCTAATGACATTTATCGTCGGTCGTTGTAATAATATATACCAGTTTGTTGAGATTGGAGTTTGATACAGTTTTTGAAGGAAAGGAAAGAAGGTTTACTATTGAAAATAAAACCATTTTGTAAACGTACAAATTTTCTATGAATAGTTCAAACGATCAAAAACACTTTTAACGTTACATAACTGTATTTTTTACTGACGTTTATAATGTCTAATTTAAAATTATATACACAATTGGTGTAGAATGTAAACATACAACCCTGTGATGTCACGACGCGTTTTGGGGTGGCTGGTATAAGTTGAATTTTTGGTTGTCTTTAGCGGCCAAACGAAAGACAAACAAAACTTTTGTATATTTGATACAGGTTCTAAATTATGTTCTGTTGTGATTTATACCATTTTTTTTTCGAATTTAAAATTTCATGCAAGTTCCCTACTTTCGAATTATACTAACTCTAATGAACCAGAGATCGTAAAGTTTATTAAAACACAGTGACTTACGAGAAGAAGCTGACCACAAAACAGGTGGTTAGATGAAGTTAGGACCGACAATACAAATGGCAAGCAACACAACTGCTAAAAAATTAACCACACAAACACCTGTAGCAAGAAGAAGCAGAGGCTGACCACAAGATGGAGCTAGGACTGACTTATTAGGTATATCACAATCAGAAAATGGCAACAGGTTGCTAGAAACTGAACAGAATGGCTACAAATCTCAGAGCAGGTCAGGATTCACAAGGATTGTAGAGCCAAAAGTGATGATTATAGTTTTGGACAATGCCATTACCATTTGTGAATAAAAGGAACCACCTACATAACAGAACTGGAAAAAGGAAGCTTATATTGGTTAAATAAGTAAATAAATAAAACCTTGATATAACAAACTAATTTGGGGGATGGGATGCCCGTTAAAGCCAAAAGTCTGTTATATAAAAATAGGTTTAAAATAATCAAACAACTTTACTTTGAAACTATGAACACTGTATTTAGATATAAATAAAAAACAAACAAAATTCTATTTAATTGTCTTTGACATTCGTCATGAAGTGACATTGTTTGATATTGATACCCTTGCTTTCTATTCGGTAATCCCAGTTTTGTTTGCACTTTTGAAGTTTGCTGTTTTTTTTTATAATAATCTCTCAAAAAGTACGAAATTGCATATAGATACTACAGTGAGCTTCGTTATCTGAAGAATAATCAAAATGTTATTAGATCGGCGAGATGCGATCTTACCTTGTGATAACTTCATTTTTGGCAGTGTTGTTTTGTCTTCTTTGCTATCTTCACAACCATTCTCATTTTTTAGGTTCATAATTTCATCTGCTATTTAACTTTCAGTCTTGATATTATACCCAGGGTCCCTTTCATCTACTTCTAGCCATTGTAAAACACCTTCCTCAGCTACCTACTTACTTCTTCTCCGGCATTATTATGTATTCTCCTACAGAAATCAGGAATTGCCAACCTTTCTAAACCTATGTCTGCATCTAGGCCATCAAACAAATTTTTCTTTTGCAAGGTACGCTACCCTCTTGTATCTTCTGCATTATCTTCATCATGCAATACAACCATTACTTCATCTAAAAACTTTCTGTGAGATATTCCTTTGGTTTCCAAAATTGTTCCCTGATCCATTGGTTGAATAAGCGATGTTGTATTTTTTGGCAAAATCATACAACTAAAGTTTGTAGGTAGGTGTAGCGTTTGGGGTCCACACGGACCCCATTGGTATTCAATGTATCTTGGTATGTGACAGATTAACATGTATAATAATAATAGGACGTTTTTATTTTTTTTAAGGTTGACTCGATTTTTGTCCATTATATCCAAAGTCCGTTAAACAGAGGTCCGTTATATTGACGTCTTACTGTACTCAATAATTATGAAAATTACATTAAAAAAATTTCAGAAGAATGCTGTAAATGGAGTAGCAAAAAGGTAAGTTGAGTTTTTTGTCTTCTTTTTGTCAGTTAAAATGTTTCTTGCTATGAATATTACATTCATTTCTACTGTTATATCTACTCTTGCAATAATATTTTTGTTTTAGTAACTGAAAACATTTGTTCGTTGTCAACCATTTTCAATCCACTCCTAAATGTAGGTCTCTCCAAATTGAAGTGTACAGGGGAAAACGAACAGTCACAAAAAGTGAAAATGGTGGATTTTGTGTTTTTTTAAATATTGTTGGAAGTACTATAACAGCAGTTTTAAAACAGGGAAAAACTGATCGCAGTCCTCACAAATGCAGGTAATAGTATATTACATACCTAGCGGGAAAGTACTCTATTTCAGCCGAGCAGCAAGGTAGACGCGAGGCTAGAATGAGTTCCCGTGAGGTTTGTATACTATTTTACTCACAATCGGTTAGTAGTTTATGGATTTCTAATACTCACAATCTACCAATAATAATTTCGTTTCAAATATCTGTATCCATTTTCATTATGTGATAAGATGAATTATTTTTTATTTATTTATTTATTTATTTATTCACGGGCAAGCCCTATTCCGATATAAATTTTACAGTGTTCTAAATTATATAACATAATTATACAATTATATAACATTAATGTTAACCAATTATATAACATAAACTATCGTAATATAACATATAACCAAGTGGTTTGAGAAAAATAACTTGTATGAGTAATACAGTTACAAAAAAGAAAAAAAAAAGAATAAGATAACATTAGGTCAGTACAATTACAAACAAAAGATATCACCTAAATCAATTCGGAAATGTTGTAAGGTATAACGGTTTTAAGTTATCTAATACATACAGGTCATGTAACACTAATCACAATACAAAAGCTCTGGCCGAAAATATTAAAAAGTTAAAAAGTTAGGGAAGAAATTAGGTTTTTAAAGCGGGAAACTGATATATTAAAAATTTCGAGGTTATTTAATGAGTTAGCTAATCGAAGAGTTCTAGGAATAAATGTGTTGTAGGAATAATTGAATCTATGAAAAGAGACATAAAAGGTTTGCACCTGCCTAGTCGAACGACTGGGGACAAATAGAGATATTTTGGAGAGAAGTTCGGGGCAGTTACACAGCCCGTTGATAATTTTAAATAAAATAATTAAGTCTCTTTGTTTTCTGCGTACCTCAAGAGGAGGTAAGTTCAGTATGCGCTCTAATACAGAATAGTCATAGTATACATGCAACTTACTGGCAGTATATCTCAGAAAATTGTGTTGGACAGCCTCAATCTTCAGTTTATGTAAAATAGTAAAGTAATAGGGGGACCAAATTGTGGAACAATAATCGAAATGAGATCTAACCAGGGAGAAATAAAGAGATTTAATAGCTGAGATTATTTTAAGTAACCTGTAAGATCGTTGCTAGGTAACAAAACAAGTTTGTTGAATCTGACATTTAGGCGATACACGACGCCATTAATTGTACATATAATCAAATTGTGTTTATTTTGCAAAAATGTCTGATAGTGAATTTGAATGTACGCCATTCAAAAACCATCTTTTAATCAAAAATGACATTGACATTTGCAGGTAGAAAAGTGACAGATGCTAGCCGGGAAAGTACTGTCCCGGCTAGCTGGGAAAGTAAAGTAAGTAATAAGTTGCTTCCTGATTACTTCAAAGGTTAGAAATCCATAAATTACTAACCGATTGTGAGTAAAATATTTTAACCTTGATACACTGACATAAACTTTTTAGGTTTTCTCCAAATAGGTTTAGTGTGACTGATAGTTTTTCCTCTGTTCCCTTCAATTGCTTCCATCTTTCGCTATTTTGTGCCAATACTGTTTGCCTCCCACTGCTATTGTGGTCTCTTATCCTCCTTGGTCTCCATGCTAAGATTCTCTATGCCCACCTGTTATCATATCTGGCTATATGAATTTCTTCCAGGATATAATTAGGGGTATGTTTCGTTCCATTGCCCTTTGAGTTGTAGGTTTTCTTGAAAGCCTAGGGGTCTCCAAGCTGTAGGTACAAACTGATAGTATGCATGTTGTGCTATACACTTTTCATTTTTAAGTTTATAGGAATGGAGGCGTTTTTCAAGATATATGCTAGTTTACATGCCAGTTGCGTTTTTGCCAATTTTTTGTAACTTTTTAAACTTGTTGGCACAATTTTTTAAACAAAAGTGGCACATTTGACTAGAAAGATAATATACTTAATATTTTACCTCTTTTTGTATTCAAATTAGGCTAAAGAGGTATGAAATGGAATATTATATTAAAAAATTGATAAATTTCTATAATAAATGTATGTTTTTTAAATTTTTTATATAAAAATTGCTCTAATTGTGGTTAATGTGTATATAGTCGGTTCGCTAAACTCAGACGCAACTGGCTAGATATTTTAGTCGATAATTTTTTTGTTTTTTGCCAATTTTGCAAAAATTGGCAAAATTACTAACTATTTAGTGATTATTAACTATTTAGTAATTATTTTTTGCCAATTTTACTAAAATTGGCAAAATTACCGACTAAAATATCTAGAAAGTTGCGTCTGAGTTTAGCGAACAGACTATATAAATAATCCTTTGACCATGATTTTCGTATCACAGAATAACCTTACATAAATAAGCGATTTTGTAGCAAAAAAGCCTGATAATGTAGTCAGGGTCATAGGAAATTTCCATGCTGACTCTATCAGACATCACACCTTTCAAAGGAAATCAAAGTAGATATAAAATGAAGAATATTAGCTAATTATAGAATTATAAAAAACTGGATGCCGGCTTCCCCAAAATCTTGAGTGTCTAGATAGCTGTATGATCGGGTACAATCTTAAAACATGCTTATTAACCTTTTAAAATATTTTTTCCGTATTATATATTTTCGCATATTTGCCATCAATAAATTTATGTATAAATGAGAGTAATATGACAGACGCCATGAAGAGAAAACACGCCTTCCAGACTACCTCAAAGAAATTTATCTAGAGGTATTTTTCCCGGCATTTTTCACACATTTCAATTAAAATTAAAAGAATCATTATTACACATAGTTCATACACTGCCTTACAAGTACAGAGCATAAATACATCTTCTATAGTGACTTGCAAGTTGGCATGGTCATGGTAGCGTAAAATAATCGCTCCAAGAATTATAAAAACGTGCTTTTCACTTACCTCGATAATGATTCTTCCAACGGGCTCGTTTTCAGCAGTCATGTCGAAATATACCCTGGGCAAACCCATTTTTTGGCTTAAGTTTCTGACCAAAGTACAGCTAAGAAAATTCACAAACTGCGAACTCACACCTCTACCGGCGAATGCGCTTTGTAAACCGGCTTGACGGGAAAAGACAAAGAAGGCCATCTTTAACGGAAGTGACGACAGTTGGTTTGAATTATCAGGAAACAAAACTAATCGTATTGTTAGACGGATTTATTTGATATTTTAAAATTTTGTAAATTATTTTTGATTTTTTTTAACAAAATAATAAAATAAACTATTCTTTAATACGTAACTTATTTAAAAATAATTAAAGTGCGGCTACTGCCCACCGGATATGATGCGTTACGTAATATAACCAATTGCTATGCGGATGTGAATGGAGTGTGATCAGAATTCATGTTGGAAATGTCGTTTATGTCAAATTAGATTTAATAAAAATAAAATTAAATATCTGGAGTTTAAACAATCAGCAGCGACAAATTTTAAACTAAAAAAATTAATTTAGTTATATATAACTTGGATTTGCAACAATAAAAACATGTTTGGTTTGTTGTTACCTGCTGTTGCTGACCTGATGATGGCTCTTGTTGGGCCGAAACGCGTCCAAAATGTTTTAAATTATCATTGTTTTTTAATACATTTATTTGTGGTTCATCTTGGAGAAAGTGTATTATTACCTCTAGAGTGCTCTACACCACATTTGTGAATCTTTTCCTAATAAAAACATAATAAAAGGTCAAAATTAAAATCTGATTTACTAAATTTAAACCTAATTTTAAGAAAATATAACGGTATTTTAAATTATATAATGAAACTAACAAGCAGTAGCTTGAGCTCTTTTAATCCATTTCATATGGTGAATAGGTGGATTGGTCCGCGATAACTCCTTTTGATTATCCTTTATAGATTTTCGCGTTTTTTGCTTTCTCGGTGATCTGTTTCCATTCTTTCCTATTATTCTGTATTTTTTTTCTCCAGCCTGTAATTTCCATATTGGATATATCCTCTCGCAGTTGATCTTTCCATCTTATTTTCGGTCTTCCTCTAGGTCTGTTTATTACTGGCGTCCAATTTGTTATCTACCTAATTAGTTCATCCGCTCCTCTTCTTTGAATGTGGCCAAACCATTTTAATCTTTGTGCTTTAATGAATTTCACTATGTCTTCTCCTTCCATTAGATTTCTTACTTCGTGATTAATCAGAATTCGTATTTCCCCTTGATCTGTCTTAATTGGGCCGTGTATTCTCCTCATAATTTTTCTTTTTATTATTCTCAGTTTTTCTTTATCTTTTTTTGTAAGGCACATTGCTTCCGCTCCTGCTGAGTGATGACCGGTCTAATTGCCCCTCTATACATCTTTGTCTCTGTTTTCTTGCTCAGGTTTTTATCTTTAAGTAATTTGTGGTATTTCCAAAATGCCCTATTCCCTGCTTTAATTCTTTCATTTATCTCTATGCTTCTTTTCTGTTTTGACCATCTACTATCACTCCTAAGTATATTTAAAGCAGTCAACTCTTTGGAATACATTATTACTTATTCTTATTTCTGTTATTCTATTTTATTTGGTCTTGATTTCTCGTACTTATTAAGTATTTTATTTTTCTCTGTGATTTTTGCATCTCTGCATGGTCAATATTGTGTGTGAATATGTCGTTTAAGTTTACTCCTCCTATTTAAAAAATGAACCATAGCTATAGCTGTTTTCTATAGATGCTGTGGAAAGCCTGTTGGAAATCAATAAATAACATATGGCATAGATTTTTTTCTGTGTATCTGGTTAGACGATTTCTTATAATTATTGTTGTCATGATCTTATATGTTGTATTTTATAGCGTAATTGCTCTATAGTTGCTGCAAACAGTTGGATCTCTTTTTTAAAAACTGGTATAATGAGTCCGTTCTTCCATTCTTCAGGCATGTTATCTTTTTCCCATATATTGCAACTGCAACTAAAACAACTAATAAAATAATAGAATAAAAGATTAACTGGTACTTATAATATTTTTCAATTTTTCACATTTTATTATGGAAACAATAATCACTAAAATATTATTATGTCTTATCTTCTTCTGAAAGTGCCCTCTCCTGGCTTTCCTTAATGGAGGTTAGCTACTACAATTATTGCAAACTCTTGTCTGTCTTCAGTTGTCCTTATTAGCTGTTCAAAATTTAGCCCTGCCCAGTGTCATGTGTCATATGTTTCTAAGCCACAAGCCACGGATAGTTTGTTCCTTCAGTAGTCTACCCTTTTACCTCTACCTCGATCATTACTCTCACTATTAGTTGAGCATATTGGTACATTTATTTATTATTTCACAGTATGCGTGGCCTGGATATGATGTTTTTCTAACTTTCATTGTGTTGAAAAGTTCTCGTTCCTTGCCTATTCTATCCAGCACTTCTTCGTTTGAAGTATGCGAAGTCCATGAAATTTTGAGGATTCTGCGCTAGATCCACATTTCAAAGGCCTCCAATTTATTTACGGTTGCCGTTTTAAGGGTCCACGTTTCAACTGTATAGAGAAGAGTCTAGCAGACATAGCATTTTGATAAACGTAGTCGAATTTCTAGTTTTATTCTAGAATCAGATAGCAGTCTTTTTAGTTTTTCTAACGATTTTCTGGCCTGTTCTGTTTATTCTCGACCTTATTTCCATATCAGAATTTAGGCTGCTATCGATCCAACACCTTACTTACTCTTACTTCGTGGGTTTTAGCCTACTCGACAACATGCCCCCACTCTTCTGTCTTGAGATCTCCATCTAATTCTGCACGTCCATAGCTTTCAGGTCTCCTGCTATAAGCCTTGTATACCTCATAATATATACACATGATATATAGGGTGAGGCAGATAAAGGGCCTATTAGAAATATCACGAGAACTAAATTAAAGAAAATTATGAAAATCGGAATATAGGGGTTTTGAGGTGTGAACTATTTAATGAAAATATTTTGGTCTCTTTGCTACTTCCGGTTACACCGGAAGTTGATTGTAACTTCGTTTATTTAAATGGGACACCCTATATATTTTTACATTTTTAGATTCTCCTTGATTTCTTATTTCTTAAAATATAAGGTTTTGTAATATTATATAGGGTATATTAAAAGATAATTACGTTTTTTTATTAATTTCGTAGCAAAATTCACACCCTGTAGAATTGTAGTAGTTTTACATCAAAATCCCTTTATATATATATATATATATATATATATATATATATATATATATAAAACAAGGCTGAAATATTGGGGTAGCAGCAATCTCAAAGAAAACTCTTTATAATAGTTCCAAGCTTTCGAAAATGTTTATTTTCATCATCAGGGAAACTACAATCATAAATAGACAGTATTTAACAAATAGGCTAACTGAAATCAATAATAATTGCTATCTTTGTGTTACCAAAAATCCAGAACACCATAGTTTCCTCTCACTAAACCAGGTGTCGAGGATCCCCAAAAACACAAAAACAACAAAAAATTGTTTTGAGAAATGCAGAGTCAATACTTTCACTAAAAACACTGCACATCACAAAACAATCTTACTAAAGAGTTACTTATATGTTTGTACTTACATTATTTGAGGATGTTGAGCCTAGTTGTTAAACACTGACATATAAAACGAAATTTTGTCCTGGTACAAATCGTATATAAAAATTAAAATTAAAAACTATATATAAAAAATTGTTCTAAAAATCGAGTATAAATTGAAAAATAATAATATAATGTAAGTACAAACATATAAGTAACTCTTTAGTAAGATTGTTTTGTGATGTGCAGTGTTTTTAGTGAAAGTATTGACTCTGCATTTCTCAAAACAATTTTTTGTTGTTTTTGTGTTTTTGGGGATCCTCGACACCTGGTTTAGTGAAAGGAAACTATGGTGTTCTGGATTTTTGGTAACACAAAGATAGCAATTATTATTGATTTCAGTTAGCCTATTTGTTAAATACTGTCTATTTATGATTGTAGTTTCCCTGATGATGAAAATAAACATTTTCGAAAGCTTGGAACTATTATAAAGAGTTTTCTTTGAGATTGCTGCTACCCCAATATTTCAGCCTTGTTTCCTAACTGTTCAGCAAATATTATATACCTGTTATATATATATATATATATATATATATATATATATATATATATATATATATATATATATATATATGTTCAAATGATTTTTAATATGGTGTACTATTGTTACCAATTATTAGTATAGCTAAATTTTGAATTTTAGTATACAGGGTGGGTCGAAACACGGAATGTGTATTTTCTGAGTTTTCTTAAATGGAACACACTATATTTTAGTATTGTAATGAAATGGTATTTTATGGTACTTTTTAATTTCTTAAGCATTCCCTATATCCAACTGCTTTAATTTGTGCTTAATTGTTAATCGCACCAACAATCTTAACTACGTAGATATTTTGATAGCTCAACCATTATTGGCAATTTTAAGTATCAGTCTCGATTAGTATGTATTTATTTTCGAAAAATTATTTGTGATTGAATATTTTTACGGCCAACCTAATAAAATTTCAGATATTTTGTGTTGCAATTAATGTTTGGATTGAATCACCAATAACTCACAAATTGAAGCATTTAGGTACAGGGATTGCTTAAGAAATTAAAAAGTATCCTAAAATAACATTTCATTACAATACTAAAATACAGGGTGTTCCATTTAAGAAAACTCAGAAAATACTCATTCTGAGTTTCGACCAACCCTGTATACAAAAAAGGAAAAATTTAACTATACCAATAATTATTAACATAGTAAACTATATTTAAAATCATTTGAACATAAACAGAGTTTATTATGTCATACTACAATTCTACAGGGTGTGAATTTTACTACGAAATTAATAAAAAAAGAATGTGTGTGTACTTTGTACGCACGTAAGAAGTTATACTTCTATTATATGATTATATGATTATAAACGAAATTAATATACTTTTTATTTATATTTTATTTAAATATTAAATTAATTTATACTTACTACTTCTCAAAAATTTTTATTAAAACAGTGCCAAAAAACACATTAAAAATGCCACAAATGATTTCTGAACATTAATTGTCGGAAATTTTTTTAACTAAATACGTATTTTCTGAAAATAAAATTATATAATAAATATACTTACAATCATAAAATGTATAAAAAAAAATAAAAAAAAATAAAAGTTTCTATTGGGATTCGAACCAACTTACCACGCGGCTGGTATATGCGTTGTATTGGGATTCACCCGCATTAAAACTTCGCCACAGAGACAGCTTGTCATTATGTGCGAAGATCGTCTAACTAAACAGATTAACCTTTTGACATTTTTAACTTATGTAAATCAAATTATTTTGATTTTGAATTGAAATGATTTAGAATTGAAAAAATACAACAAAACATAGAGTAAGAAGACAATATATTAGGTGAATATTAAGGTGTAAAATAAAAGTATTACATACTACTTATGTATTTTGGTAGGTTCAAGGTAGGTATCGGAGCCCGTATAACGACTAATAAATTTCGCAATCACTTGCGTCGTGCAAAGTGGCTATGTTCAAATATCATAACAAAATTTGATCAACTATTTATAAAACACTTACCAGTGAAAGATTCTTTAGCTTTGAATAAGCGAGATCTGCGGCACTCATACTAGGCACAGTTTGATGAGCTTTCACATTGGCATGCAACAATCATCTCTTCTATGTCAATAAGTCCAAAAATATAATATGAAAACTATTTAAAAAGGCAGTATAACCATTAACTAACTTTTTGTTTGTTGTTTCTCTTCCTACAAATTTTAAAACGCAACAAGCATACATTATAACAAAACCATGCACAGTTCCACAGCTGTGCCACAGCTGCCATATTGGATAATTTTTGTCATGTCATTTGAACATCCAATCAGAACAAAGTTATAATGCGCATGCGCCCGGTCGCTAGGTTTTCCCATATAAAATTTCACCGTCATTACGCCCGTAAAGAAGTATAACTTCAAAAACGTAATTATCTTTTAACCTGCCCTGAATCAAGTAGAATCCAAAAATGTAAAAATATACAGGGTGTCCTATTTAAAAAAACGAAGTTACAACTAACTTCCGGTATAACCGGAAGTATCAAAGAGACCAAAATATTTTCATTAAATAGTTCACACCTCAAAACCCCTGTATTCCGATTTTCATAATTTTCTTACCTTGAGTTCTCGAGATATTTCTAATAGGCCCTTTATCTGCCTCACCCTGTACACTAGGTACTGTGGAATATGTATTGTAATATTAGTCCTGTCGCCAGGGGGGGTACAACGGCCTCCTTAATTCAGATGGACTTACCAAGTTTTTTTTATATATTTTGACCCGTAGAATACGAATTTTTTGGGTAACAGTTGATCCGGATGTCGATAAGATTGTTATAGACAAAGAACTTGAGGAATTACATAACAGCGATTTCTCGCAAAACAAAACATCTTTTTGTATTTTTTGGGTCATTTTAAGCAAAAAATATTCCTACAAGTTTTTTCGTAGAATGCATAGTTTTCGAGATAACTGCGGTTGAACTTTCAAAAAATCGAAAAATTGCAATTTTTGAACCCGAATAACTTTTGATTAAAAAATAAAGTAGCAATTCTGCTTACCGCATTTGAAAGTTTAAGTCAAATTATACCGGTTTTGGTTATTTGCATTGCTAAAAATTAATTTTTTTATTGTTAAAATATACATAAACACATAGTGTTTCCCGTGCCTAATACATGCGTTTTAACGCATGCTACGTAGAAATTGCCTCGCTTGCACTTGTAGCTACTCTACCTACTCGTTCGATTTTAAATGAGAAATCATTGAAAACATCACTCACATACTAGGTGTTTATAGCTTTGTTTAACAATAAAATAATGAATTTTTAGCAATGCAAATAATCAAAACCGATATAATTTGACCTAAACTTTCAAATGCGGTAAGCAGAATTGCTACTTTATTTTTTAATCAAAAGTTATTCGGGTTCAAAAATAACAATTTTTCGATTTTTTGAAAGTTCAACCTCGGTTATCTCGAAAACTATGCAATGTACGAAAAAACTTGTAGGAATATTTTTTGCTTAAAATGACCCAAAAAATATAAAAAGATGCTTTGTTTTGCGAGAAATCGCTGTTATGTAATTCCTCAAGTTCTTTGTCTATAACAATCTTATCGACATCCGGATCAACTGTTACCCAAAAAATTCGTATTCTGCGGGTCAAAATATATAAAAAAAACTTGGGTAAGTCCATCTGAATTAAGGAGGCCGTTGTACCCCCCCTGGCGACAGGACTATATATAATGAAGAGAGTTTTGCTTCTAATAGGCCAGGAAACGAAGCTTTTCACCTCGCAATTTTTACAGAATGAATCGATTTACTTGAAAATTTGAGAATAAGTAGTGGATAGTCCAAGGATCAAAATATATAAAATATGATTTCGAAAGGCGCTTTTACCATGAAGGTGGTTGCCACCCCATCTTGGGGGGTGGAAATTTTTTATTATATTTTGACCGCAAAAGTTCTTAAAAACACGTTTATTCTAAGCAAAAAATGCCCTATACATTTTTTTGATAAAATTAACAGTGTTCGATTTATTCGCTATCGAAAGTGTTAGTTTTGTATAGAAAAAATCAACGATTTTCGATATACTTACTCATTTACGATTCACTCAATTTTTGCCGTAGAAAAAATATTTTCAAACCAAGTTCCTGGGAATTAAATAACCTACAATTTTATATTTAAACATTTTTTCCTATCACTGATGCTAATCTTTCTATAGTGAAGAAAATGGCCTTTTTTACCAAACTACAAAAATTCGTTGTTCGCTTTTAACTTCAGTTCTTTAAAAACTAATCATTCTAAGCCAGCCAAACTTTTAGAATCTATTAATAATACATAAATAAATAAGCATAAATAAGGCCAATGGCTAAAAACACCGCTAACTTACATTATTATGCTCAGTGGTGTCGCCATACGGGGGGTGAGGGGGGATTATCCCCCCCCCCAATAGAGATTCAGTTGGAAAATTTATTAAGAAAATTATAAATCCCGACTCCGACTGGAAAAGAAATAAAATTTAAAAAAATAAAGTTAAAAAATAAAGTTTGGGTTGAATTTCTTTCATTTCTTTGAATTCGTTTTCTATGTGGCAATGCCGCGCCGCCGCAACCGGCAACGCGTCAATTAAATAACTTGCTACGCCTACGCGTGCCGCGTGCCCTGGTTGAGTGATTCACAATTTGTTACACGTTAGGGGAATCGCTGAAAATATATTTTGTACTCTGTTTGGTGTAAGCTGTAAGCCGGGTTCAGGTTTTATTTGGTGTTAAGTGAATAAGGCCGAGTGACCGAATGGGTTATAAAAACACACTTTAATTATTAGTGTTAATTTACTGCTACACTGGTAAATTATATTAAATATTATTAATTACAATTTGTTTGAAGCAGTTGCGTGGAGCTGCAATTCATTATTCGAGTATTAATTAATTTGACTGAGTAAATGCAGTTTGGAAATTTTGGACTTTTATCTTTGGTAAGTAAAAATTAAATTGGCTTCGCTTTGTTGTTGAGTTTAAAATTATGTAAGAATTATCTAAAATATTAATTTTAAATTTTTATTTTGATGTGATGTGAAAATATTGATTTCACTAGCAACGGTTTTTAATTTGTAGGCATAATTCTACTTGCGGTAAACCATAAATTAAAAGAAAAATGAAACCTAAAAGATACAAAGTGCAATGCTGCGAATGTAAATCTGTGTTTAACAATGATTTTAAAAGTCAACATGAAAAAGTTAAACATGGTGGAAAAAGAGTATCCATACAAAATATTGGGGCGCCTGCAAACCCATTTGAGGCTGCGTTAAAGAAACGGAAATATGAGGCAGAAACAGAAACTATAATTGAGGTAAGATAAAACCGAAATATTTATAGGTGTATATAGGCATAATAGAAAAAGTTTACTGCAATATCCATATAATTTTTTAAATATTTTTTGGTATAATTTGGCATAATAATAATCCTTTTACTTAAGGCTACTTCTACTGCTTCTGACACCGATTCCGTTCGAATAAGCTCTAACGATAGCCCCTACAAAAAGATCGATGGGAGTGAAAATACTGATGTTAGTGAAAATATGGACCTGAATATGCCAAGTGCCAGTACTACCATCCCCAGTGATATAGACGTGGAACCAGACGTAATCTCTATAAATACTGACGATGAAGCAACCCAATGCTTATCAAACACTATTTCTTCTGATCAACCAGGTGAAGAAAAATCTTTTATATCACTGTTAGGAAAATTTTCGTATCTGTTAGACTCTTTAAATGAAAGCAAAGGGCTGTTAGAAAAATATCATAAATCAGAAATTTTAGATGAAAAAATGACTACAATTGATATTTTAAATTCCGTGACAGAACTTAGGCAGAATTGCAACTCAATAATAGATATTGCCAATGAAGTGCTAGCAAATTTAAACAAAGATAATATTTCTTTTGAAATTGATGACCAAAATAGTCTTTCTGATAATATAGTAAATCATGATCCTGCAATGCGCCCTTCTAAGTTAAGTACTAATCAAAAAAACTATCTTATTCGTTTGGGACCCCATCAACCTCGCTTAGCGGCATTTCCATCAGATGGAAAGAATAGGTTTAATGCCCAATGGTATAATGAATTTGAATTTTTAGAATATAGTACCATAAATGACTCTGTTTTCTGTTTTGTTTGCTGCTTATTTCCAAAGGGTATAGGGCGGGAAAAAGGGGAAAGCTCTTGGGTTGAAGGAGGTGTAAAAGGGGGTGGGGAAAAATGAAAAGTGCTGGAAAAAATAAATTGGGCAAACTTCAACAACATTTTTCATCCATGGCTCATAAAGCGGCATTGTCCGATTATTGTAATTTCTTGATTACAGAAAGGCATATTGATGTTTTCCTAGATAAAAATAAGAGAAATACATTAATCGAACAAGAGAAAATCCATAGTCAAAATAAGAGAGTTTTATGGGTTTTAATGGATACAATCAGAACATTAGGCATTCTAGGATTGGGTTTTCGAAAATCTGATTCGGCTTCCGAAGGAAATTTTGGACAAATTGTAAACCTTATATCACGACATAACAGTGTCGTGAAACAATGGTTTGACGACAGAAAATTGCGCCCTTATCATGTGACATACATGAGTGGTGAATCTCAAAATGAAATGATCTCTTTAATTGGATCAGAGGTACGTAGTTTGATAATTGAAGAAATTAAAGAATGTTTATTTTTTTCGATAATGGCTGATACGACACTTGATTTATCCCATAAGGATATACTCTCCCTGGTAATACGTTATGCCGACAATAAGGGTAATATTCACGAAAGGCTTATTAAGACCGTTGAATGTTGCGATAAATCCGGACTGGGTATGGCCGAGTTGTTAATTAAATGCCTAAGTGAGTTGGAAATAGATAGTTCTAAACTTGCTTTTCAATCATATGATTTTGCTAGTAACATGTCCGGTCGTTTTAATGGCGTACAAAAAAAATTACAGATATCGTCGAGCACAATGTACCTTACATTCCCTGTCAAGATCACAAGACTAATACAGTGCTTGAACATGCTTGTAACGTAAGTGCATTGATTAGAAACTTTTTTGACACTCTTGAAGAACTTTACGTATTTTTTACATCAAGCACAAAAAGATTTAAACACCTGCAAGAAAAAATACAAGAAATAGATAAATCAGTTCAACTTAAAAACCTTTCAAGAACCAGATGGACTGCAAAGGCAGACTCAGTCAGAGCTCTTAACCAAACAGTAGATCAAATTATTGAAGTTCTATCAGACATTTCCAAAAATAGAGAATTTGATGGTTCTACAAGAACTAAAGCATTGGGACTTTACAAAAAGATTTTAAATTTTGATTTCATAGCTAGCTTCTTTTTTCTAAAAAATATTTTACCAAAAATTAAAATTTTAACTGAAACGACAGAAACACCTAATTTAAATATAATAGACTGCATTAATTTGATAAAAACTACTGCCCTTAATTTAAGAAATACCGATTATGACCATAACAGTTTAAATAGTCTAATTGAAAGTGCCATAAAATATGCCGAAAAATTAAATATTGATCCTTATTCTGATTTTTCGAAATATCATAGACGAAGGATTATGCCAAAAAAAATTGATGAAAATCGTGACACTGAAGTCGATATGGATTTAAAAACTTTTTATAGGCGAGATTTCCAGGAAATTTTGGATACCTTATCAAGTGGTTTAAATGATAATTTTGAGCATATCAAAAAATCAATTGAGCCACTGTATTCAGTTTTAACATTTCCACTTGATAAAAGAAATATTACCTTAAAGATTTTAGGTGACATTGTTGCCATGTTTCCTCCAGGTTCTAAAAAGCCTGATGTCCATTCTTTACAAGGTGAATTAGAAGTTTTATTTGATATGAACTCTAAAGTAAGTTCTTTTCCTGAACTATTATCTAATGTAACCAAGTTAAAAGATAATTTAAATCAAGCATTTTGCTTTTGTATGTTTGTATTGACTGTACCCTATGGTGTTTCAACCAACGAAAGGAGCTTTAGTCAATTAAAAATTATTAAAAATGTGTTAAGAACAACAATGTCTGATGAACGGCTTGATAATTTAATGCTATTAAAGTGTGAATCTGACATGGCGTTAAAATTAGATTTAGGTTACACAATTGATAAGTGGGCAACTCTAAAGAAAAGGCGAATAATTTTAAAATAACATTTTAGGGCTTAAATAAAATGGAAGAATACGTAATATCGTCCTTTTTTGTAAATAGTCTTTCAGGTAACAGGATTAGGACAAAAAATCTCCAGAGTTTTTCTTTTTTATTTTTTTTTAAACTGCCGACGTTTCGACTTTATTTAAAATTTGTAGTCTTTTTCTTTGTCCTAATCCTGTTAATCTAAACAACTACTTATGTAAATATAATACGTATGAAATAAGGTAATGTTATAAAAACGCTGTGTATTTATTTTATGTTTTGATTATAGTAAAGTTATTACTTACATAAAATATGTTTATTATTATAATAACTAATTATTCTGAATTTTGGAAAAAGGTGTACCTATGTAAATAAAATAAAGTATGAGAGTTGGGAATATTTTTCATTCTCCCCCCCCCCCCCCAAAAAAAAGCTCTCGCGACACCACTGATTATGCTTCCAATTGGATTTCTCCTTTCTTTTTCAAAAAAAATATATTGATTTTTTAACCGTAACTTTTTATTTTTTATCTTAGAAAGATTGATAAAAAATAAATTTGTAGGTTTTTACAAGATCTATAAGCCAATTAGTATTAAATCTTTTTAAGATCCTCAGTCGCAAAAAGAGGTGACTTTGAAAGGGTTGGTAGAGGTGGTTTTTACATGTTATTACAAGTTTTAAATGTCAATAGCTCACTCAATTTTTGCCGTAGAAAAAATGTTTGCAAGCCAGGTTTTTCGGAATTAAATAAGCTACAATTTCATATTTAAACATTTTTTCGTATCTCCCTAATCTTGCTATTCTGAAGAAGAGACCATTTTTTTCCAAACTACAAAAATTCGTTATTAATTTTAACTCACATTTTTTTTAAACTAATCATTCTAAGCCGGTCAAACTTCTAGAACCTATTAACAATACATAAATAAAAAATACCAAATAAGGTCAATGACTGATTTTAATTAGGGTGGTGATGAGGGGGTTGCTTGTGATCACTTTTTCGCTGAAAAAAATAAGTACTGACATTCTTTTCATTATAAGTCACTTAATTTTTGAGCTAGAGACTTTTTTTTATTTCTGGAGATAGATATTTTTAAGTACTTTAAATTAGTTTGAACAAGTTGTCCTCGAAAAATGCATAGTTTTCCCGTCTTTTGACTTTGAAACTACAATATTTAGCATTTGACGAAGACGAGCCAATATATAATACAGTATAGCTCAATTACTATTGGTCAAGGTGATACAGTAGCGATCAACAGATAGAAAAAACGTGTTCCAAGATTGCGGCTGTAATTTTGAATATTTTTTCGAGATATTTGGCACACGTATTCGTACTATAATAAAGAATGGCGGTATAGAGCCCAATTTGAAAAATATATTAATATGTGGACATTACTCTGTAATTAAATACAATATTAAAAAACCGAGCCTGTACCGCCATTAAGAAGAACAAAAAAATACACTTTCTTCAAATAAACTTTTTTATCCGATGCCTAGATTTTGTGTCGTTTTGGAACTACTAAAATTTTTTATTTCATTAGTAGTTCCAAAATGACACAAAATCTAGACATCGAATAAAAAGTTTATTTGAAGAAAGTGTATTATTTTTTCTTCTTAATGGCGGTACAGGCTCGTTTTTTAATATTGTATTTAATTACAGAGTAATTTCCACATATTAATATATTTTTCAAATTGGGCTCTGTACCGCCATTCTTTATTATATTACGAATACGTGTGCCAAATATCTCGAAAAAATATTCAAAATTGTAGCCGCAATCTTGGAACGCGTTTTTGCTATCTATTGATCAAGTAAAGTTGTTTTGATAAAACGAAAACTTTTGGAGTTATTAGCAGAAAACTTATTAAAAACATGGATTTTTAAATATAAAACTAATAGGTACTTTCGATAGCGAATAATTCGAAAACTATCAATTTTATCAAAAAAATGATTGAAACGTTTTTTGCTTAGAATGAACGTTTTTACCAACTTTTGTGATTAAAATATATAGAAAAAATTTGCACCCCCGCGATGTGGTGGCAACCACCCCCATGGTAAAAGCGCCTTTTGGCATGATATAGATTTTGATCCTTGGGCTATTCACTGCTTATTCTCAAATTTTCAAGCAAATCGATCCATTCTGTAAAAATTGCGATGTTTTTTCCTATTTTAAGCTTAATTACTTGGACTATAATTAGGTTTTGAATAAGATATTTTAAAACAAGTAAATTTAATGAAAACATGAGTGGAAAAATGTGATGTAATAAAGACCTAATAAAGACCTAAAAGACAATAGTTGAAATAACTATAAGAAGACAGTTAATTAGGAAAAAAGTTATAAACAGAAAAATTAGTAAAAGAAAAAGTATATATTGTGAATAACAGAAATGAATTAAGAATTTAAAAAATTGGAATTTAAAAAAATTTATAATTTATGTTCAATTGTGGAACACAGCCACATAATACATAAACTGTCATATGTCAGTAATTATGTCAAAAATAAAACATAACGAAAGCAAAAGTGACGCAATCAAAAGAAGCTTTCAATTTTTCAATTTCATACTTTATATTATAATTTGTTAATTTGTATTGTGTTCGTCCTTCGTGAAAGATGAATAATAATATGGGATATAATAATAAAGCATGGGGGAGAACTAACAACTCCTCCAACTTAATGAATCAGAATCAATTACAATCACAACAACCCGGTGGTCTAGGAAACATGGTCCCCTTTCCGGGAAATCAACAAATTTTTCAAAACCCATTGGGACTTCAACAGCAGAACCTGGGGCTAGGGTTACAACAAATAAACAATGCAATGACGGCTGCAGCTGCACTCAGCTCCCAAGTTGCTAGCAACCCAATTTTCCAACAAGTATCTTACCCGAATAGTAGAGGACTAAACCCTAAAGCTTTCCAGTCGAACTTGCCGTTGCAAAATAGTCAGAATAACGGATCTGGAAGGCAGAGAGTTTTCACTGGTAAGGTCACTCAGATGCACGATAACTTCGGTTTAGTTGATGAAGAAGTTGTGTTTCAAATGAATGTGTGTGTTATGGGCTCTCGTCCTACTGTTGGAGATCGGGTACTCGTAGAAGCCCAGAATACCCCTAATATGCCTTTTAAGTGGAACGCTACTCGCATACAGGTTATAACAGGTATTTATATATTTCGTAACTTGTATGCCAATTGAGTTTTTAACACATTCAAGACTAATGGTTTTCCCTGTTTGGCTTACTAAATGATGTGACCAATGTACAATATATGGCAAAACAGCAAAATTATATTTAAAATCTCCAACTAGTAAGGATAAAGTCGGTGTGTAGGTACCTATTTTAGTAGCCAGGGTAGCATAGTTAAGGCAGACCAGTGGCGGCTCGTCAGAGGAGGCAAGGGAGGCTCAGCCTCCCCATAAATTTTTTACACACTCTATAATGTTTTGTTTATCATGAATCGCGAAAACAACAATTACTCTCACTATTATACAACGTGTAAATTCCATATTATCACTAATTTATCCATACGTACGGAGCATTACGCATTAGCATTAGAATGCATGATCGCATCTCAGTTTTATTACATATTATTGTAGGCAGGACCCTGGGTTATCCCGAGATGCACGAACGGAGCCGAGAAGCCCAGCATTCTCCCTTGCTAATGCTCCGTGCAGCGCAGCAGGCGTGTAAGGAGGCCCGGTCTCCTAACAGTGGCATCTACGGCGCCATCACACGCTGCCCGGAGATATACCAAGGGAGGCAGAGTAGATTCTCAGCTCCGTTGGGTGGTTGGGTGCGTCTCGGGACAACGAATTTTAGGGTCCTGGCTAAAAATAATGAAAAATCTAAAAGTGCGAATTTTGTTATGAAATTTGGTATGTGGGGTTATAATAATATTTGGAACAACTTGCTCAAATAACTTTTTCCGATATTTCTAACTCTAAGCAAAATATCGGTAATTTATCGTGTTTTTGAATTCGCAGTAGGCCGCGTTTAGAATTAAAAAAATTCAGTTGAGTAGGTATCTTAAAAAATTTGAAGCTTCATTATGTATGGACTGCAAAACTTCAAATCTGTATTTATTTTGATATGCATAGGTATCTATTTACAAATAGATGGAATTGTTAACAAATAAACGACACAAACTTTGGTATTAAACTTACTATTAGACTAACTATTTTTAAAATGATATCATGAAATTATGAATTAGGATGATATGAAATGTAAATAAAAAATGGTCAAAAGATGGGGCCTTAAATTACATTTTTTGGCGCATTTTTTTGCTAGTGCAAATTTGTCTAGATATTTTACAGTTAGGTATAGCCTCCCCTATTGTAAAAATCACGAGCCGCCACTGAGGCAGACCCTAGGGAGTTGGTTGCCCGCTGCAATTTAATAGCAAAAAGTACTTGAGCATACCTTTTGTGAAACGGAAAGTATGTGAATCAGTCCTACAAAGACTACCTAATAGTCCTATTCCTGAAAAAGGTAGCTAAATGCCTTAATGTTACAGAAAAATGTTTTCATGAAAATGGAAAATTTGGCAAATATATTGATCTAAAGCTGTAGGATGAAAAGTTGTGGATGTAGGTCATTACAGCATTAGGTCTTCCATTTATTGATTAGACAGTGGAGTCTGATGACTGTATAATACCATTGTATGTGGAATAGTGGTAGTGAATTAGTTACCAGTCTGTGGATTGTACATACCGGATACGACCTAAGATTTGGTAAAACATGTAGATTTGTAGATCAAAAGACCTTATAGGGGTGATGATTAGCAACAGAAAAGGCATATTCTTTCCATAACTGAATACTGAGAAATCAGTAGTTCCAAATAGTAGGGATATGGATATGAACATTAATAAAAATTGGGAATTGAGATACAGGGTGTCTGTGTAACTTGGAACCATATGGGAAACTTTTTTAATATAAATTTTACGAAAAAAAGTAATTCTTTATAAAGTGCTCTGCATAGTCTAAAACCTAAGATGCAATCATCAGATATCAAATTTTATCAACAGTATACGAGGTATGTCAAAAAATATGAATTTCGCTCAAGAGCAAACTACAGTGGAACCCCGATAAGTCGGCCCCCGATAACCCGGAAGTCCGGCTAACCCGGACCGATTTTCATCAGACAAAAATTTAACAAATAAACAATTTAACAATTTTATCAAATAAAAATGTATGTAGGCCAAATAATATTTCAGAGATAATGTGTATTTGTGTAATTTGAACACATAAGTACAATAGTAAAAATGATTCATGCACACGGCGGCAGCCAGAGCGACCGTCTCAGCTTATCGGAAAGAACAGACACCTGTCTGTATTCCTTTTTCTTTATTTATGTCAAACTGTCTTAGCATTGTTTAAAAAAGACGTGACTATTTAAAAATTCTTGTATTGTGTGTAGTACAGCCTATTAATCACTTCCGTTCTGTAATGTAATCGTGCTTCAGATTGTGTTTGCTTTGTCTACGTAATGGTAACAAAACGTAAAACTGTTGCAGTGACAATGGAAAAGAAACTAGAAACATTAGGTACGATTGATAAAGACGAATCTTTAAAATAAATTTATTGCAGCATCATAATATGATATTATGCTACCATAGGTCTGGATCCCGCGTATGAAAAAAAAGTTGATTAATAGCAAGCTAAAAATTTATTAATAGCTTAAGGGTGTCTAGTCGGATAAACTTTGATATATGAGAACACTGGAACAGGGGCAGTTTTAATTGTGGAACAGGTCAAAAATTTGGAACGGTCAGAACACGAAAATGGCACATTTGTTTTGTCCGACAGAACAGACATAAACTCTCCGAACAGAGATTAAACTCTCATGCAAAAATCAGACTGCTATTTATCACCTGTCATAATTCCTGTCATTTGACATATTCTACATGTTCCACTCATTAAAACGCCAATTTGGTGATAAATAGCAGTCTGATTTTTGCATGAGAGTTTAATCTCTGTTCGGAGAGTTTAAGTCTGTTCTGTCGGAAAAAATACATGTGCCGTTTTCGTGGTCTGACCGTTCCAAATTTTTAACCTGTTCCACAGTTAAAACTTCCCCTGTTCCAGTGTTCCCATATATTAATGTTTGTCCGACTAGACACCCTTAAGCTAATAACAAATTTTCAGCTTGCTATTTATCAATTTTTTTTTTGTACGCAGGATCCAGACCTACCATATTATGGTGTCGGTACATCTCTACAGTATGACTGAGTTTTTTACCAAGAAATGAACAAAACTCTACACTCTATACAACTATACGTAATTTAGATGTGTACTGTGCATATGTGTTTCATGTTTTTGTAATTGTAATGGAGGTTATTTATTAATTTTTACTATATTCTCCGGCTAACCCGGATTTTCGATAACCCGGATCGGCCGCGGTCCCGATTAATCTGAGTTATCGAGGTTCCACTGTACCTTTATATTTCAAAATATCAAAAAATTTTATTATGAAAAGTTATTTGTAATTAAAAACCATATTCAAATATACAATAACAGCCTTCTACTTAAAAAAAAAAATTCTGAAATTTTCCTAAATTACCAATTCCGAACATCATTTTTTTTTATTAGACATGTAATAACTCTTTTATTAATAATTTTAGAAAAAAAAAAGTTATTCATAAAAATCTGTGCATGTTCTAAACCTCAAGATGTAACCATCAGTTATCCAAGTTTGTTAATTTTATACGAGGTGTGTCAAATAATATGAATTTAAAAAGAATTTAGAAATAATTTTTTCTAAATTCATATTATTTGGCACACCTCGTATAAAATTAACAAACCTGGATAACTGATGGTTGCATCTTGAGGTTTAGACTATGCACAGATTTTTATGAAAAATAACTTTTTTTCCTAAAATTAATAATAAAAGAGTTATTACATGTCTAATAAAATTTCAGAAATTTTTTTTTTCAAGTAGAAGGCTGTTATTACATATTTGAATATGGTTTTTAATTACAAATAACTTTTCATAATAAATATTTTTTGATATTTTGAAATATAAAGGTAGTTTGCTCTTGAGCGAAATTCATATTTTTTAACATACCTCGTATACTGTTGACAAAATTTGATAACTGATGATTGCATCTTAGGTTTTAGACTATGCAGAGCACTTTATAGAGAATAACTTTTTTTTGTAAAATTGATATTAAAAAAGTTTCCCATATGGTTCCAAGTTACGCAGACAAAACCAGGGGTTTTAAAAAGTTAGCAGACAAAACGGAAATTGAAAAGTAGAAGTTAAGCACCAATTATTTTGGTTTTTAGGATAAAAACAATATACAAAAATGAAGGATCATTATGTCGATCTAGACGGCTCAGTTGGCTGAGGCGCAGTCGATCAACAAGTTTAGTGGATTTGCGATCGAGGTTCGAGCCTCAGCCTGCTCATTTGAAATTAATAAAAAGGCCAACGTTGTAGTATAAAATTCAATAGAATCTACGACTCTGTCTGGAATAAACTGGTGTCTGATCGTCTTATGGAGGAGCAGTACGGCAAGGGATAAGGGCTTGTGGCTTGTCCATAGTTCCCTACTGAAGGGCGTTAATCTGTACCGTTGAGGTAAACAGTTGTATATCCATAATGTATACATTTGCAAGAAATGCAAAACGTACAGACTAGTCAATAAACTATAAAAAAAATTTTACTTCCATTACATCGAATTCAACATTATTGGTATATTATATAATAATATGTAAATGCAAATCTATTACTGGATATTAGTATTGTTAAGAAATTATTTACCTGATGTATAATATTGGGAGTTACAACTTTTTATCTCTGTCTTTAAACAGGTAATATGCAAAATAAAAATCGTAAGTGATTACAAAAATATTATATTCCGTATTTAAAAATGCAAAAACCAAATCACAATGTTTGGAACAAAAAAAGAACTCTTGTTTTTCATTATCCCGTTTTAACACTCTCAAAATGCCATTTAGTATAAAAATGGAGGGAGGTACGATTGTTTATCACTACTGCACACGAAAGCATACTATCATAATATACGCATGCATCTATGGAGTTGCTATGGATGTATTACTGTTTACCTCAACTGACTAATGGAGTTGCTATTGTTTCTAAACGCCTTATCTAGGCATCTAATAACGCTGGATGTACGATATTTTGCCACAAGATGCTATGAAAATCTGACAACGAGAGTGTGGTATTAACTCCATTTCAGCAAAAATTTGAGTTACAACTGTTTACCTCAACGGTACAGATATATGTATGTATATATATTATTTAAAAACAGCACATTGTACATATATAACATAATTGATAGAAAATTAGGAAAGTCTTAGGTGTACATGCACACTTGTGTATTTAAAGCCTCAACCATGTCTATGAATTTTCATGTTCATAGTAATAATGCAATTTTCATAATAATAATAGTGCAATGGGCCTAGTAGGCTAGTGGCTTGATTGGCCACTCTCCTCCATCCTTTGTCCATTGCGTTCATCCTCCAATTTGTGACAGTGAGTCTTTTTAGATCATCTACATTCATTTTCTACCTTCTGGGCCAACCTCTTCTCTCTCTGATGCTTTTCTATTGTACCTGACAGTAACATTTTCAGTATGTGTCTACTGGATCTAGCATCCTTTGTATGTGTCCTAGCCATCATAGTTGTTGACTTCTTATCACTCCTAGTATGCTGGGTTCTTTGTACTCTCAGATCTTTATTTGCCTGTCTGATAAAAACACTTCTCCATTTTTCATCCAAATATTTTCCTTACTACTTTTTGTCCCCATATCTGCACCAATTCTTGTTGTTTTTTTATCTAATGTCCATATCTCTGATGCATAAGTTAGTGTTGGCCTAATAACCATTCTGTTTGTTCTTAATTCGGCACCTTTTAATATGCATTTATTCCTTAATTCTATTTAATGTATAAACACACTTGTTCATTTTCATTGGTCTATTTTGTATTTCTTCTTCTATATTTGGTTTTTGTGTTATAGTTGTTACTAGATATTCGAACCTCTTTCAATACAGATTTCTTATATCTTTATTACATCATAAAACAAACAGAACTAGTTTTCAATAGATTGACCGATCATCATCAGTGTTTCTTGAATCGAACATGCTAACCACCAAAGTAAAAATATTAGGGTAAAAACCCTTTAAACTTAATCCGTCATAGGAACATATAAAAATGATGTGATTTTACACATGGGTGTATAAAATATCCAATTTTCACTCTCGAGGTACCATAGAGCTAAATATGACTTGATCACATCATGGCTGTGTAGAAGCAACTAGCTTCTACACAGCCATGCTTAAAGGGTTAAATCCATGCTTAAATCCTTGCTTAAAGGGCATTTACCTTAATATTTTTACTTTGGTGGTTAGCATGTTCGATTCAAGAAACACTGATGATGATCGGTCAACCGATTGAAAACTAGTTCTGTTTGTTTTATGATGTAGCCCTGTATAGGGATTTTAACAAATATACCTTTTATAAAGGAAAAAAAATTTAGTTTCTCAAAACTCCATAGCTTACTGTCTAAACGATCTACATACATTTATAATTACATTTAAGAATAAGTAATGTTTAAACATGCCTCAATTCATGGTAAGTTACATGACAACATCAGTAAATTGTTCAATTGAAGAGTCAATGTTTTCTGAGCTGCATTTTGGACAATTATTAAGAATTTGTTTAGAAGGAAATTACCAATAGGGCCCGCTACATAAAACCAGCAAGACACCAATATGGTTGTTAAAGGATCTTGTTAAAGACTAGCCCTACTGTATCCTAAATGCAATCATCCCATTGTAATGTGATCGGAAAATAATTAAAAATATATTTCTACCATATAATGATGTAAGGTTTAATTTATTTCTTAACAAATTTCTTTCATTCTTTGCGGTTTTGTGTCAGCATCTTTGCATCTATGTATGTCACTCCTCTTCTCTCCAATATCTTTCCAGTTACTTCAGCCCGTGCCTGTCTTGGTCATCCTCTTTTTTGTTTTTCAATATTTTTGCTTCCCACCAACTTAGTTGTGAAAATGATCCAACCAACTTAGTTGTGTCTGTTCTATAAACTCCAACCTGGATTGTATTTTCAGTTCATTCCTTATATCTGTCTTCCTTATTCTTTCCATTTTGGTAGCACCTTCAACTCTTCTTAAAAACTTCATATCTTGTATTACTATGCTCTTTTGCTGTTTCTTTAGCACCATGATTCGCTGCTGAAAGTCGAGAGGTGTATAAACTGCTTTGGAACTTTCATCCTTGTATTCTCTTATTTCTTTTCTGCACATAAATTTTTTGTTAATTCAACACAATTATTTTCAGGTTCCCAGTCTAGAAGCTATGGCAGCAGTAACTATGTGCCCCAATCTGATAGAAGACGAAGAGATGGTAAGGGCAGAGACAGATCTAGAGATAGAGACAGAGAAGACGACGAAGTTGATAGAAAGAGGAGGAGGGAGGATAGGGTAAGAGACAGGGAGAGAGACGACAGGAAATCTCCCATCAGGAAACGATCCAAGTCACGGTCGAGATCCCCAAAGGGTGTAAGAAGGAGGCCAAGGATTATTCCGAGATATATGGTGCAGATCCCTAAAATTAATTTGGATTTGTGAGTAAAATATGTTTGTTTTTTTTATGTCTGTGTAGCCTATTTATTATTCAATCAGTAGCAATCAAGATGGCGCCGAACGATGCGCACGTGAAATTACTCCTCTCTGTAAATGATGAGAATTTTAAGGAAAAAGCATTCAAATGTTGCCAGAAAACTACTAACGTTATAGTGTGCATAAAATGTGGAAGTATTTTTCATTTATCTTGTTCATCAAGAAAAAAGCAGAAATGTATAAAGTTATGTGATACTAGAATTGTATGTGAGACATGTGAACAATCTGAAAATCCCAAAGGAAACTCAGTAAGTCATACTCAAGAGGTAAATGCACATATCCTACAGTTGGAAATTGATTTTCTAAAAACAATTTTAAGTGAAAAAGAGGAAAAATATAAAATTTTATTTGATAATAATCAATTGTTAAAAAGAACTAACGAGCTCCTTGAAGAAAAAGTAAAACAAAAAACTAAAGAACCTGAATTCAAGGTAATTAACGTTGACAAAAGAAAAAACTGGACTTCCCCTGGTAAAGATGATAAACAACTACAAAATGTTAATGACCTTACTAATAGTAAACAAACTGAATTAGTAGTGACTAAAATTCCTGCAGACGGAACGCTAGCGCGATCCTCAACATCGACAAACTTTGGAAATGAAGTGCCAAATGAAAAAAAATACATTACATCAAGACAAATGAGTGCCGCAATGCAAGAAGCCAAAACTCAAACTGTTTTACATAATCTGTTGAACACTGAAAATAATGCTCCGGTTCTTTCAGAGTCTTCAAGCAACGGTGCGTGGACACAGGTAGCTCATAGAAAAAAGAGGAAGTTCTTAGTTGGAAGTACCGAGTCACCTTGCAACATTGAGGCTGTTCCACAAATGATCAACCTACATGTGACTCGCCTAAAGCCTGATACAAAACCGGAGCAATTAGAAAAGTTCCTGGAAAATCATTTAGATGGCGTAAAATGCGAAATCCATCAGTCCAAAAAACCTGACATATATGCATCCATGAAAGTGACCATTAGACGAGACTTAATTAAGAATGCATGGAAGCGAGAAATCTGGCCCAGCGGAGCATTAGTCTCGTTTTTCAAGATGAGGAGGACGCTGTCGCATTAGGTGGGTCCTCAAGCAATACAACTATTTCACGTATAGTAAATGACTTTAAATTGAAGTTAATCTCGGTTAATGTACAATGTTTAACAAACAAACTTTTAAATCTTGAGCTTTTTTCTAATGCTGAAAAACCTGACATTCTATGTATTCAGGAGCACTGGTGTAATGAGGATAATATTAATCTTATTTATATCCCAGGGTACACTTTAGTAACCCATTTTACTAGAAAAAATAAAATACATGGTGGAACTCTTATTTTATCTAAATCTGGGACAGACAAGTATGCAGTCTCAGTCGTTGATTGCCGTAAATTCTCTGAGGAAGAAAGCTTTGAATGTTGTGCTGTGACTATTTTAATCAGTAACTGTAAATTTCTAGTCATTAATGTGTACAGAACGCCTAACAGCAATCTAGATTCTTTTATAAATAATTGTTTTAATATTTTAGGTCATTTTCACAACCGTGTTGATAAAATTTATCTCTGTGGAGACTTTAATATCAACTACTTAATTCAGAGCAATGAAAAACTTCGATTAGATGATCTTTTTCAATCGTTTGGTTTGTCTCTTAATATCCCAAATATACCAACACGTATTTTCATGATTAACAATAAAGTAACAAAAACAAAAATTGACTACATTGCTACTAATAATATCACTATGAATCATACTTGTCAAGTCAATCAACCCAATATGGGTGACCATCTTGCCATTATTTTTGACATTGTTGTAGGTCGTAATCAGGATAGGATGGAATCTAATATAAAACAGCAGTGTTTTAGGTGTTTAAATGATAATAATTTAGACATCCTAAAACAAGACTTAATGAGGATTGGTTTTTGCGAGGTATACAATGAAGGTAATATTAATAACGCTTTTATCGAATTTATGGATACTTTAAACTTTGCTATTACTTCAAACTGTCCCCTTAAAAGTAAAATAGGTAAGGACGTGCATAAAAGTAAAGGTTGGGTTGATCATGACATATATGCTAGGAGTAAACAATTAAAAAACCTATTTAATGAAGCTAAAAACTCTAATAATAGTAACATCTGGAATGAGTATAAAGCTACCAAGAAGGAATACAATAATCTTATTGCTGAAAAGAAAAGGGAATTCAATTATCTTCAAATTGTAAGTAGTAATAATAAACAAAAAACTATGTGGAGTATAGTAAATAAAACTATAGGGAGAAAGCAAAGTACTAATAAAATTAAACTCAAAATTGAAGACAAACTAATATCAGATGATAAAAATTTAGCTCAATATTTTGCATGCCATTTCAATGACAGAAATAATGCACTAAAAAATAGGCTTGACAATAACCCTCAAAACTGTACTTTATCACATAGGTGGACTATAGACAGTTTTGTTTATTTTCCAGTAACATCTGATGAGGTTCTTGATATTATTTGTGGTCTTAAAAATAAACATTCTTTTGGAAATGATGAATTAAACACAAGAATGATCAAACACATCAAGGATGTTATATCAGAACCGCTGGCATATTTAATTAACCTAGTATATAAAAAATCCGATCACACTTGTATTGATAATTATAGACCTATTTCTTTGTTAAATGTAATTTCAAAAATTTTTGAACGAGCTTACTACACTAGGATCATACAGTTTTTGGACAAAAATAATGCACTGTGTTCAGAACAGCATGGCTTTCGATCCGGAAGATCAACAGAGGGGGCTACTGAAGTATTTATGGAATCTGTCTATAGGCACCTTGATGATGGTCTTCTTGTAGTGGGTATCTTCTTTGATCTTTCCAGAGCATTCGACAGTCTTAAATTTGAATTTGTCCTTAACAAATTGTATGTCCACGGAATAAGAGGTAACATGTTAAATTTATTGAACTCATATCTTCTGGAGAGGAAATTCTATGTTGAATTAAACAAGGAAAGGTCAGACATCTTCAGTGTAGATGTAGGAGTGCCGCAGGGATCTGTGTTGGGACCACTGCTATTTCTTATTTTTGTCAATGACCTACCCGATCATATTACTCATGACCACATTGTAATGTACGCAGATGACTCATCTGTGATTGTATCAGCACATACATACGTAGAGCTTCAAAATAGAGTGTCAAGGGTTATCAGATTATTCCAAACATGGTGTACACAAAACTTGCTACAACTGAATATTGATAAAACATCGTATATACATTTTAGATGCAAACGAAATATGCCAGTTGTGTCTATTCCTGAAATTGTAAATATTCCAAACATAAAATTTTTAGGTGTATTCTTGGACCAGTTTATGAGTTGGGATGTTCACGTTGAATATGTTAATAAGAAACTAAATTGTTCATTCTATGCTTTAGTACAGTTGAAGAGAACACTCAGTATTAAAACTCTCATTAATGTATATTATTCTTTGGTTTATTGTCACCTTACTTATAATGTTACGTTATGGGGTAATTCCACAAAATCAGACACAGTGTTTATTAAACAGAAGAGAATTATTAGACTTATCTTCAATATTCCTTTTGGGCATACTTGTAAGCAAGTTTTCATTAATAACAATATCTTACCGTTGCCTTCCATATATGTCTTGAAATCCATATTGTATATTAAGCATAATTTACATTCATTCAAGAGAAATTCTGATTTACATGCATACTCAACTAGGAATGCCAATCAGTTTGTTACTGTTGGTCACAAACTATCCAAATTTGAGAAGTCCACAGATTATGTGGGGGTCAGGCTATATAATCATCTTCCAAATGAAGTTAGATCTTTGCATCCGGTGAAATTCAAAAGAGTTGTGAAAAGTATACTATGTAAACATGCATTCTACAGTGTAGAAGAATACTTAGCAACTAGATTGCTGTTATGAGTTCTGTCTAATATTAATAATTTTCATATTTATCAATGTACATTATGTTAAATCTAAAATTTAAGTGTATGTATAGGTATTTGATTATGTGTCTGTGACTATATTGTGTTGTATATCTGACGTGTATATCCATCTTTATGATGGCAGCTGTAAAGCTATACCAATAAAGTATTCTATTCTATTCTATTCTATTATGATAATTTAAATACTCGCATTAGTTATAATATGACACCCAGTATATATGTATTATTTACTGAGTAATGTTTTTAAAATGTTTTTAATTACAGGGATGGTGGTGATGTTCTCGAACTTAAAAGAAGATATAAAAACATGTATATCCCTTCAGATTTCTTCTTCACCAGCATAAAATGGGTTGATTCCTTTCCAGCTGACAAACCGTTTGCTATCAACAAACCTTGTTCATTCCAAATAATGCACAAAGACGTCGCACCAGTCCTTGAAAACCGCTCCTCCGATCCGCCAGATGCCGACTATCTCTTCTCCGCTAAAGTCATGCTGATGAGCACCCCTGGACTGGATGAAATTTACCACAGGTGCTGCTCTCTCGCTGACGATAAAGACAATGACGAGAAAGACTATGTGCACCCTACCAGACTGATCGACTTTTTGATCGGTCTCAGGGGCAAGAATGAAACTATGGCTATAGGAGGTGCTTGGAGTCCATCCCTAGATGGCGAAAACCCAAAAGAGGATCCCACTGTGTTGATCAAAACAGCTATAAGGACTTGTAAAAATCTGACAGGTATCGACCTGTCTAATTGTACTCAATGGTAAGTCGTTGATTGTTTTCTTTTGTTTTAATTGGATTCTTGGAATCCCGATTTTGTAAAAGAAATCTGGATTTTTAAGATACAGTGGTTTTATTTCCTTTTTTATACCAATAGTTTGATTTAATTTTGGTTTGACGTATTATTAATAATTAACCAACAAACAATAACATAATTGTAAACATAGGAAGATACATTGTTTTCAGGGTTTATAGGCTGTGGTTTTGGCAGTACATATTTCTTTCTGGTTGTGACTTGAAACTTACATACATAATTGATTGCCTCTTTTACCGTTAGGTGTCAAGGATTCCTCCTTTATATATAATCTCTGCAAATTTATGCCACTTCTTCCTATCTGCTGCTAACTTTTGCTTCTTGTCACAATGTTCCTCTTTTCTAAGTATTTTGTTTACACTGGTGTTCCAGCTTTTCCTTGGTCTGCCCCTCGTGCTTTTACCCACTGCTTTGGCCTCCCGTGTCATTTTCACTTGTCTGTCACCACTCATTCTTATCATGTGTCTAGCCCATTTTAACTTCTTTTCTTCGACTTTTTCGTTGAGCGATTTTACCTGTAATTCATGTCTTATATCTTCGTTTCTTCTTTTGTCTAATCTTCTTGCACCCACCACTTTTCTTAAGTACATATCTCATTTCTGTAGCTTGTAAACTTTTTCTTTGTCTGTCATTAAGTACCCAGTTTTCTGCCCCATATATTGTAATTGGCATATATACGGTTTTATACACTGTCATTTTGGTTGACTTGAAACTTACCAGATAAAAAGTCTGGTCTGAAGTAACTTCAGACCGTGGAATGTATAAAACAATGTATTATTACAAAACTTGATCGTAAAAAGCTGATACACCTCGATTCATGTTTATTTTTACACATATTCTATTTATTCCATGAAAGTATAAATGTCACTGACAGAAATGCTAAATATAATACAAAAACTAGAAAAAATGTAGTACAAACACTAATATAATTACTTTAACACATTAACAATTTTAATCCACCAGGAAGAGTTACTGGTCCGGAGATGTAGTCTCTAAACGTACCTTAGGTAGCAATTAATCAAAAATGGCAGCAAAACAGCGTCTTATCGAACATGCTTTGGCAGTGGATTCTTCTTTTTTAAGTGCCGTCTCCCTGTCAGTTGGATATCATCATTACTATCTTTCCTATATCTACCTCTGCTCTGAAGAGTTCTATTGAGCTGCAATTTAAACCAGTCCATTAAATTTTTCAACCATGACATTCTCCTTCTTCCCATCAAGTTTACATCATCTGCGTACTGGGACGTCAGTCAGTAGGAAGACAAAGGAAGAGGTGGTTAGACCAAGTGAGAACCGATGTAAAGAGATATTGAGGGTTGACAACTGGAGGAGAGCAGCTAGAGACAGACATACTTGGAGGCAGATGCGGGGGAGACCAGGGCCCGACTTGGGCTGTAGCGCCATAGGAGAGAGAGGGAGACATTCTCCTTCTTCGTTTACTCCTTCCTCCTCTTATATTTCCTTATTTCAGTCTTAGCATTTCATGTCGCTGTCTCCTCATTATGTGTCTCGGGTGTTCTAACTTTCTTATTTTTATTGTGTTTATTATTTCGCATTATTTGCCCATTTCTCGCAATACTTTCATGTTCGTTTTCTTCTGTGTCCATACTATTATAAGCATCCTTCTATAACACCACATTTCAAACGACTGTAGCTTATTTATTCTTCTTAAAGTTCCCTCTCCTATCGGAGGTTTAATATCATAATGGCTATGATATTAAACCTCCGATACTTAACCGATATGATATTAAGCCTCACTTTGTTGGCTGCTGCTCTGAGTAGTTGTAATTAACGACAGTTAAACCTTTCTCTAAGGTTCCTCAGCCAGGGGATGCGTCTTCTTCCTATTCTTCTTCTTCCTTGGATCCTTCCTTGCAGAATAATTCTCAGCAACTCATATTTTTCTCCCCTGGTAATGTGACCCAAATATTCCAGTTTTCTAGTTTTTATACTTTTCATAATTTCTAACTCCTTATTTAAATGTCGTAGCACTTCAACATTGGTAATCCTTTGAACCCACTGAATTTTCAATATTCTTCTGTAACACCACATTTCGAACGCTTCTATTCTTCTTATGTGTTGTCTCTTCAATGTCCAAGCTTCCATTCCGTATAGCAATATAAAAAATATGTAGCATCTTAGAGCCCTCAATCTGAGAGGGAACTGAAGGTCTTTGTTTGTAAGCAGTGTCTTCATTTTTATAAATGCTTGCCTTGCAGTTTCAATTCGGACTTTAATTTCTTTGCTTTGGTCATTTTTGTCATCAACCCAGGTTCCCAGATATTTGTATGTCGTTAACTTTTTCTATTTGGGTTTGCTCTATCATTAACTTTTCATTTCGATGTTCTGTTTTTGAGACAATCATAAATTTAGTTTTTTTCTTGTTTATTTTTAGTCCGTATCGAATGCAGTAATCGTTAATTCTATTTAGCAATTCTTGTAGCGATTCCAGGGTGTCTGCCATTATAACGGTGTCATCAGCGAATCTTGTGGTATTTACTATTCTTCCGTTTATAGAGATTCCGTCACTTAGCTACGCTATCGCTTCCTGAAATATGGCTTCACTGTACAGGTTACACAGTAGCGGCGACAGAACACAACCCTGTCTTACTCCTCTCTTTATATCAATATTCTCGGATTCTTGTTCTATCTTTATATTGGCCTTTTGATTCCAATACAGATTGATGATAATTCGTAAATCTCGTCTGTCTATATCTCTGTTTTTCAATAATTCTATTAGTTTTTCATGTCGGACCCTGTCGAACGCTTTTTCGAAGTCGATGAAACAGGAATAAATATCCAGGTTCATATCTAAGCATCTTTGAGAGAGGTCATTAAACGCAAACAATGCCTCTATTGTTCCAAGTCCTTTGCGGAACCCAAATTGGATATCATCCATATCATATTCTAGTTTTCTCTATAATCTTCCATGAATCACCTTTAGAAATATTTTGAGGGTATGGCTTATTAGTGATATTGTCCCATAGTCCGAACAATCTTTGGCATATATTGTTTTTGGTATTGTTACAAAGGTGGACACCAACCATTCCTGAGAGATTTTTCCGGTTTTATGTACTTCATTAAACAGATCCAGTAATACCGATAGAGTTTCATCGTCTAGACATTACAGTAATTCCGCAGGTGTTTCGTCTGGACCTACAGTTTTTCCGTTTTTTGCGTTTCGTATTGCTTGTTTGATTTCCTCCACTATGGTCTCTGGTCCCATTTCGCTGTCGATTTCTTTCGGTTCTTGTCTATTATCCTCAAACAGATTTGTTATGTATGTCTTCCACTTTTTTAATTTCTCTTTGACTTCTAGAATATCGCTGGGTATTTGTGATTTCCTTTATTTTCTTGTGCATGTTAAAGCTATCATACTTTTTAGAATATTCTTCTATTTCACTACATTGATTTGCCAGCCAGGTGGATTTGACTTCTTTTATTTTCTTTCCTATTAATCTCTGGATTTCCTTGTATTTTGCCTTACTCCTACCTTTATGTTTCCTTCTTTCCTCCGTTAGCTCTAGGATTTCTGAAGTTATCCATCTCTGTTTTTTTATTATTTTTGTGGGTAATATCTTCTCTTTCCTGCCTCTACTAACGTTTCTTGTATCATGTTCCATTTGTAATTAACATCTGTTGTTTTTATCACGTCTTGTTTGATTTTCTTTAAGTTATCATTTATTTTTTCTTTTAGACTCTGACGTACAGGTTCTTCTTTTAAATTTGAGACATCAAATCGTGGTATATTTGTTTGTTTTTGGATCTTTTTCAGCTTATTTATATATTCTTGATTCAGTGCCCCGCTTCTAAAAAGTAAATTGAAAGTACATATCATCGCAGAGTTCTTACTCTTATCTCACACTCTAATTAAGGTCTGTATTGATAATAATTGTTTTAACTTTTACAAACGCATTTCTTGCTATTTCTATACTGGCCCTTATTTCTGTTATTACCTTCTGAAATCCAGATTCCCAGGTATTTGTATTTATCAACGCTTTCTATCTTGAATATTTTTTTTCTTAAAACATTCATTAATCAAACAATAGAACACTGAAAACGTTTGTTTTCTATACTTCCACAAAATTTATTACAACTATCTGACTACAGCTCACTTCATAGTAATATTTTAAGTTTACAATAGAAACAGAACAGAATAGGTCCATAAACTTTCTAGATGTAACAATTACCAGACTACACAACAAACATGAGCTCTCCGTATATCATAAACCTACCCATACTGATACAACTATACACAATTCATCATCCCATCCTACACAACACAAATTAGCAGCCTACCATAGCATGATACATAGACTGACAGAAATTATTATGTCAAAAAATAACTTCGAGATAGAACTGAACATCATTAAACAAATAGCAGTAAACAATGGCTATAACGAACAAACAATTAACAAAATTTTAAACCAAAAACTCCATAAGAAAGCCCTGAAATTAGTCTATCCACCACCACAGAAAGAACCCAGTACCTTCTGCTCTATCACATATACTGGCAAGATAACAACAAAAATAGCCAGATACATAAAAAAGAAAGGAATAACACCAGCTTTCAGAACTAACAACAACTTAAGCACATATATTAAGAACAATAAGAGCCGAAAGAGAAAACAACTACGGTGTTTACAAACTAACTTGTGGTGACTGTCCGAAAACTTACATCGGTCAAACTGGCAGAACCTTTGACAAACGGATAGCAGAACACAAAAGGGCTTTCAACAATAGAAAAACAAACACTTCTACATACGCACTTCACCTTCTAGATCATAATCATTCTTTTAATGAACAGTTTCAAATTCTGCATATTCAAAATAAAGGCCTTAAACTATCTTTATTAGAATCTATGGAAATTAATAAATTGAAAAATACAGATATAATTCTGAATGACCAACTCGAGACAAACAGCTCCCCACTCCTCAACCTCTTCAGTTAAAGACTTTAAAAAGGCAAACACATAGTAAACTAAATCACTTGAGAAAGGCACTCTGCCGAAACAGCTGTAGTCAGATAGTTGTAATAAATTTTGTGGAAGTATAGAAAACAAAAGTTTTCAGTGTTTTATTGTTAGATAAAATGAATTTTAACTATTTATAATGGGAAATAAGCCACAATATTATTAAAAAATGATTTTTATTAACGTTTCGACGCCCAAATCGGGTGCCGTTGTCAAAATACAAAATACTACTAACATAAACAAAAATGTTGTTGCTTAGTAAAAAAATTCTTCTAATACAGTAGAACCCCGTAAATCCGAACCCCGCGAATCCGACCTTTCGGCAAATCCGAACCAACGGAAAGTGAAAAAAATTTAAAAATTCAAGACAAAAACTTAAAAACATGTTTATTATACAGAGTAAAGCCAGAAAATTGGACAATGTAGGATTACTAGGACTTTGACATTTAAAATTTCTTAAAAATAAATATTATACTTTAATATATAGGTTTATAAAGTATTTATAAAGGTTAAACACAAACTTACTTTGGTTCTCTCGTAGTCAACTTGAGTCCAAAAATATTGTCCACACTCTTGCGAGAACGTTTGGCTACTCAAAATCACAATGAAAGCTTTGAACTACTAGTTAAGGCTAACTTTCGGATAATCCGAACTTTTCGGAATCCGAACAGGCTGTCCCCCCAATTAGTTCGGATTTGCGGGGTTCTACTGTAATTTATTTAATTTGACTCATTTATATCGGCAATTCAGATACATATGATACATTTTAAAGTAAAAGACTTTAAAATGATATTGCCAATATTTATGAGTTGCGTTCCTGGGACGACTTTACTGAAAGATAGTTCATTCGATTACATGAAATCAACCCCAACTCAAGAATATCCGTCACAAAAAAATCATAGCATGTGATCTGTCTTTAAAAAGACAACCACATGCAACGGTGACATTAAAATTCTCGCGTTAGAGATCTCATAGTAAATCACGAGGAAAAACCAGGAAAAACCTTGTGATACTATCCCGACATTGTAAGTATTTGGTCTTACATTTAAATTACTCTCAAAATTAATACCAAATTCTGACTTTACTATAATTTTGTTTAAATTATAAATAATATCAATAATACATGGATATATAAGTAATACTAAAATATAAAATATGTACTAACTCGACTATTGACTTACTAATTGTGGTATTTTCTTTCTATTGACTTCCTCTTTCAGTATGGGTATCCACATTGAGATATATTCTATCTAAGACTAAACCTAACAATGAACAAGAAAGGACAAAGAATTGTATTTATAAAATACCTTGTGAATGCGAACAGTTTTATATAGGTGAAACATCAAGACCATTAAACGTTAGAATAAGTGAACATCAATCTTATATTAAAAATAGAGAGTTTGATAGATCTCAAATATGTCAACACGCATGGGATAATGAACATAGAGTTCAGTGGAGAGATTCAAGTATAGTCCTGAAAGAAACAGATAGTAAAAAGAGAAAAATCAAAGAAGCGGCTCTAATTATGCTAAACGAAACCAATTGTGTCGCAAATTCCTCGGTGGAATGCAGTAGGATGTGGATACCCATACTGAAAGAGGAAGTCAATAGAAAGAAAATACCACAATTATTAAGTCAATAGTCGAGTTAGTACATATTTTATATTTTAGTATTACTTATATCTTATATATCCATGTATTATTGATATTATTTATAATTTAAACAAAATTATAGTAAAGTCAGAATTTGGTATTAATTTTGAGAGTAATTTAAATGTAAGACCAAATACTTACGATGTCGGGATAGTATCACGAGGTTTTTCCTGGTTTTCCTTCGTGATTTACTATGAGATCTCTAACGCGAGAATTTTAATGTCACCGTTGCATGTGGTTGTCTTTTTAAAGACAGATCACATGATATGATTTTTTTGTGACGGATATTCTCGAGTTGGGGTTGATTTCATGTAATCGAATGAACTATCTTTCAGTAAAGTCGTCCCAGGAACGCAACTCATAAATATTGGCAATATCATTTTAAAGTCTTCTACTTTAAAATGTGTCATATGTATCTGAATTGCCGATATAAATGAGTCAAATTAAATAAATTATTAGAAGAATTTTTTACTAAGCAACAACATTTTTGTTGTTAGTAGTATTTTGTATTTTGACAACGGTACCCGATTTGGGCGTAGAAACGTTAATAAAAATCATTTTTTAATAATATTGTGGCTTATTTCCCATTAAAAATAGTTAAAATTGTAAAAATGCCACAAGAAAATAGCTTCAGAACAACAGATAAAATGAACGTCCATCAAGTAACGGTCGAATTCATCAATTATTCATTAATCAATTATTATTGATTTCATCTGGTAGGTTTTTATGAGTAGGTTCCTTAATTTACTTTTATCAAGTTATGCATCTATTGTTCTTCGTTTTATTATTTTCATTGTGAGTCTAATCTTGGTCACTACTGGATTGTGATCTGATCCTATGTCAGCACTCCGACATGTTTTTGCTGATATTACCTGGATATCAGGCAGACCACGAGGAAGACCCAAATCCAGATGGGAAAACCAAATAGCCGAGGACTTTAAGAAGATGGGAGTTAGAGAATGGGTAACCATAAGCAAAAATAGGAACGAATGGAGAAAAATTGTAGAAGATGCCAAGTCACACAACCAATTGTAAAACCAAAATGTTAATGCGGATTGATTCACAGCGACAAATGAATCAGAAGAGCCCAAAGAGGGCGGCAATCACTCCGCTAGGAGTGATGATGATGATGTTCCTGTATGATGTCCATGATGATGATGTTCCTGTTTCTTTGTCTAACTAATACATATTTTGTTTCTTACACTTCTCTTTTCTCGATCTATTGGATTCCACGTGATTCTTGCCATTTTTAGCAATGTATTTGCCGTGCTTTAACAAAATTATTGTTTTGACAAAATTCGATACGTCTATCACCCTTTTCGTTTCTGTTGCCCAGACTGTATCCTTCTGTACATTCTTCCACTTTTTCTTCCCCGATTCTTGCATTAAAATCTCCCATTGTAATTGTAACCTCCTGAGTTTCAATGGACTTTAAAATATTGTCTACATATGTCTTCGTAGAAAGTTTGAATATTGTTCTCTGATTTGACCGCAGTTGGACTTGTATGTTTATTTTGGGTTTGTTTTGGTGTAATCATATGAGTATAACTCTATAGATAATATTAAATTTAGCCTAGTGATAAAGTTATATTAATAATTAAACAGTAATAAATTCAATGTAGAATAAAATAAATTAGATAAAAATTTATTGAACGCATAAATATCGTTAATCTCTCAAGAATGCACATTTTCATGTAAAATTCTTGCGAGGCGACTCAATATTTGTCGCCTCTATTGGTATTAAAAGGGCAAATAAACTGCTACCTTGTTGATATATTGATATATTCCGTTAGGTACCGTTTCTTGGAGCTGTATTATCGTCGGAGCGAGTCTACTTACAAGGGGAAGACCATCCCTGCCCGTGTCGAGACCGTCGTACTGTTTCTGCCGGATGTCTGGAGCTGCTTGCCTACCAGGGTGGAGTGGGACGATCTGCAGAACTCCTACAAAAAGCAATGCGAACGCATCTTGACCCAGCCTGAGACTGTTGACGCTGCTGCTGATGGTGCTGGTGCTGCAGAGAGCGGTGGTAGTGGGGATGCTGCTTCCCGAGTTGCGGATACCAGTGGGGATCAGTCGTCGCAAGCTGATGAAAAGGCACCTGAACCGTTCCTTTTTAACTATTTATGTATTTTGGTGGCTTATTTTGAGATGACGTTGTTTGGTAGGGCTTTTAAGGGTTTCTAGAGACTTGGAGATTGTTAATTATCCAGTTATTGGTGATTGGTTTCATATATTTTACTAAAATTAAGAAAATTTATGAGATACACACGTAAAGATAGGAAAACAGTAAGTAAGTAAATACAACAATTTGGTGTGGAAATTATTTATTTATTATCAATATTAATCTTATTTACATATTTAGCACAACTGTTTCACACCATGTTTCTTTCAACCATGTTTCAACCATTTCTTTCACATGTATTAGGTGTAGACGCCAAAAAGTGACTCAAAGAACTTTTCAGTGTTGGTTTTACACATTTCGATATAAAATCTTTTATGATAAATGTTGTAATTATGTAAGTTGTCAGAGCTGGCTGATTGATTATTTTGAAGCTTGTAGATTGTAGTAAAGGAGTGGTTACTGCGACCTCGAAAGATTTTTTTGTGTATATCTGTAAAGGAATCAGTTTTGTCCTTAGCTCACAGAGTTGGTAACCATGACGGAGCATAAATCAGCTATAATACGCTATTTGAAGCCAGTTCGATTTGGAACTAGACTACGTAGTCTTCATGATGGAGACTACGTCAACTGAATATGCTTCCTCGGTTTGGCTCAATAGCAACCATACGAAGATTGTTGACATCCAATTATACCAGACAATGAGAATGATCTCAGGTACAATTAGACCAACACCGAACTGTTGGCTTCCTATTCTGTGCTACATCCTACAGCCGAAAATGCCAAGAAGTCATCTCTTTTCAGAGAATATAAAAAAATCATCAACACCCATTCATCATGACAAGCCTGATATCGAATTGAACAGACTGCGCTACAGATATCCTCCATTGTTAAAGACCACCTCCTTATATCAAAAACATTTCAGCCTCACCAACGCCTGGAGAAGACAATGTAGTCCAAGTAATGAAGCTTAAAATAGGACAAGACCTCGCAATTTTTACAGAATGGATCGATTTACTTGAAAATTTGAGAATAAGTAGTGGATAGTCCAAATATCAAAATCTATATCATGCCAAAAAGCGCTTTTACCATGGGGGTGGTTGCCACCCCATCTCGGGGGTGGAAATTTTTTATTATATTTTAATCGCAAAAGTTGGTAAAAACGTTCATTCTAAGCAAAAAACGTTCTATACATTTTTTTGATAAAATTGATAGTTTTCGATTTATTCGCTATCGAAAGTGTTAGTTTTATATCGAAAAAATCAATGTTTTTAATAAGTTTTCTGCTAATAACTCCAAAAGTTTTCGTTTTATCAAAACAACTTTACTTAACAAAAATGTTCCTTTCGAAAAAATAAACAAAACTGTTTTTTTAAATTTTCTTTAAAGAAAAACAGTAATCTAGCTATATTTTATTATATGTTGGCTCCTCTTCCTCAAATGCTAAACATTGTAGTTTCAAAGTCAAAAGACGGGAAAACTATGCATTTTTCGAGGACAGCTTGTTTAAACTAATTTAAAGTACTTAAAAATGTCTATATCCAGAAATAAAAAAAGTCTCTAGCTCAAAAATTAAGTGACTTATAATGAAAAGAATGTCAGTGTCCATTTTTTTCAGCGAAAAAGTGATCGCAAGCAACCCCCTAATCACTACCCTAATTAAAATTAGTCATTAACCTTATTTGGTATTTTTTATTTAGGTATATTAATAGGTTCGAGAAGTTTGACCGGCTTAGAATGATTAATTTAAAAAAAATGGAGTTAAAAGCGAATAGAATTTTTGTAGTTTGGAAAAAATGGCCTTTTCTTCAGAATAGCAAGATTAGAATCAGAGATACGAAAAAATATTTAAATATGAAATTGTATCTTATTTAATTCCCAAGAATCTCATTTAAAATAAATTTTCTTACGGCAAAAATTGAGTGAGCTATTGACAATTAAAACTTGTAATAACATGCAAAAACCACCTTTATTTTTTTTCTCATGATCATCTTTCAGTGCGTCACAGTTTTTCGATTTCTTTCTAACGCATTAAATTGTATGTGACAGAAAAAAAGGCACGTCCGTGATTACAGACATTTCCAACATTTATTCTAGTTATTCTAGTTGTCGATAGATGGCGCCATAATAATAAAAATATTTTTTTTTAATTATATAATAATATTACAAATATAATCTGTATAATTTATAAGACTATACAAATCAAAGAAAATACCATTTTATAAATCCAAGAAACACATTTGATTTGTTTTTGTTCCAAATTGAAAATAAAATGTGACAACTGTCAGATTTAACTAAAATGTCATGTTAGAATAAATGTCATAAATGTGTATTATCACGGACTTACCCTTTTTCCTATCATTTGTTACGCACTGAAAAATGCTCATGAAAAGGACAATACCAACCCTTTCAAAGTCGCCTCTTTTTGCGACTGAGGATTTAAAAAAAATTTAATATTAATAGGCTTCTTGTAAAAACCTACAAAGTTATTTTTTACAAAACTTTCTAAGGTACAAAATTAAAAAGTTACGGTTAAAAAATCAATATATTTTTTTGAAAAAAAAAGGAGAAATCCAAGTGTAAGCATAATAATGTAAGTTGGCGGTGTTTTTAATCATTGGCCTTATTTATTCTTATTTGGTTATGGTTTGTTTCTTGTTTGGTTTGGTTCTTATTTGGTTTGGTTCTTATTTGGTTTAGTTAAGGTGATACAGTAGCGATCAACAGGTGGCAACAAACGCGGTCCAATATTGCGAAAGTTCTGCGAACTTTCAAAAGTGAGGCAACAGTGCGTCGGTAATTCGACACTGACAGTGGCGTTTATACTATCAAAAACAATAATTTTTATACACATAGGCGCGAAATGTTGCTAAGTCAGTGACGTTCGATTTCTTGTTATAAAAAAATCGATTTTTAGTAGTTCCAAGATTACACAAAATTTAGACATGGAATAAAAAAGTTTATTTGAAGAAAGTGTATTTTTTTGTCTTTCTTAATGGCGGTACAGGCTCCTTTTTTCAATATTTTATTTAGTTGTAGAGTAATTTCCACATACTAACATATTTCTGAAATTGGGCTCTGTACCGCCATTCTTTATTATATTACGAATATGTGTGCCAAATACCTCGACAGAATATTCCAAATTAGAGCCGCAATCTTGGAACGTGTTTGTTGCTACCTGTTGATCGCTACTGTTTCCTCTTAATAGATTCTAGAAGTTTGACTGGCTGAGAATGATTAGTTTTTAAAAAACTGGAGTTAAAAGCGAATAACGAATTTTTGTAGTTTGTAAAAAAAATGACATCTTCTTCAGAATAGAAAGATTAGCATCAGAGATACGAAAAAATGTTTTAATATAAAATTTTAGGTTATTTAATTCCCAAGAACTTGGCTTGAAAACAATTTTTATACTACAAAAATCGAGTGAATCGTAAATTAGTACATACATATATCGAAAAAAATTTATTTTTTTTATTCAAAACTAACACTTTCGATAGCGAATAAATCGAAAACTATTATTATTTTTTTAAATGTATATTTTGCTTAGAATGAATGTTTTTATCAACTTTTGCGGAAAAAATATAATAAAAAATTTCCACCTCCGAGATGGGGTGGCAACCACCCGCATGGGTAAAGCGCTTTTCGGCATCATATAGATTTTGATCCTTGGACTATCCACTACTTATTCTCAAATTTTCAAGCAAATCGATCCATTCTGTAAAAATTGCGAGGTGAAAAGCTTCGGTTCCTGGCCTAATGAGAGAGTGACTCACCAAAGGAAGTACACCAAATGGTTGATCAGAAACCGCCAGGCTTTGAACTGCCCCGCAATACATGAACAACATTTACATAGATGGGGAAAAACTCTTAATCCTTAGTGTAACTGTGGTGCGCGTACATTTAACGTTTTCTATTGTTTTACCACGTTTTTATATAGTTCTTCTATTCTTTGTCTGTCTGTCTCTTTGTCACTTTGTCCGGGAAAAATTTTGTATTCGATTTTAAACATGCTTCCCGACTATGTAGAGATCTGAAATTTTCAGAATAGCTCAGAACTCGATGACAATGCAATATTCAACAGCTTTTACATGGATGCATTGCTTTATTTGGAATTTTAAGCCATTTTAAATTGTCTATGGTAAAATTAGTTCTCACTTTTTTCAAAAGATGGCGCTACTTTCTATGTCATGTAAAATTTTCTATTTACATATTTGTAACCGCTATTGGATGTTTAAAATTAAAAATTCTAAAGTTCTTGTGTCAGAAGTTGCAGTTTAATGTATAAAAGATATTAGCCAATATATAATAAAATAGCCAAAATATGTCTATTTTTGTATTTTTACTAATGCCATACTCTGTATGAGAGTACAAAGACTCGTTTCATATAGTTTCTCTGAACCGCATTTTTGGAATATTTTCCCAGCGGTGCCTTTTGATATTTTGATATCTAGGTCAACAGAAAACTAGAATCGAGTCGCCATTTATTTCACTTATTCCCCGTTAGAGGGCGTTCTAACCTTACTCCGGTATAAATAGTTTTATTGTATACCGAGAACTACGGAAGTTTTGATTTAAATTTGTCTTCTTGCATAGCCTCCTTGACAAAAGGTAGACCTAGAAATAGCGCTATCGGGGGATGGCAGGAGACAGATTTAAATCAAAACTAAACCGTCTATTTTTGTATTTTTATATAATAAAAAGGTGGTATTATAAAAAGTACTTTTTTTATAAAAATGTGTAATTAGTAATTATGTGTTCCTATTGTATGTCATCCACTGTGGCATACAATAGAATAGCACAGTTGAAATTGGAAAGATCCATTCTAGGAATAAGACTTGCGGATCGAGTGATAAATTTAGAAATAAGGCAAAGAACAGGTGTGCAAGATATCATAGAAAGAATTACCAGATTAAAATGGAGTTTCACCGGACATATAGCGAGACTGCAGGATGACAGGTGGACAAAAAGACTGTTAGAATGGGGACCTCGCATGGACAAGAGAAGCAGAGGCGGACCACTAACACGCTGGACAGATGACATAAAAAGAATAGATGGTTGATGGATGCAATTAGCACAAGATTGAACTTCCTGGATACGTGCTGAGAAGGCTTTTGTCCTGCACTGGACAAGAGAAAAAGCTGGATGATTGTATGCCATACGCTAAATTAATAAAATACATGTGACATGAACTTAGCAGTCTTAGGTGGCTACTTACTTCGCAAAATCACGTCCTTCCAAAAAGCGAACACTAGTTACTATAGTTTTATATCGTAATTCTTTCAAACCATAGAAACGAATTTTGACAAAGAGCTTAGGCAATAGGGATGTTCACAAAAAATTTAATAGTCATTTTAAACATGTAAATCGATTAAGAAACACCCTAAGAATAATTGTCTGAAGTATTAAGAAAATTAAAAAAGCTTGTCTATAAAAAACTTCATTAGAAATCTAGCATTATTTTAAAGGACCAGGCAACACTCCTTATGGAAAAGTGGTCCCGGTCAAATATGATGAAAGTTTGGTCAATGATACTTCTTGATGTGTAGATTAAAAAAGTCCATGGCACCTGGGTCTGAATAACTACTATTCTCGAGTTACAGCCTTCTAAAGTTATTGGATTCGGGTGCTCGGTTTACGTTAAGTGCACTAATTTACGGTCAAGTGAACGAAAATATTTATTATTAGAAGACGAGAAACTCATGTTCTTCATACATACTTGCGTGTTGTATATGAATTTGTGGTCAAAAATAGTTGGGTCGTATTTTAGTCTTCAGAAAACCTCCGAAAAGTCTTCAGAAAACTAAAGAAGTGCGGTATAAAATGTGCTGTTTGCTCGATATAAGCATTATCATGTTTTCATGAATGCTTCTCAGTTATGCAATACCAGCAAAACTGTAGTTTGGCTTTATCTTTAGAAAACTACTGAACAGTGGCGGATCTAGGGGGGATAGGGGTAATTCCACCGGTAACATGTTCCAGAATTAATGAAATAACTTTATTTAACGAAAATGAACGAGATGGAGCCATCAAAACACATTTATAACCAAAGAGCGGATAGTGTGACGAAAAGACGTAAGCCCAGAGCACGGGCAGGGGGGTCACGGCCCTCCCTGCTCATGGGTATGTGCGCCCATGGCCCAGAGTACGATTTAAGGACCAGAGAAGATGAGTTACGGGTGTTAAGAGTACGAAATTGGAAAACCAAGGCGGAGGATAGAATGGAATGGAAGCTGATTCTCGAACAGACCGAGGTCCACCAGGGGTTCTACAGCCAATGATGAAGAGCTTTTTAATACAAAATATTATGGAGAATAATTTTGTAGGGTTATTTTTATAACAACTATAATATTCATACTTAAGTATAATCATATAGAAGAAATGGTCAATCGCGAAGGCTTCATAATCATGATTTTGCTAACTTTCCTGTTTTCGACTTACCTAAAAGACCTTACGATTGGGATATATCAAATTAAACTGGCACCATCTTACATACAAGATAAAATAATAAGAGAAAATGACGAAGAGTTTCAAATTGATGAGAATATGGATGAACCAAGATTCGTAAGAGTTCGAATATTTTCTAGGTTTCGGCAAGCTACAAAACACCAAGTATTCATTTCCTATACGGTTGATGAAGATGAGCCTGTAGAAAAACCGATTAACGGGTACTACTGTACCTGTCAATCTGGTGCGAGAACTGTAGGTACTTGTGCTCATATCACCAGTGTGTTATGGTTTTTAGGCTTTGCACGACATCAACTCAATGTTAAGTATCCTGATAGGTCGTTAGTTAACACGACGTATGATGCATCTAACCGAAATCAGCAAAATTTTAACATATTGATTTAAACCCGATTTTCCCATAGACGATTGTAATTAATATTTAGCATTTACAAAATACCATTTACTTTGTTTTTTTTTGTATTGAAATCAAGTCCATGATCTCTACCTGTCTTATATCTGATATGCGGCACAAGTTTCATGTCAAATAATGTATTTTTTTGTTTCAACAATTTTTTCTTTAATTATTCTGGAACATGTTACGAGTGGAATTACCCCCATCTCCCCCAAATCCGCCACTGTTCAGTAGTTTTCTAAAGATAAGGCGGAACTGCAGTTTTGCTGGTATTCCATAACTGAGAAGCATTCATGAAAACATGATAATGCTTATATCGATCTAGCAGCATTTTTTATACCGCACTTCTTTAGTTTTCTGAAGATTTTTCGGAGGTTTTCTGAAGACTAAAATACGCTCCAACTATTTTTGACCACGAATTCATATACAACACGCAAGTATGTATGAAGAACATGAGTTTCTCTTCTTCTAATAATAAATATTTTCGTTCACTTGACCGTAAATTAGTGCAGTTAACGAATCCAATAACTTCAGAAGGCTGTTCGAGAATAGTAGTTATTCAGACCCAGGTACCTTAGACTTTTTTAATCCACACATCAAGAAGTATCATTGACCAAACTTTCATCAAATTTGACCGGGACCACTTTTCCATAAGGAGTGTTGCCTGGTCCTTTCAAGAAAACGCTTCTGACGTCACTAGTCGTATACCCCAGCGCGCGCCATGTTCATAGTGTTATTCTTTAGGTACCTGTTTGACGTTAGTTCAGGTCATTTTATTTTGTATTTTGTTCTCTTATTGTGTTATCAGGGCTAACGTGAAGTTTTATGGTGAATTTGTTTAGTTTAAAGTTTATAGACTGTTTCTAAGGACATAATTTTGGGTAGTACAAATAAATAAAATGAAAGGTTTTAAAATAGCTGATTCGCTTAACCTAGCTACTGTAGCAGGGACGTGCGGTGAAATTTGAAACAGGGGAAGCAATTTATAAAAAAAATTTACCTATTTATAATGTAATTCAGTTCTACCATTTTTCGAAAACTTGTCTGTAACTTCCTTGTACAAACGTGGATATTGTGACATTTCTTTAATCAGATTATATTCAATTGGAAAAGAAAACAAGTAAAATCCTTTATAAAACGTATACATACTACTAGGTATACTCCCTAGGGAGTAAAAGTACCTTGTCTCCCTAGGGACGAAAAGTAGGTACGCCTTTCCTCCCTACAATCAGGTCAGGAAATGTATAGTTTCGGTAGAGGTAGGTGGAAAAAATATTAGTAACTCACTGGCAATATTTTTTGTGTCAATACTCAATATCCTCAGTCTCATATAAAGCTGTTAGTTCTGAACTTAATGAAATCAAGTCAAAATATTGTCCATAAAGACGCATCAAAGATTTTGTTTGTTTTTCAGGAAAATGTGTTTTTTTAATGTATTAAAATTGCACAGCTAAAGAAAGTCTCGGTCATCAAAATTCTTAAAACCTATTTTCCATTCGTTGACATATTTGATCGAAAATCTGGTAAATTGTATAGTTGGCGGTAGCACGATTCGACATCTCCAACATTATCAGTGCGTACCTATTCGTTTCCTTTTAGGCTTAACTTAACTTCTTGCCATCATATTATTCGAGCATTTTTCAAAGTCATCTCTCTCTTTTTGTTAATAATATCTTTAAATACGCTAATTTTTTTACACAGAAACCAATCTCGTTTATCTTGCATTGCAATACATTAAATAAATTATCTGAGAATGGAAATATTTCTGAAAAAAGCTAAGTTATAAAGTAAAATTCAAATAATCTTTTAAACTATCCAAAAATCCTCTCGAGCTATTTATGGTTTCTGTATCCCACATTTCACATTTTCACCATTTTCCAAAACACTAATACATATTTTATAATATATTTATATAAATAATATTTATATTTAGTATTTATAATATAAATAATTCTATGTACTTATTTATATAAATACTTCAATAAAATCCATCTTCATACTTTCAAAAAATCAGTCAACGAGGCCCGTCGTTGTCAAATGCTGGTAAATCCCATTTAAATTCACCAAAAACATCTTCGTATGCAATTGACAAAACTGCTTATAAGCTAAAGATATGCCCCAAATTTGAACTCACCGCTCACCATACCCCGATGATTTTTACATAGGCTTGAGTCGCTGGAGAGAAGGAACTTAAAAATCAGATTATTATGCCGATATAACTCCGAATACCACCGTAGAAATACGATCATGGTCCGAGTACGGAAGGATGCAGCATACAGCGCTGCTTATACTAGTATGGGTACCTATTTCATTGCTTAGTTATTTACTGTATGACAAAAATAGAGTAAAATACGTTTGTCTTTTCTTATTAGGTAGGTACTTGCTGCTTGTACTACATAATTAAATATTCTCGTGCGCAACTTAAAATCCTGCTTATTATGTGTTTGTTCAATTTTTTTAAAATTATCTCAGTTACTCAGATGGTACGGCATTACTACGGAAACCAAGGGAAGCAATGCTTCCCTTGCTTCCATGGACTGCACGCCCCTGTACTGTAGGTACATGTAACCATGGTGTCTGATTTCTTGTCATCTTGTAAAGAAATAAATCAACCACAGAGTAATGGAATGTTTATTTTAATGAGGTACAGGGGTGAAAAAAAAGAGAAACATTTAGTGTAATTTTTAATTTCAAATATTTCATTCAAAGGAAACTTCTTGTTTATTCTAACGGACTTTCGTGTAATCTTTAAGAGTAAGAGTAATAATGCAATATTTAATTGTGCGTTCAAATTGTTCAAAAATATTTATTAGTTTTCTCAGGATTCGAAAAAATTAATGTCTAGTTTATAGGGTCTGTCGGTAATAAATAGGTACTTTATGGACACCAAGTCTTGGTAGACCAAGTATACTTTTTATTTTTGTAAAAATTTTTCTAGCTAACCTATTTCGTTGCCTGGATATTTAGAAACAGATATTTAGAAGTCCAAAATACGAAGTTTTCGACTGTAGGTATTAAGAATTTTTATAATTTTTTTTCTATAACTAAGCTAACTTAAATCTAAAACATATAGAATTGGGTAAAAACGAGTCTTAATTTAAAAACTCATTTATTTAGGAAAAGATCCATAACTTACAATAAAGAAGTGATCTTCGCAAGAGATAAGCTTGGTTTTTATTGATACATACTTCTTTTTTACGTTTCTTTTCACGATTTAAATTAGCTGGAACTGTAATAAAAGTCTTGTCAGAATTGTCTTTAGAGGTATTTACACACCAAGGAATAAAACACCACTTATTTGGTTTCATTTTTACTAATTAAATACGTAAAGAACTGCACACATTCAAATACACTTCGTAAATAAGTATACAAAACTAGTCGTCGATCAAAGACGATACGACTGCTGACGTCACAGACCGTAGCCTCGCTGCAGGGTACCGTTTTTCTAGCCTCAAAGAAAATCAACATTATGAACTCATTTATCTTAAGAATATACATTTTTTAACAGTTTTATGATTGCTACGTTTTTATATACCTTATAATCTATTGAATTTAACTATATTTAAAAAATTAGTGAACATCCCTATTGTATAAGGTAAAACAAGTAAAAATTTAGTTGCAGTTTTTTTTAAATATGTTATAAAATAGAAACCAACCATCAATATTTTAAATAACTGTTACATTACAGTAGTTTACAGCCTCGTAAAATGCCCCAAACGTCGTCATCCAAAGCTAGGTAAAGACTCAGCTGAGGCTCGAAATGGCCAAAAAACGCAGATGTCTGAACATAGTATAGGTGTGTGTGTCAGGTTGCGAATGGGAACAATTTGATTGGAGAAGCGAATGTGTGTATCAGAGTATCTCGTTCGAACGTTTTTTTTTTATATCATTTTTGTTTCTATAGGAAGACGAACCGACTTCCGATAAATTGGAACCTACGCATCATTCCCAGCTGGATCCCAAGGGTATGGTCGTTAATGATTTAAGAAACGAGCTAACGGCAAGAGGTCTGAGCACCAAAGGGCTGAAATCGCAATTGGCAGCTAGGTTGATGAAAGCTTTGGCGTCAGAAGCCGAAAAGGGTGAAGCCAAAGAGAAAGAAACTAAAGAAGTCGAATCTGAATCGGAGACTTCCGTTGTAGAAGTTAGAAAAGAGGTAAGCGGTTTTTTCATCATCATAAGTGACTTGACCCCTGTTGAGCTGCCCCCCCCCCCACTTGCAAAAATTAAAAAACAAACAGCGCTAATTTATGAGCTATTTATGAGCTTTCAAATTCCGCAAATTAAAAATTTTGAGCTCGTTACACTGAGCAGGAATTTAATATTTTAGTGGGAGGGGCTGAGCCCCCCCCCCACTACTTAAAAATAGGGATACTGAATCGATTTTTGCGGCAGAATTACGAGCTATTTATGAGCTCTTAAAATGATATAGTTTCGATTTTTGAGCTCATCCCATTCACATAAGTATGATACACTTTAAGGGGTAATTATTCTGCACGAAAAAGTAATGACAGTTTGCTTTTAAACGTATGTTCGCAAATGCTTCGTTTCTGAAATAGGGGATGTTAAAATTGTTCTTACAAACTGACGATTTATTTATTGCTCTAAAACCGGTTGAGATATGCGAATGAAATTTTGTAGGTTTTAAGAGGTAGTTATTACGCATTTTTGACACACAATTAAGATTTTAATATTCACCAAGGGCGCGCATACCTACGTGTAACCGGTTTGTTTAGAATTACCCCTTAAAATTTGCCATACTTATTTCAAAACAGCCTGTATTGATGAAAAACATGGCTAGTTATTAAAATACCTAACTTTGTTGTTATCCAAGCGAATGAATAAAAAAACAGAATGTTAAGAAAATATCAGACTGTAGTAGGGTTTTAATTTCAGTATTTTATAAAGGCTAGAATATTCCACAGGATGATGCGAACTTTGAGAAAAAAACAGTTTGATTGGTACACTCATTGGTACCGGTACGGTATCCGGTACCTATAGGTACAACGACAATTTACCTTCTAGCAACAATATTATTAGAGCGATATTGTTAACGAATAAATAATTCAAGCCTAAAATTTACCTACTCTGTTACGTTGTTCTAAGATATGTAATAGGCTAATGGGCAACTGCGAGACTTGCAAGACTCTTGCTGCAAGACCAAGACCTGGAGCGCAATACCAAGACCAGATGTACTGTTGCAAGACTAAGACCAAGACTGTCCAAGTCTCGTCTTGGTCTTGCATTTGGGCAACACTACTCATTTCCATATACACTTCTCCAAGAGATTAACGCATCACCTTAAAAATGAATCATCTTTGATGTCTCGAATTTCCTAAACCTGTTGTCCGATTTAAGTAATATTTAAGTGATTTTTTTAAATGTTACAGCATTATTCTTTAACAATATCGCTGTAATAATATTATTGCTAGACATGTAAATTGTCATTTTATACCGGGTGCACCAATCAAACTGTAATTTTTTCTCCAAAGTTCGTATGACCCTGTGGAATATTCTAGCATTTATAAAATTCTGAAATTAAAACCCAACTATAGCCTCATGTTTTCTAAATATTATGTTTTTGTATCCATTCGGTTATGTTGAATAATAAAAAGTTAGGTACTTTAACAACTAGCCTTGTTTTTCGTCAATACAGGCTGTTTTTAAATAAGTATGACAAACTTTAAGGCAGTGGTGCTCAGACTATACTGCGTGGGATCTATCACATAAATTGCAAACGTCCAGCGATCGACTGCTAGTAAAAAAAATTTTGAAAATAAAAAACTTTATTGCACATTTCTAATTGATAAAAAGTTGTAACTACAGGGAGTTGTAATTAAGTTCATGTTTTTCATATTACTTTTATTTGTATGTTGATCCATGATCTATCCCAAGTTTTTCTTATGATGGTAAGTAATTACCGAGGGCCAAACGTAAGCATGATGAGAGATGTTCGTAAGTTAGCATATTACGCTACTTTGTTCACTAATTTCAGTTGGGAAAATGCAGGCTCACACAAGTACGTTGATCCAAAATGCTTGCTTCAAAGACGGATAGTTCTCAGAACGATATGAAAGACCAACATGTCGTATCGGTCGCTTTGGACTTGGTGTACATGCGAAATTATTTTCAGTACCTCAGTTTGGGCGGAAATGATCTCCATGTTGAAAGTAATGAATATTTCTGTGGTAATTTTTTCTACGTCTTCACAAGAAAATGGATTAGACAAGAATGTTACAATATCTGTCAGTTTTTTAAAATCAGCGAACAGTCTTTTAAACTCGCTATGTGCTTGCAGCTCCGTCCTCCGTCTCCTAATAAACATAATTCTAATGAGCGGTTACCCTTTTTTTCAACGATGGAAAGTTGTTTAAATCTTTTCTGTTCATTTGATTAATCAATGTTTTTTCTGTATTTGTTTTTTTTTTCCGTGAATCGCGATCGCCTTCAAAATCTTTGGCGATCGACCAATCGATCGCGATCGACCCTTTGAGCACCACTGCTTTAAGGGGTAATTCTGCATGAAAAAATAATGGCAGTTTTCTTTAAAAACTTATGTCCGCAAATGCTTCGTTTCCGATATAGGGGGTGTTGAAATTTTTCTTACAAACTGACGATTTATTTATTGCTCTAAAACCAGTTGAGATATGCAAATGAAATTTAGTGAGTTTTAAGAGGTAGTTATTGCATATTTTTTGATATACAATTAGGAATTTCATATTCACCATTGGAGCGCATACGGGTAATATGACCCTTATGTGCGCCAATAGTGAGCATAAAATTCTTAATTGTATGTCAAAAAATGCACAACAACTACCCCTTAAAACCCACCAAATTTCATTTGCATATCTCAACCGGTTTTAGAGCAATAAATAAATCATCAGTTTGTAAGAAAAATTTCAACATCCCCTATCTCGGAAACGAAGCGTTTGCCGTACTTATTTAAAAATACCCTGTATTGATGAAAAACAAGGCTAGTTGTTAAAGTTCCTAACTTTTTTATTATTCATCATTAGCGAATGAATAAAAAAACAGAATGTTAAGAAATCATGAGGCAGTTTGATTGGTACACCCGGTATAAAATGGCAATTTACCTGTCTAGCAACAATATTATTATAGCGATATTGTTAAAGAATAAGGCTATAACATGTTAAAAAAATCACTTATATCGGACAACAGGCTTAGGAAATTCGAGACACTAAAAATGACCAATTTTTAAGGTGGTGCGTTAATTTCTTGGAGAAGTTTACTTGGTTTTTCTCTTGTTACCATGAAAGTGTTAATAACTCTATATAGCAAGGACCAACAACAAATATACCAGATAAAAGACAAAAATAGAATCACTATAAACTAGTGATGTAACGAATATTCGTATTCGCATTCGGGAATATCCGCATCTTTTTGCATATTCGCGTTCGCATTCGCAAAATTTGTGCGAATGTTTTGCGAATATGAATATCAGAGAAATAATAATTTGAAAATAAAGTTAGATTAATAAAATCAAAATCTATTTATTCTCTTTCTCATCTTTTTTATTAAAAAAAGGTAACTTAACCTCGTATAATCAGATTATCAGCCTTCACGTTGTTTTATTATTTGGCATAATGTAATAAAGCTTAAGATTGAGATTGATTTACACTAAATATCAATTAACTTCTCATTACAAATTTAGAAAACATTTCAAAAATAAAAACAAATTAAAAAAAACTGAGCATTCGCATTCGCATCCGCATTCGCGAATGTCGTTATTAGATATTCGCATTCGTATTCGCGAATGTTCAAAAAATGACATTCGTTACATCACTACTATAAACGACAAAAACCAGATTCATAAAGGTCAAATTTTGTTTTTTAAGTTTTTTGTCTCTTCAAGAAGAACTTTAAGCTTACTTATTTTGAATTTCAAGGAAAAATTTCGAGCATCACACATTTTGTTTATAGAAATATGTAGATAGATGCAACTTCTTCCAAAAATATGAAATTTATTTATAAAGTATGCCATAATATAATGCATAAAATACATTTTTCATATATGTATTCCGGTCTCTAATTATAGGGAAGTTAACTAAATAATTTATCTTGAATTGCAGGTAGAAGAGAAAAAAATGGACGATAAGGAAAAGGCAATGCTAGAAAGACGCCACACGTTACCGGAGCATCCACAAATAATAGTCCATCCCTCTAAATCAGCCAAATCCGGCAAATTCGAGTGTACTACGATGTCCTTGTCGCTCTTGTTAGACTACAGAACCGAGGATTCAAAAGAACATTCGTTCGAAGTGTCCCTATTCGCAGAACTGTTCAACGAGATGTTGAGCAGAGATTTCGGTTTTAACATCTATAAAACGCTGTACGCATTACCTGAGAAAAAGGAGGAGAAGAAAGATAAAAAGGAGGGAGACGGTAAGGAAGATAAGAAAGACGATAAGGCTGAAGTGAAAGAAGGCGGCGACAATGAGGAGAAAGCAACGAATGCGGAAGAAGGTGGTGATGCAACTGAGAAAAAAGAAGACGACAAAAAGGATAAGGCATCAAATGGAGATAAGAAAAAAGAGGAATCTGACGATGACAGCGAAAAAAGGAAGGAACGGGAAAGAAAGAAAAAAGAAAAGATAAAATTATACACCAAAGACAAACATTTGTTGCTTTCGTTCGTTTATTTCGACCAGACACAATGTGGGTATATATTTGACAAGGATATAGAGGACTTGCTATACACGTTAGGCTTGAAACAGTCCAGAGCACAAATCAAAAAGATGATCAGCAAAGTTATCGTCAGAGATTCCTTGCATTACAGAAAGTTGACTGATAAACCGAAAAACGCTGAAGATGAATCTGCTGAAGAACCACCTAAAGAACTAGATTTAGCTGAAATTGCTCAGGGAAATAGGAAGCTACTGCCGGTGTTTGGCGCTAAAGAATCTAGTGAGAAGGGGTCCAAACGCCGCACGACAAGTACTTTAGAAACTACAAACGGTAAGTGGTATTTTTAGATTTACTTGACGTTTATTGGTTTATGTATTTATGATACCAATCGTAGAATTACTTTTTATAAACCACATGTATGGGCTTTGTAAGCGCATAAGATCAGCTCTAAGCCGGTTCTTGAGTGCAAGGGAGCACTAGATGATGTTGCTCTGACCAACAGGGTTAGGTTGGTATGGGTACCTGGATACACAGGTGTGGAAGGTAACGAACGAGCAAACGGTCTGGCAAGACGGGGCTCATCCTCACTTCCTGTGGGACCCGAACCTGTGATTGGGGTGCCTTTCAGTACTGGTCGATGTAGTCTCGGGAAGTTTCTTCTGCGGAGGTTCCAGGACTCCTGGGCCAGTTGTGGAGGTTTGAGACAGGTCAGGCTCCACATAGTGGGGCCATCCAAAAGTCTTACATCCCAACTGCTTCTTCTAGATTGTAGAAGATGCTCCCTGGTGGTCAGTATGCTCACCGGCCACTGTAGACTCCGACGGCACCTTCATCTGCTTGGACTGGCGGATGGCTCACGGTGCCTTCTATGTAATGAGGAGGAGGAAACATCACATGTCCTCTGGGAATTCCCGGCATTGGCCTATCGGAGGTGGCAGATCCTGGGATCGGCATCTATGCAGCCGAGCCAGGTGAGGGGGGTTGCCTTTGAGGAGACTTGTGGCTTTCTGTGCTCTTGGCTCCTATTAAAGATTTTAAAGTAAGGGGTCGTTCAAGTATTACGTAACGCAGGTTGGGAGGAGGGGGGGGTCAAAAATCTTCTAAAATTGTGTTACGTAGTACTTGAACGCCCCATTACGGTGCGTTACATAGGGGGAGGGGGGGGGCAAAAATCTTCAAAAATTGTGTTACGTAATACTTAAACGCCCCCTAACCCCCCACCTGACCACTGTGGGGGATGATGTTTGGTGTCATTCGATAGAGTTTTCAAACATATTGAATAGGTGTATTTTGCAGTTTTTCGATCTGATGTTCAGTTCACGAAATATCGCGGGGTTCCTATTTAAAATTTACCCCTACCCCTCTCCGTGGAGGGTCGTGTTTGGTATCATTCGATATATTTTTGAAAAATATTGAACAAGTATTTTTTAGTTTTTCGATCTGACGTTTATGTTCCCTAAATATGCGCTTTTTTCTTGTAAAACTTTGTGACTCATCAATTTCCTTACACCCAGCCCAAACCGTCAGATTTTTTAAATACATATACATACACTGTTCTGCATGTACTTAACTTACCTTATCTTAATCTGACGATTTTGAGGTTTTCTAAGGATAAATTTTTTTTCGGACCTCCCTTAACGAACTCCCCTGTGTTAAGAGCCAATATATGGTAGAGGTTCATTTACAGCGTACGATGTCGAGTAACTGCAAAAACCCCCTCTTGGGCTCCCCTACCAATATGTATGAAAAATTAAACTAGAACTGATGTGCTAGCTCAGTAGGGTCATATTATTATGTGTAGATAATTTGATAATTAAGGAATAGTTTAGCAATTGTTTACAACAAATATCACAATCAGGCGTTCATCTTCATGAATGCCTTTCATTCCTGATGAAAGGTTTACCGCTCTTACTTATTCAAATATTTGCTTATTGCGGTGAATCACTCCGTATTTGTCTTGTGCATTGTCGAAGTTTTTTGTATGACTTGACTTGCGCTACAAGTTTCTTCTACTCATTTCGATCTGTGTATAGGTCCTTCCAGTTTCTCACTCAGGATTTTGATATATGGTCCTCTCATCTCACTCTCTAGGTCTTCCCCAGTATGTAGTGATGTTAATTATAGTTACTTTCGAGTATTCGTTACAAATCGTTACTTTTGTATAAAGTAATCATTTACAGTATTCGTTACTTTGATTACTATGATTACTTTTGTATTTGAGTACCGGTAATCATATCGAAAATCGTATTTCTCAGTAGGTAGGTATTTTGTATAGGTATAGATATAGATCTAGATAAAAATATAGGGTTCTCGCATTCGATCTTTGTTAATGAGATACATTACATATTTTACCTCCATTATACCTCCCTCTGTTTCATCTTCTATCTTCTCCTCACCCTCACAGTGTGAGGCTCTGAGGCTCACACCCTTAAAACGCTTCATACCGATAACTATATTCGATAACACTCGTAAAATACCGGTCCCGTCCGTTACTCGTTGGGATACGATTGGTAGAAAGTAATCAAGTGTACTGGTTGTAGATATAATAGTCGTTACTCGCTCTGATACGATTGGTATGGAATAACGAAGTAATCAGAGTAATCAAAGTAGATGCAATAGTCGTTACTCGCTCTGATACGATTGGTAAGAAGTAATCAGAGGAATCGAAGTAACGATTTGCCTCTCTGTATAATAATCGTTACTTTCGGTATTCGTAAGTAACGAGTACTTTGTAACGAATAGATACTTTTTCAACATCTCTACAGTATGTCGTTTTTTCTCTCTGTGTCCCAGCCATCTCAGTCTCTGCGCTTTAATAAATCTTACTACAGTAGAACCCCGCAAATCCGAACTTTCGGCAAATCAGAACCAACGGAAAGTGAAAAACATTTTAAAAATTCAAAATAAAAATTTAAAAACATGTTTATTATGTGAGAAAATGATTACGTAAGATGCTAGCTACAGTATTAAACACTGCAACACTAATGGGTGAATAAAAGTGTGGAGTTAGACTAAACACAATCAATAAAGGAATGTGCATAATACACATTTCCTATGGTATACTATGAACGAAAACATTGAAAAAGATAAGAAACATGAGAAACATAGTGTAATCAATATCCAGATTACAAATTACATGAATCATTTACATGCCCGAATTCCCATGTCCCGTGACGAAACAAAACTACTGGCGTTAGCGATTTAATATTTCAGCGATCTAAATATTTTTCAGCTTTAGAATATTGGAGGCATAAATGTGCGGATAAAGTTTCATAAAGGGATCGGTGGCAGTCCAAATCTTTTAAAAATCATCGGCTGCCCCAAGTAGAAACACTGTATATCCATTTTTTTTTTAAATCACTTTTATTGCATTTTTGGATTTAGGGTGTTGTTATCTACCATTTACCAAGGAAAAAAAATAAAAAATGAGTAAAACCACAATTTAACATTGCTATGAAACACATTGTATCACATTCCATCTTCACTTCACCACTTTACGTTTTCTACTCTGGTGAACATTTTTCGAATTGGCGCTTACAGTGTTTCTACTTGGGACAGCCGCAGCTTCTTAGGCTAACTTTCGGATAATCCGAACTTTTCGGAATCCGAACAGGCTGTCCCCCCAATTAGTTCGGATTTGCGGGGTTCTACTGTATATCTTTTCCGGTCATTATGTCTCTTATTTCATGGTGCATTCTTCCACTCATTTCTCTCTGTTTTCCATTCTTATAGGGCCCATAATTATAAGAATTTTCCTTTCGAATCTTCCTTATCTTTCGTTATTTTTATCTGTGAGGCATGTTTTATTGCCTGCTAGTATTCGCTCCGTTATTTCTTCACTTGTCTTATTTTTGCCATTCACAATTGCTCCTAAGCATTTAACATCTTAAAAAGATAAAACAAAAGTGTAGAAACTCCTGTTCGACTCAATAAATTTTTTGATACAAACTGTGTACAACTAAACTTGTACACAATAATAAAAAGTTTACTACAATGCTGTGGACCAGCAAGAAAAACTAAGGCGAAGGATAGGAAGGAATGGAATCTGATTCTAGAACAGGCCAATACCCACCAGAGGTTGTAGAGCCAATTATGATGATGATATGCATATCCAAATTTAAAAATTATTTTTAGAGATAATCTGTGGGTAATATCAATGAAGTAAATTTTGATGACGACTTTGATAGTTAATGCATTACTGGCTTTCTACTTGTTCATCATCTCTTTGCCTTATCCCTATGAGGGGTCGGCTTCCCTAATTGCATTTCTCCACACAATTCTATCTTGGGTCATATCAAGGTCAATCCCCTTTACCAACATGTCCTGCCTTATCGTCTCCCCCCAGGTCTTCTTTGGTCTTCCTCCCCTACTCCTTCCAGGAATCTGCACTTCAGCTATTCTTCGTATTGGGTGATTAGCGTCTCGACGTTGAACATGACCAAACCACCCCTAATATACTCATTTTTAATTTTATCCTTTTTTGTCACTCCACTCATCCATCTAAGCATTCTCATTTCCGCCACATGCATTCGTTGTTCCTCTTTCTTCTTCACTGCCCAACATTCAGTTCCGTACATCATAGCCGGTCTTATGGCTGTTTTATAGAATTTTCCCTTCAGCTTCATTGGAATTTTTCTGTCACACAACACACCACTCGCTTCTTTCCACTTCATCCATCCAGCCCTAATTCTACTGCATGCATCTCCATCTATTTCTCCATTACTCTGTAATACCGATCCCAAGTACTTAAAACTATTGCTTTTTACAATCAGTTCACCATCCAAAGATACCATTTTATTTGTAGTAACTCCATCTTTAAATGAACATTCCAAATACTCTGTTTTTGTCCTACTAAGCTTTAAACCATTTTCCTCCAGAGCTCGTGTCCACTGTTCCAGTTTTTGTTCTAAGTCTCTTTCACTATTTCCTACTAACACGACATCATCAGCATACATTAAGCACCATGGAATGTTATCCTGTAGTTTCGCTGTTATCTGGTCCAAAACTAACTGCTCTGGTGGTCTACTTGCTTTCTATTTGTTATAAATTTATATTATAATTGAATACCTTGTGTTTTTGTAGGTTTTGTGAAATTCAGAGGTTCTGTCGTGGACGTAGGTAAACTATTGAACCAATTGGAAAGAAGCGAACAAATTAGAGTTGACACAGAAGCAAGAATGATTGATTTGAAAAATGAAAATCAAAAGCTTTCCGAAAAGTACCACAAGTCCAATTCAACTATCAAACAACTCACGTCAGACTTGCGCGAAAATAAAGATAAACTACGCAACGCGAATGATGTCCTCAGCAAGACTAATGTAAGTACTCGCAACAGCGTAAAATATTCTTATTATTTTTACTACTTGATATGTCATAAGTTTTTGTTGTTTTCACTCTTCATTTTCTATTTCCCAATTATTTTTTACCTTCATTTTCCTTATTTGATCATATCATTTCATCCTATCAAAGCACCCGGCGCAAGCACTCAAAAACTTCAAGTTTGTTAATCGATTTGACCTTTAACGTCCATACTTTCATTTCGTACAAGAATCAGACCAAAGTAACACTTTAGCATCTTGTATTGGAGGTTGAAATCCAACTTGCAATCGTCAGAAAACGAAGTTTTAAAAAAGCATTTCTGGGTTGTTCTACTCTGCTCCTTATTGTAGTCTCAGGGTCCCAACTTTCGTTTAGCAGATAACCCAAGTGTTTAAATTGCTCGACTTGTTCGATTTCTTCTCCTACTACATATTTCTTTGAGTTTGGGTAATTGTTTCTATCTATAATCATTGTTTTTTGATATTTATATTCAAACTCCAAAGCTTCACTTAGTCCAGAAAGCCACTGCACATCCGCTAGGAAAAATATTCCGATTCGGATTTTTTGCACAATCTTACTCAAAAAGGACCCCTTTTAACAAATTTGCATGTTGCCAGGACCAATAGTTGGTCAAAAAATTTTTAAACGTTTTTTTTTTGTTTTTTTCCTAAAATTTATTTTTTTTGCATGGAACAAAGTTTTTTTAGGTTTTTTGGATCATTCTCATTTCAAACAGAAAAGGTCTTTAGTGACTTTTCTCTAAAGTTGATAGTTATTGACATATTTATAAGCGATTAAAAATTGAAAAATTGCGAAATCGGCCATTTTTAACCCTCAAAAACTATGTGAAAAACTGAAAATTTAAATGTTGCCAAGGTAATTAGATATTCTTTAAACATCGATTGATGAAATCCCGAAGAGTTTTTTGCAATACAATATTCAAAACTCCTTTGTTTTTTAATTGCTAATCAAGCGTGCGCGACACTATTTTCCACCGACACACAGTAGTTCCAAATGCCGAAAATGTGGTCATGAACCTTTAAAAGCGTATATTGTTTATACATTTTGGAATTACTTTCGTTCTTAAGGGTTTTTGGCATCGCTGATTACGAATCTGGCATTCTTTTTTCTGAAAAACAAAATGGCGGATCCAACATGGTGGAAAGAAATTGAAAATATCAATCAAAAAGGAAAATTTTTTGTAAAATTTGGTAGGTTAAGGTCGCTGATTACAAATCTAACTTTACGTCTTTTTTTAACAAAATGGCGGATCCAATATGGACGAAAAAAATTCGAAAATTTTATTTTGGTCGCATTTTTGTTTAAAATTTTATATTATAAGGGACTTTTGAAACTGCTGATTACCAATACATTTTCTTTATGAAGTACAATATTCAGAACCTATTACTAATGTACAACTGCCCATACATACTCAACAATCGCCAGAATCATGTAATATGCCTCATTTCCCACTTTTGTATTCAAACAACTGCTAGCAATGCATAGGCAGTTATAGGCAGCTAAACCAAAGTGATTTTGTATCTTCTTACCATATGTTTTAAGATTAATAAACATTAGTCGCAGAATTATGCAGAATTTTGTACTTTTTCAATGCATCTTTACAAAATTCTAATTGTTTCAAGTATATTTTCACTATTTATGCATTAACAAATTTAAGGCATTTATTGTTAATAAATGTCGATTTAAGTTACATCTTACATTACTACATACTTAATAGAAAGAATCTGCTTTACAGCGATAAAATTGATAAACTACAAAAAGTTTTACAACGTTTTCAATATACCTGTTGTTTTTCACTTTCTCTGCCGAACAAAATATCACCGGGCATGACCCACTTGTTCTTCGTGAGTTGTGAACCAGAATACATCCAGTCTGATGCTCATACTTTATTAGGACTCTACGATAGTATGAGAAAACAACTGTAAACATGAAAATCCCTAAATAGGGACGCCTTTTTTCGCCTCATGACCACGTTTTCAGCATTTGGAACCACTGTGCGACAGTATGGTGCAAATGAAAGGAATAAATTCATTATTTCGTAAACCGGCGACTTTAAGGAAAAATCCCAAAACAGGTCGATTTTTATTTTTAAGTTATGATATTGTGGCATATATAGTATACTAGTGACGTCATCCATCTGGGCGTGATGACGTAATCGATGATTTTTTTTTAAATGAGAATAGGGGTCGTGCGCTAGCTCATTTGAAAGGTTCTTCAATTCTCTATATAATAAACATTTATATATTTATACAGGGTGTCCTTTTACTTCTTTTTTTTGTCAAATAATTTAATTTAATAAAAATTTTTTTGGCGCCCTGTATAAATAATTATGTAAATATGTATAAACATTCTCAATTTCTTTGCAAAACGAAAATGCAGCAGCTGCATAATACTCTGGTTAAAGCGGAGAGTGCAGGAAGAGTCTATACCGGTTTCGGAGGTCTTTTCCCCCTCATCAGTAGTCCCATATCCTCTTCTCTCCGCTTTAAGCACTTACCATAGCTTGGGCCTTCCCGAATTGCAAAGAAAGGAATGTCACGGATGAACTAGGGCCATCTACCGAAAAACAAACTAAGTTATCAATCGAAGTAGCACAGAAAACGACAATAAATATCGTCTCCATACCACCAGATTGACAACAGGTGGAATACTTTCTTTGGTTACACCTCCTGAGATTTTCAAAATTTAGAAATCATACAGGGTGCCGAGGAAATTAAGATGAGAGAATTTTAAATAATTCACAACTCATCTACTCAGCGTGGTAAAGCTCCAACAAGAAAGATTCCTTAATACTCAAACAAAAGAGTAAATGAATTAAAAATGTATAAACATTCTCAATTTCTTTGCAAAACGAAAATGCAGCAGCTGCATAATACTCTGGTTAAAGCGGAGAGTGCAGGAAGAGTCTATACCGGTTTCGGAGATCTTTTTCCCCCTCATGAGTAAACCCGAAAAGATCTCCGAAACCGGTATAGACTCTTCCTGCACTCTCCGCTTTAACCAGAGTATTATGCAGCTGCTGCATTTTCGTTTTGCAAAGAAATTGAGAATGTTTATACATTTTTAATTCATTTACTCTTTTGTTTGAGTATTAAGGAATCTTTCTTGTTGGAGCTTTACCACGCTGAGTAGATGAGTTGTGAATTATTTAAAATTCTCTCATCTTAATTTCCTCGGCATCCTGTATGATTTCTAAATTTTGAAAATCTCAGGTTTAACCAAAGAAAGTATTCCACCTGTTGTCAATCTGGTGGTACGGAGACGATATTTATTGTTTCTGTGCTACTTCGATTGATAACTTAGTTTGTTAATTATGTAAATGTTTACATTACTGAATAGATAATTGAAGAATCTTTCAAATAAGCTACCACACGACCCCTATTCTCATTTAAAAAAATCATCGATTACGTCATCACGCCCAGGCGGATGACGTCACTAGTGTACCATATATGCCACAATATAATAACTTAAAAATAAAAATCGACATGTTTCGGGTTTTTCCTTAAAGTCGCCGGTTTACGAAATAACGAATGTTTTTTTTTTCTCTCTCTGATTCTGGCTTTGGTTTAGAACTAGAACCTTTAGCCACGTAATTGTATAACTTATTACTAAGTCAGGGGAGTAATGTGTAGTGTGTGTGTTGAGTAAGTGTCTTGTTACTTTGCAAAGTCGACGTCATTGTCTTTGCAAAGAGACGCTAATTGTTTCCGAACGTCTGCGGTCCCTCCGGTGAGTACCGATCCCACAAGGACAGAAACTATCTTTCATTTATTAAATAACGAATGTATTCCTTTCATTTGCACCATACTGTATACACATACGGTGGAAAATAGTGTCGCGCACGCGTGATTAAAAATTAAAAAACAAAGGAGTTTTGAATACTGTGTTGCAAAAAACTCTTCGGGATTTCATCAATCGATGTTTAAAGAATATCTACCTACCTTGGCAACATTCAAATTTTAAGTTTTTCACATAGTTTTTGAAGGTTAAAAATGGCCGATTTCGCAATTTTTCAATTTTTAATCGCTATATGTCAAAAACTATCAACTTTAGAGAAAAGTCACTAAAGACCTTTTCTGTTTGGAATGATCCAAAAAACCTAAAAAAACTTTGTTCCATGCAAAAAAATAAATTTTAGGAAAAAAACAAAAAAAAAACGTTTAAAAAATTTTTGACCGACTTTTGGTCCTGGCAACATGCAAATTTTTTAAAAGGAGTCCTTTTTGAGTAAGATTGTGCAAAAAATCCGAATCTGAATATTTTTCCTAGCGGATGCGCAGTGGCTTTCTGGACTAACTTGCAACAGTTAGATATGTTATTGAAAAGGCATTGAAGATCTTTGAGATCCCTGCGACGACTCGCGTGTAGTGAATTTCGCACCGCTTCAATATTCTGTGGTGTGCATGCAGTTCTGACACTGCCACCGCTTTTTTGTAATGTTGAACCACTACTTTCAAAGTTCCCAATCCAAGTCTTAATAGCCTTGTTAGACGGAACAGCAGCGTTGGGCGGCAAATGATAGTTTTTGTAATCAGCTTTCACATCAAATGCGCGTTGTTCACCCGACCACGTCTCCATGATAACTACCTGAACTTCCCACTCTCTAGATTCACAACGTTTACGTCGCAAGCCCGCAGCTATTCTATTTTATCGTCAGCAGCGTTGTCAAATCGTACCGTTTCACTGAATCACCTTGTATTTGTCCTATCCGTTATAGTAATAATTAATAAATGTCTTTCAGACCCATTCGAAATTGTATTATCAAACTTTACTCGACATCAAGGACAAAATCGATCCCATTGTAAGAACCTCGCACAAGGAGGAAAAGAAAGAAAGAGACGAGAAGGACCGAGACAGAAAACAAGACGACGGAAAGTCTAGGTGGGAGAAGGATAAGGATCATGCGCATAGCAAAAAGGAGGAGAAAGAGGAGGTAAAGAAGGAAAAGGAGAAAGAAAAAGAAAAGGAGAATGAAAAAGAAAAGGACGACGATGACGTGGAGATGAGTGAAGTGAAAAAAGAAAAAGACTAAAGGTTGGTTTGTTGTTTTATAATAATTTTAATTAATTGTAACTTTTCAATTTCTTGACTTACTTATTCGGTTAAAAAATATAATAAAAGGAATTTAATCACAGTTTTGTTTTATTTCACTAATTCAAACAAGATTCATTTAAAATACAAAATAAAAGACAAAAGAAAAGAGAGAAAGAGACGAGATAAGAACGAATACATGCAATTTGAAGGGCAATCTGGTAAGTGGAAGAAAAATAAGTAATACACGCATAGTGAAATATGAAGATAGAGAAGGGTAGAGAAAGAACAAGACGATGAAAAGAAGAGAGAATGCGATTAAAAAAAAGTGAAAAATGCTAACAAGATAATATGTTCTTATCATTTTTTCAGAAGAATTACTAAGCATGGTCGAAGAGAGAATAGTACTTGGGTCATGTATTACGAGGGTCGTTTTTTTTTCAACCTCCGTTTGTCCATAAAATATTCCCGTGAAGCGTTTCGCCATTGCGGTGCGCAGTGGGCGACAGCGCATCTCCCCCGCTACACTCTACATTAATCCCGACTTCCAGGCACCAGTCTGTACTGTGCTACACACGAAACAACATGGTCGCGACAATTAGTTCTCCCGCCAAGTGTGAATTACTCGCTGTCATTCGCTTTCATTTGACACACACACTTGACACATCAAGGATGTGTCAAGTGTGTGTGTGTCAAATGAAACTTGTGAAAATTCCATTGCCAACGATGTTAAAGTGAAGCGACGGTTGTTTCTCGCCGCTTCATCAACACGTTGAACAAGCTCATCTGTAACGAGAGAATTGCGACCTGGACCCCCTTCGTCATGCACATCATTTCGTCCTTCTTTGAATTTTCGGCACCATTCACGCACAACTCCCATCACTCATAAACCCTTCTCCGTACACTTGACACATCCTTCGATGAATTGCAGCTGCACTATTGCCTTCTGCCTGCAAAAAGCGAATGACAGCGCGTAATTCACACTTGGCGAGAGAACTAATTGTCGCGGCCATGTTGTTTCGTGTGTAGCACAGTACAGACTGATGCCTGGAAGTCGGGATTAATGTAGAGTGTAGCGGGGGAGATGCGCTGTCGCCCACTGCGCACCACAATGGCGAAACGCTTCACGGGAATTTTTTATGGACCTATGGAGGTTGAAAAAAAAACGACCCTCGTAGATATAAATTACTTCTTCTTTTAGTGCCTATTCGTTTCGAATATTGGCGATCATTCTGGCTATAATTATTTTATTAACTGATGCTTTAAATAGATTAGTTGTTGTGGAGAACCATTTCCTCGGGTTCTTTAACCCTCCGTTAGTCGCTAGGATAAACGGAGCATCAAGAGTCGCTACGGTGTCAGAGACCGACAATTTAAAAAAAATAGTTATTGCTATAAAATTCATACAAATATTTTATATTATGTATAGGAATGACTGAAAAATATTTTTGAAAATGTTTTATTGAAAAACAACAGATATAAAATAAAAAACCCTAGTATAACAATATACATATTGTTATTAGTAATATAAAAATATTCGCTAGGAACCATTTCCCATAATTCCAACAAACGTTTTTGTTCTACTTCAAAGGACATCTATAAATAAGATTTGACCAAAACTTACCGATAAAATGCAATAATAAGATGCTAAATCTTTACCTGAACTGCAAGTTATGCCAATAAAGTAATAACCACACCGTTAGTCGCTACTGAGTCTTGCACCGAAAATAGCTATAAAACTCTCACAACTGTACCCAAGTGGGTAAGAATGTATACTAACACGAGGTTAGTTGATGGGAAGAGGTAGAGAAAGTGGAGATAGAAAAAACCAGTTATTTTGTAAATCCCGAATGAATAATTCTGTCGTCGGTGTGTGACACCGATAGCGACTAACGGAGGGTTAATCATGATATTCTTCTTCTCCCAATTCCTCGCTTTCCGAATACTTTACCTTGAAGGATTACCTTCAGTAATCTGTATTTAGTGCCGTTTCTCATTATGTATCCGAGATATTCTAACTTTCTCCTTTTAATGGTATACATCACCTCTCTTTCTTTACCCACTCTTCGTAATACGGTCTCGTTGGTTATCTTGTCCGTCCATGATATCCTTAGGATTCGCCTGTACAGCCACATCTCGAAGGCTTCAAGTTTTTTCTCTATTGCTTCAGTGAGTGTCCCGGATTCAACTCAATAAATTACTAATGGAAGGTAAAGTACATCCCAAAAGATCAGTATTCCATGCTATTATTGGCGGGGTTTTTATAATGTCTTCAGGAAATAGAGTGAAAGAGGCTCAGACAAGATATATTTTACCATTCGTAACAGAGTAAAAAGGCATTTGACAAACATTTTATTTTATTTATTTCTCTTTTTTACAAGATATGTAACAAAAAGCTTTAAAAATCTTATACAAAAAAAGGAAAGAAATGAGAAGGACCAATGCACAAAATATGGAGAAATCTAAGCGAGAAAAACATAAGTATTACCCGCTTAGCAAAATGCAAGATAGGGACGAGGTAAAGAAGAAAATTGAGATAGAAAAGGATCAGGAGATGAATGGAATGAAAAAGGCTAAGACGAGATATGATGTACATATTACAAAATACATAAAAATGCATTTAAAATTTTTTATTTTATTTCATTTTTTCTTACAAAATATATAACAAAAAAACTAATAACGTAAATGGAAAAATAAAGTGTCTTTAAAGCTTAGAATCAAACTAACCTCAAAATTAGTGTCTTGACGATATCATTGATGCATCACATTCTACCACACCTATACTAAAATCACAATTAAGATGCACTAGAAATAAACAACATAAGATACGTTGAATGTTACCAGGAGCACTCCCGAATCATTATTTACAATGTATACAGGGTGGTTCATCTTATTGGCCTCAGTCTCTGTACAGAAAACCACTTGATATTTTAAAAAAATTTAGTCACATAAATATACAGGGCCTTTAATACTACAACGTAAAAATAATGTGAATTATACAGGGTGTTCCAAAAAAGAGTGGTATATCAAAGTTATATTTTTCTTATGGAATGCCCTATATCTGATGACATTATTGAATTGTCCTTAAAAAATAAGCTATACTTTCATAAGGGTTCCCTATACCTAAATACAGGGTGTTTTGATTTATTTCGATTTTTATAAAAATGTAAGGTTTTAGAAAAAAAAATAAATATCTAAGAAGCAGTAACAAATTATTTCTTGGATCTTAATAACAGACTATTTAGCATACTTAAACAGATGCTTATTGCAAAGAAATTTCTTACAGGGTGGTCAAAACATGAGATTGTTCTATTAACAAATTCAAGCTGTAATAACTTACTTATTTTAAATGGAACACCCTATATCTTACTAGTCTATCGCGTAGAAAATTTACTTAGCTTTCAATGTGTATTAGGGTTTCCTATACCTATCTTTTTACAGGGTGGACAAAATATTAGATTGTTTTATTAACAAATTCAAGCTGTAATAACTTAATTATTTTAAATGGAACACCCTGTATCGTACTAGTCTGTCGCGTAGAAAATTTACTTAGCTTTCAATTCTTGTTAGGGTTTCCTATATCTATCTCCCTTCATTTTTTAAATATTTAAAGATTTCCTAATTTGTAAGCTTTAAAAATTAGAATTAAGTACCTATGTCGTGGTTATGTACAACACATCACCAACACCGGCAATATACTTAAATATCTTAGTCAAGATAGTTTCATTAATAAAATTCACATTTTTATCATTTAATCACACAGAGTGTTCTTATTTTAAATGACATACTCGATATTCTATCCTTTATAATGGAAGATATTTAAAATCTCTTCAATTCCATGTAAATATTCTCAATACACATGTTATTCTGTAAATATAAATTCCCATGTTATTCTGTAAATACCCATTTTTACATATTTTTGTACAATAGGCTCGTTTTCGTCAAAGTAGCCATTGCATTTAATTGTTTGTAATTGCGATTCAAAGATTCAAACAAAAAGTGGTGTTCTCAAATTTTCTCAATAACCGTTGGGATAAGATATGGAAAATACTTATACGGAATGAAATATAATTTAAATACCTTCCAGAATACGGCATCTAATATAGAGTATGCAGTTTAATATAAACATATTATTCAATGTCACATGTAGGCCAAAATCAAATAAAATAATACAACACTCTGTGTGATTACATGATAACAATGAAAATTTTATTAATGACAGTATCTTGTCTAAGTATATTGCCAGTGTTGGTGATGTGTTGTACATAAACACGACATAGGTACTTAATTCTAATTTTTAAAGCTTAGTAAATTAGGAAATCTTTACATATTTAAAAAATGAAGGGAGATAGGTATAGGAAACCCTAATTAGAATTGAAAGCTACGTAAATTTCTACGCGATAGACTAGTAAGATACAGGGTGTTCCATTTAAAATAAGTAAGTTATTACAGCTGGAATTTGTTAATAGAACAATCATAATATTTTGACCACCCTATAAAAAGATAGGTATAGGAAACCCTAATAAGAACTGAAAGCTAAGTAAATTTTCTACGCGACAGACTAGTAAGATACAGAGTGTTCCATTTAAAATAAGTAAGTTATTACAGCTTGAATTTGTTAATAGAACAATCTAATATTTTGACCACCCTGTAAAAAGATAGGTATAGGAAACCCTAATACAAATTGAAAGCTAAGTAAATTTTCTACGCGATAGACTAGTAAGATACAGGGTGTTCTATTTAAAATAAGTAAGTTATTACAGCTTGAATTTGTTAATAGAACAATCTCATATTTTGACCACCCTGTAAGAAATTTTGTTGCAATAAGCATCTGTTTAAGTATGCTAAATAGTCTTTTATTAAGATCCAAGAAATAATTTGTTACTGCTTCTTAGATTCGTAGATATTTATTTTTTTCTAAAACCTTATATTTTTTATAAAAACCGAAATAAATCAAAACACCCTCTATTTAGGTATAGGGAACCCTTATGCAAGTATAGCTTATTTTTTAAGGTCAATTCAATAATGTCATCAGATATAGGGCATTCCATAAGAAAAAATATAACTTTGATATACCACTCTTTTTTGGAACACCCTGTATAATTCACATTATTTTTAGGTTGTAGTATTAAAGGCCCTGTATATGTGAAGAAATTTTTTTAAAATATCAAGTGGTTTTCCGTACAGAGACCGAGGCGAATAAGATGAACCACCTTGTATACATTGCAAATCCCAAATCATGATTTACAAAATTTATACATTTTAAATCATGATTCTGGATTGCTCCTCGTACCATTCAACGTGTTTTGGTTTGTTTATTTCTAGTGCATCTTTATTGTGAATTTTTGACATGTGTTTTCACGGATGTAGAACAATCTGTAAACTTCGGTCTTCTTAGTGCTATGGACGGCTACAGATAGTATGCGATTATGTGTATTTGATAGCGGTTTGTGATTTTTTATTTGCCTTTCACAAACGTATTCGTCTCTTGTTGAACGATGGCAATAATTTATTTCAATCACGTATCTCAAAGCTTTAAAATCTACCTAACCTCAAAAGATTAACGTGACGCCATCATTAGTACAGCATATAAAGTATCTTTAAATCCAGCAAAATCGGAAAGGGTTGTGGATAAAAAAATAGACTTCAGATAAATCAGATATTTTATTAAGAAAATCAATATTTTTGTAACAATAACAAATAATAAAGAATAACTAGAGTTTGTGAAATTATTGCGATCTGTACAATTTGTATTAGAAATAAAATGATTATATTAAATAAAAACGAGTTGCCAAACTAAACTCCAAATTTATAGTGTTTTAAATAGAGGCTTAAACCACAGTATATATAACAAACAGTATTGACACTCTGCGACCTTGATGAAGTCACGCATATTAAGCGTAGATAAGACATACTCACCAAAAAAGCGTAACGCGGAAACAGTCGATCGTTGGTGTATCTAGAGTCCTTTTCATGAGCATTTTTCAGTGCCTCACAAATGATAGAAAAAAGGTAAGTCCGTGATAATACACATTTATGACATTTATTATGACAGTTGTCACATTTTATTTGCAATTTGGCATAAAAACAAATCAATTATGTTTATTACATTTATAAAATGGTATTTTCTTTGATTTGTATAGTCATAAATTGTACAGATTATATTCGTAGATATATTACATAATTCGCAAATAATTTTATTTTCGATTATAACGCCATCTATTGACAACTAGAATAAATGTCACCGACGTGCGTTTTTTTCTGTCACAATTTAATGCGTTAGAAAGAAATCGAAAAACTGTGACGCACTGAAAAATGCTCATGAAAAGGACTATATCTCTTTTAACCAAGCGATCCTGCGCATATGTGACAGACAAAGATAGCTAGACCACTCAATCCTTAATATTGGCGTTACACCTCGATGTACAGAGCGACTTATACCTTGCTTAATTTATGAGATATATCTATGGCGCAGTAGCTCATTTGCCGCTGGTTTAACCTTGTACGTTCATTTTAATACGTTGCCTTTTGAAGCTGTTGGAACTACTGAGATAATTCAATTCAAAGATTTAATCTATTTAATTCGCTTAATATTTCTAACCCTAAGCTCTACAATAGGGCTTTTAGTAATTCTGATTACCAGAAAATTTTTTCATTGAGCCAGTCCTGTCGTAACTCAGATGACAGATAACAAGATGGCTGCCTCTGCAAAACGAGTGTCACTCAGAGACATGTTAAGGATAGACTTGGCTAGGGATATGCCACTCAATGGGTGCGTTCGGACCTTAGAATATAAAAAAACAGGAAGGAGTCTTTCATTTATCAACAACACCTTAAATTTCTAGCGGAACCGGCCATCTTGAACGTCTGTGGATGACTCATAAGTTTTTGACAACGAGGTAGAAGGTGTTTGTGTATTGGATCAGCTGTGTGCATAGGCGTACCATCTGGTAAAACTCCTGTATATGCAATCAATTAACTGAAGTTATTAGTATAATAAAATGTTAGTTAACTGACTTTTCAACAAAATATTATATTAATACGTATTTTCTCTTGATCTGTAGCTGTTTGTTTAACATCAAAGATGTAATAAAATCGTTAAGAATTTCTTTTCTTCCCTCTTTCAAAGGTACGTCACTGGAGATAGAAAGCAAATCTGACAGCTGATCGCCATTTGCAACCTCCTTCCTGGTTCGTAGTCATTTCGCATTGTACTCCTTCCTGATTTATTTTATATTCTAAGGTTCGGACCATAGAGTTATATATTAGCATAGAGAGAGTGTCATTCAGAGCGAAGTGACGACACCATCTTTTTTATTTGGATTAGTGCTGTTTCACTCTTACGCATAGTAAAGCTGCGACAGTTGTCCTCCTCTTCCGTGCCTATATTCACACTGAATGTCATCATAGATTTTCGATACAATGTGTTAGAAAGAGATGCAGCAAACCAGTCCATGAGATCTTGTCGTCAGGAAGCGCGGAAGGTAGGCTCCCTCTATGTTAATATATACCTCTATGGTTCGGACGACCACAGCGGCTGGACAGCTGAGCCAGCAGTAGCTGTCAGACGTCACCGCTGGAAGTCAGCCGCTAAGAGATTTTCTAAGCTTTCCCTATCACGGCTGGATACAACCACTCAGACGATTTCTGCTGACAGTCAGCCGCTATGGTCGTCCGAACAGTGGCGACGCGTGAGTTTTTCTAAAGTGTTACCAAAACCAGATGTAAAAAAATCTTATTTAAAAAAAATATTTTGAACCGCCCAAATATAAGTTTTTGTTTTCAATCCTGTGGGATAAAATTAAACAAATCACTATTCCCAAATTATATGTATGTAATTATGTATATGTAACAGGTTTAACAATAAATAATAAACAAACTAAACATATTATTCTACCATAAAATTAACATAAAAAAAGGAACAAGTAGGAAAAAGAACAGATTTTGAAAACTATTGTTTATATTTTAATTCTTCCATTTTCAATAATATCATTTTTTTCTTTAAAATAATATATAAAAAAATATACAAGTAGAATGACTTTTCAAGTAGTTGATCAATTACGCAATACGTAGCAACATTCTTCCATGTTTAAATGCACGCACACTGTAATCTGTAATAGGTACTAAACATACTAAACCAACGTTTTACCAATCTTTCAAACTGGTAACAAAACTGATATGCACCGCGTGCCCGCGCGCCGTCTCTAGACCCGTCGGTCCTTCAAAATTTTCAGAGCTAGTCCCGACCGATAGCGAGGTTTCTCCTGCGTACCGTTTACCAGTGCCAGTATTGGTAACAGCATAATAATATATGATATTGTCCTTTTCATGATCATTTTTCAGTGCGTCACAAATGATAGGAAAAAGGGTAAGTCCGTGATAATACACATTTATGACATTTATTCTAACATGACATTTTAGTTACATCTGACAGTTGTCACATTTTATTTTCAATTTGGAATAAAAACAAATCAAATATGTTTCTTGCATTTATAAAATGGTATTTTCATTGATTTGTATAGTCTTATAAATTATACAGATTATATTTGTAATATTATTATCTAATTAAAAAAAATTATTTTTTTATTATGGCGCCATCTATCGACAACTAGAATAACTAGAAGAAATGTTATAAAAATGTCACCGACGAAATGTAATCACCGACGTGCCTTTTTTTCTGTCACATACAATTTAATGCGTTAGAAAGAAATTGAAAAACTGTGACGCACTGAAAGATGATCATGAGAAATACTGTAACGTGCCATGGATTCACATATCTCGCCAATATTTTCGTGCGTCTAGTTGGCTATTTACTGAATTAGGTACTATTAACAAGTATTTCTGTTGGTAAAAAATATAAATGGAATTATTTCGTAGTAGTCATAAAATATTTATTTGTAAGATTTGTAACTGTTACCAATGGTAACAGTGGTTACATGGACGCTTCGCCACTGCGTCCGAACGCACCCATTGCATCGGGATGTAACGTCAACAAAGGATTGAGTGATCTAGCCATCTTTGCCAGTCACATGCGCGGGATCATTTGGTTAAAAGAGATAGATAGACAGACCACCGATCGACTGTTTCCGAGTTACGCTTTTTTGGTGAGTATGCCGAGCCTACGCTTAATATGTCAATGGTGTCACTACTGTTTGTTTTTAACATGTTAATGCTGTACTTAAACGTTAAATCTTTTCGTGACGCATGCGTCATAATATATGTTCTGGTAATGATGCATTCGATGCACACGTGCGTACAATTATAGATATAAACTGAACATCCGCGAAAAAGCAATCAGCATTCAAATAGTTGATCAATAAATCATTTATTTGTTGGAAATACTTTTGACGGTTTAGATGAAAAATTTTCAGAGATAGAAGACTACTGCATTTTTTTAAAGTAGGATGAGTTGAAACCCTCTCACAGACAGAAGATGATAATCGCTAGGAACCAATCCGAAGAATATGGTGACTGAGGCACAATGCATGCATTTTATATGAAGAAATCGCAGATTGCTATGTAAGAAGGATAGTGGACGAATTTATAACTATTCTGTTATAGCTATTAGATTATTTTTCAAATATAATTATACAGGGTGTTTCAAAAAAAGGTAACCCCGTCTTTAGGGTAGGTAAGAAACTGAAAAATAATTGTGGTTTGCTTAGTAAAACATTTTTGTAACGCCATCCGTTTTAAAGATACAGGGCGTTGAAGAAAAAAAAATTTTACGCATTTTTTACGATTTTACCGAAACTACTGGCAACATTGTAATGAAATTTTATACGAATATGTTTTGGAAGCTGATACATCCCATGAATTTGTTTTTATATCTGATTCTCATAGAGGGCGCTAGTTACACGGATCGTACTAAGTATTAATCAATATAACTTTTTTAAGAATAAAATTATTAATCAAAATTTCAAGTAAACTTAAACATCATTCAATTTTACACGAAAAAGGTACTCTTGGTAAAACTCATTACTGTGTACCGTTTTCGGAATATTTTGATTTGAAAATTATGAAGTAATAATTGATGCTGGTAGTAATGATAAAGTTCTAATAGGTATACATCTATTTTCTCCAAGTGTGCCATGGAAATCTGACATTTATTGATTGTTATGACGATAAATCAACAATAATTAGAGTTTTTATATCTTGTTTCAATTTTTCAATTTTAAAAAATGCGTAAAATTTTTTTTGTCTTCAACGCCCTGTATCTTGAAAACGGATGGCGTTACAAACATTTTTTACTAAGCAAACCCCAATTATTTTTCAGTTTTTTACCTACCTTAGAGACGGGGTTACCTTTTTTTGAAACACCCTGTATAGGATACTTACAGGCAATTTGAGTGTTCTAAGATATAATGAATGATCACACTACCTATACATCGACAAAGTCGATCCTCTCGCGAATTCTATTCAAAGTTGCAAGATTATATATATACTACATACCTGTATGGGACTAAAGTCCCGAGAAAACCTTAATCCTAGGAGCAAAAACCAAAACGTCTACATTCCAACATATAAGTTCTGGCAACATGTTTTTACTACACCCTTAAAATAACTGGCCAATTTGCCATTCATTAACAAACCACTCCAAGATCTGTACATAATATACTTATTCTATATCAATAATTGTTATAACTATTCTACCTAGCTAAATTGTAAATGATTGTATAATATTTACAGGTCGTTATGCAGTAAATATCTAGAGGGAAAGAACAGTCAAATCTTATAAATTTATTTTAAAATAACTTTAATATTTGGGATATATATTTTATTATGTAGTTTATAATAGTGCAGCCGATATGTGAAACAATTGTGCATTTAATGATAGAAGTATATAATTTGGACCACATATACTGCACATATAAAGGTTCAAATTTAGATATGAGACCATCTCAGATTTTGCCTTTTACAAAAATGGCGGGGATTCAAAATGGCGACTATACATTGTGACTAATAGCACGATAACTTTTGAACGAGACTTCAGATTTCAACCAAATTTGGTATATAGATTCTTTTTTTGATGTATAAGATCGAGGTCTTGAACCGGAAGAATCGGTTTACCAGTTGTGTTTTTCCTGGTTTTTATGTAAAAATATGCTGTTTTTTTTAATTCTTTCACCCTGTATGTATTAATTTTTCAAAAAGTTAATGCCGCCATTGAAAAGAGCGTAAACATATTTTTTAGGAAATATTTTTAACTTTTTAGTTATGTTAATTACCATTTAATAAATGCAAAACGTATCTTCACATGTACCTATATGATGCAGATTCGTGCAAATATTATAAGAATTGTTTTGCATTTAATGGTAGAAGCTTATAATTTGGACCACATATACTACACATATAAAGGTTCAAATTTAGATACGAGGCCATCTCAGTTTTTGTTCCTTTTATAAAAATGGCGACTATACATATGTGACTAATAGCACGATAACTTTTGAACGAAACGTCACATTTCAACCAAATTTGGTATATAGGTTCTTTTTTTGATGAGTAATATCGAGGTCTTGAACCGGAAGAATCGGTTTACCAGAATTTGTGTTTTTACTGTTTTTTTATTTAATAATATGTTGTTTCTTTTTTAATTCTTTCACCCTGTATATATAATTTTTTCAAAAAGGTAATAACGCCATTGAAAAGAGTGTAAATATATTTTTTAGGAAATATTTTGAACTTTTCAGTTGTGTTAACTACCATTTAATAAATGCATAACGTATGTTCACATGTACCTATGGGCGGCAGATTCATTTTGAATGCCCGCCATTTTTGTAAAAGACAATCTGAGATGGCCTCATATCTAAATTTGAATCTTTGTATGTGTAGTATGTGTGGTCCAAATTATATGCTTCTACCATTAAATGCACAATAATTCTTATATTATTATTTGCACGAATCTGCCGCACATAGGTACCTACATGTGAACATACGTTATGCATGTATTAAATGGTAATTAACATAACTAAAGAGTTCAAAATATTTCCTAAAAAATATTTTCACAGTCTCTTCAACGCCAGTTTCACCTTTTTGAAAAATTAATATATACAGGGTGAAAGAATTGAAAAAGAAACAACATATTTTTACATATAAAAAAAAAACAGTAAAAACACAAATTCTGGTAAACCGATCCTTTCGGTTTAAGACCTCGATATTATTCATCAAAAAAAGAACCTATATACCATATATATTTGGTTGAAATCTGACATCTCGTTCAAAAGTTATCTTGCTATTAGTCACATATGTATATTCGACATTTTGAATGCCCGCCATTTTTGTAAAAGGAACAAAAACTGAGATGGGCTTGTATCTTAATTTGAACCTCTATATGTGTAGTATATGTGGTTCAAATTATATGCTTCTACCATTAAATGCACAGTAATTCTTATAATATTTGCACGAATCTGCCGCATATAGGTACATGTGAAGATACGTTTTGCACTTAATAAATGGTAATTAACATAACTAAAAAGTTAAAAATATTTCCTAAAAAATATTTTTACGCTCTTTTTAAAGGCCGTATTAAGTTTTTAAAAAATACAGGGTGAAATAATTGATAAAAAAAAACAACATATTTTTACATAAAAACCAGGAAAAACGCAATTTCTGGTAAACCGATTCTTTCAGTTCAAGACCTCGATCTTATGCATCAAAAAAAGAATCTATATACCAATTTTGGTTGAAATCTGAAGTCTCGTTCAAAAGTTATCGTGCTATTAGTCACATATGTATAGTCGCCATTTTGAATCCCCGCCATTTTTGTAAAAGGCAAAATCTGAGATGGCCTCCTATCTAAATTTGAACCTTTATATATGTAGTATATGTGGTCCAAATTATTTGCTTCTATCATTAAACGCACAATTCTTATAATATTTGCACGAATCTGCCGCACTATAAACCCTGCCGTACAACAAGATGAATAGAAAATGCTACAGTAATACTCTAATTCCACGGCAGTGTAGACTTTAAAAATAAAATATGTGCGTCAATTTACCGAGATTTAGAAAAGGCTTTTAACAAAAAAGAACGCAATATCCTATTATAGATATGAAGCACATAGGGTTTTTTTAAGACACACATAATGAATGTGTAAATCAAATAAGTAAGGACGTTTTATAATCACAAAAAGACCTACAAATCACGACAGAATGAAAAGCTAAATAACTACGTGTATTAAAAAACCATCAATAAGTGTGTTAAATTTGCACATGTCAACTACAAGTATAAATAAAAAAATAAGTTATCGCATCAAATTTGTTAAAATAACTTACCCCTTTTTTATAAATTTTAACCAACGTTTAAACACTATATACAGACTATTTAGTTTTCAATTAGATACACACACTATAAATGGCAACACTGCTCCCCCGCTGCCAACCTAATGTTGCGCCGATTCGTTCAGTCATTCGCCATTCTACAGTGGCAATTCAGCTCATTCTCATTAGCAATGTTGCCTATTTTAGCGCTTCTTTCAGTGGGCTATATCTAATCAAACACTAAACATTTTGTATGTACGAGGACAGGGCAAAAAGTTCTTATCGTCGCTTAATACGGCGCTGCTACATAATATGAAGCTGTTGCTCATATGTACCTAAACATAAAAAAATTATTCAAAGTGGGTTCTTAAAACAAAGAATGATGGAATGAACTCAAAAAGCCAAAATAGTAGCCTAAGGTTTTTTTTTCAAATTAATGAGAGTTAATTTTAATCAAATTACTCACCAGCAGCAATAGCATCAAGAATTAAGCTATTTGTATCAATAGCATTACAAAACTATTGGAAAAACAGACAAATGGACATCACAACTGCATTTTGGAATAATTCCATAAATGGAATACTTGAGAATGATGTCCATATTTACACACCAGGACTTACCATAAAAAAGTCAAAGTATTAAAACTGAATAGAACTTTATATGACTAAAAAGACTCGCCAAAGGTACGGAATAATACATTTAATGAATTTGCTAATCACACAAGCACATACTCCCTACAAACCCAGCTCCAAGTGATATGTGTGATATATTATATAATATCTATATATTATATTTTATACAAGGTGGTCCAGAATTATGTACATTAATTTCTAGAGCTCATAGTACGTCCAAAAATAAGGGTACTTCTTTATGTACACTTTTTTATAAAACTGAATAATAAGGGAGATACAACCCTTTAAAGGGGTGAATTGAAATTCTTATTTTTTCAAATATCTTCCAAACGGTTTTGAATACGGAGTTCATATTTTGGGAGTGATTATAAGACATTAGGATAATTAATTTCATGTCACCACCTACCACATCCTATATTAATACAGGGTAGTTTTGGAGGGTAAGTGGGGGTTATTGCCTCACATGTTTTTTAATTTTTACATATTTAAAAAAAAATATTTTAAAAATTGTTTCCTTAGACTTTTCTACGCAAAAAAGGTGCTCTTGTAATATTTCGATAGATATCACCGTTTTCGATTTATTTAAACTCGAAGGTATACATGTATTTTATTGTAATCGTTACATTTTTTAATATTCATCAAGTATGCTTTGGAATTGACACTTGTGTTAGCAATAATATTACAAATTAATGGAAAACTTAATTAATACTTAACATTTAATTAATGGCGAAAATAATATTTCACAACAACTGTTCAAAATGTCCTCCATTTTGTTGAATACATAATCTAATTCTTTTATTTAGCGAACGCATTAATCCATTTAATGTTACTGCATCGTTTTGTAAATCGGTAAATACTTGTTCAATTTTGTCTCTTAACTCATTTACTGTATTAATTGGAGTGTTATACACTTTTGATTTCAAATAACTCCATACTGTAAAGTCCATTGGATTAAGATCACAACTACGAGCAGGCCAATGAATCGGTGCATCCGCACCCCGGTCTATCCACCTATCAGGGAAATGTTCATGTAACCACCTTCTACAAATTCTTGTGTAATGTGGTGTAGCACCATCATGCATGAAAAACATGTTTCTTCGAATTTGTAAGGGAATATTTTCCAAAATATCATGTAAAATATTGTCTAGAAAATTGTAATACATGTTACCATTTAAATTTCCGGGAAAGATGTGGTATCCTATGAAACTATTTCCTAAAGTAGCTGCCCAAACGTTTATCTTGAACGTGTGTTGGAAGTGAGTTTCCATTGTAGCCCTTCGATTTTCTTCAGCCCAGAAGTGCATATTTCTAGAATTGAACATACCTTGTCTTGTAAATGTGGCCTCGTCTGTAAACAGAATGTTGCTTAAAAAATTTGGTGCAGTTTGAACTTTATTTTGCAATACTTCACAAAAATCAACTCTAAGTGGCATATCGTCAGGTAACAATTCCTGCACCTGTCGATAGTGGTAAGGATGTAATTGCTGTTCATGCAGAACTCTTAAAACACTTTGATGGGAAATATTCGTTCTTAATCCTAACCTGCGTGTACTTATTGTGGGGTAATTTATTACAGCATCCAATATTTGCTGTTCAACGCGAACATTTCTTGCTTCTCTACGACGACCAGCATCTGTATTCCTTCTTTGAAGACAACCGGTTTCTCTCAGTCGTCGTTCAGTACTTACAAAAGTCCTGGCATTGGGAATATTTCTGTTCGGATACTTTTCTCTGTAGCGTCTTACAGCGGCAGCAGCATTTCCCGAACATTCCCCTAATACTAAAAGTATGTCTGTCATCTCAGAATTTGAATAGTGTGCCATATTGCGGGCAAACAAATTAAAAATATAGCAAAAGAGACGTGTTAAACAAATTTCACTGTCGAGTACAATAAAAGTGTAGATAAAATAATTTAATTGTTATTAAACGTCACTGACAATTCATAGACTACTTGAGATTAAAGTGTTGTTGCTAACACAAGTGTCAATCCCAAAGCATACTTGATGAATATTAAGAAATGTAACGATTACAATAAAATACATGTATACCTTCGAGTTTAAATAAATCGAAAACGGTGATATCTATCGAAATATTACAAGAGCACCTTTTTTGCGTAGAAAAGTCTAAGGAAACAATTTTTAAAATATTTTTTTAAAATATGTAAAAATTAAAAAACATGTGAGGCAATAACCCCCACTTACCCTCCAAAACTACCCTGTATTAATATAGGATGTGGTAGGTGGTGACAGGAAATTAATTATCCTAATATCTTATAATCACTCCCAAAATATGAACTCCGTATTCAAAACCGTTTGGAAGATATTTGAAAAAATAAGAATTTCAATTCACCCCTTTAAAGGGTTGTATCTCCCTTATTATTCAGTTTTATAAAAAAGTGTACATAAAAAAGTACCCTTATTTTTGGACGTACTATGAGCTCTAGAAATTAATGTACATAATTCTGGACCACCTTGTATAATACCTATATGACTTCCAAGCACTATTACCACCCTCCCCTATCGCAGGACAATGGGGAGGCTTTATACAAATCGTTACTTTGGATGCCATATGGGTAATGAGACATCCTCTGTTTTACTTTAATGTGGTTAAGCCATCTGATGTTAGGGGTAGGTAGAAGTTTTTCTCCCTCTTAATGACTGAATTTACTTATTTCTTGACTATATGGACTTGCGTCCTAAAAAAAATGTGTTCCAAGCAGCGAGGCACCTACCTATAAGGCTCTTTTAAAGTTTACAAAGCATATGAAGAGTTAAATTCCTATTACTCCAAATGTCTTAATTTGGTCTGAAGTAGGCTTGGTCCTAAACATTGGTTACATACAGTTTGTCAATCGGTTGTTTATAATTATTGTTGTTAACTGATTTATGATATTCAGAAGTTTGATTCCTTTCTAGTTTCCGCAATGTTTTGTCACCACCCTTATTTTCAAATATCTAGTATACCCCATTTATTATTTTTTGGTATTTTTATGAAAAGCCCCGTTTTCCACTCTTTGGAGAACTTTTAATCCCTCCAGACCCTTTGTAAAAGTGATTTGATCAGCTCTTTTGTTGTGCTTGGGCAAGCTTATAACAACTCTGGTGGAATATTGTCAGGCCGGCTGCTTTGTGCGCTTGCAATTTTTCTGTAGATTCTTGATTTCATCTCAGTTATATTATCTCAATAAAGACCTGATTTGCGAAAATATTTTTAACAGGCAAATAAACGATTAACCCTTTATCTATGATACGATTTTAATCTGATCCAAAATCTTAATCCTGTTCATACCATCGGGAAATAAATTCATTTTTTCACTAAAAATCGTCTCTCTATTTCAGACTAAGAACTTTTTATCTTGTTCTCGTATGTCACTATTGGGTTTAAAATATGTACAAATAATTTATAACTAAGAAACATTTTTAACAGTAGACCCAGGATAAAAAATCTCTTAGAACATCCTATAAAATGAAATAAAAATGCTTGTATATATTGAGGTATTTATAACTTTGCCCACTACTGTATCAGAAAATCAGCTTGATACTATCTATTATACTATATCATATAAAATATTAGGTTATACATCTTTTTATTTCATTTTATAAGACTATCTACTGATAATTCGAAATGATATCGCAAAAAGCAAGGTCGTATGACGACACAAAGCCCAAAAGCACAATATTTGACGTGGCATGTCCTCAACAGAGAACATGGTAGAATTTGTAATGAGTCTTGTGTGTGTAATCACATGGTATAGTAGATCTTGTGGAAATTTTACACAATACACCGAGTGATTTATAATGAATCGGTCTTTAATTTTTGTCTGCACCTTATGTATATGTGTGTATTGAGGATTGGTTCACATTGGGTTGGCGATTGGTCACAATTTTTATACATTCTTGTAGCTATTCCTCCATTAATAAAAATAAAATATATAATTTTACAAGAACTAATGAATCTGCGGATCAGTTTAGCAATTTAACAATAGGGTTTTCGTACTGGAAGATCATACACAAATGCAATATTGGCATTAGCCTTAAAGCAAATTACTCAGAAATCAATAGAGTATAATAGACCAGCATTTATGTGTCTGATTGACTTAAAGAAGGCATTTGAAGGTAAGACTCAAAGATGTAACACATCCTCTGTATAATAGAGAAGTTCCTCTAAATATCAAGGCTATTGAAAACATCTACTAAAACGATAAAATAAAAGTCAGAATAGATGGACAACTTGCAGAACCTATAGGCATAGGCAGCGAAATAAAGGGGACAGTGGGCAGGAAACAGCGGACTCACTGAGCCTTATGCTCGTCAATTTAATCATGGATGAAATCATCAAGTGTCAACAAGGAAAAGGATACAGATTGGGGAAGTAAAAATACTCTGTTGACGCAATATTGATAGCCCAAGATGGAAGATAATCTGCAAAGACTAGTCCACAGATTTAACATAAGAGCCAAATAATTTAATTTGACCATCTCAACTCACAAAACTAAAACAATAATAATCAGCAAAAAACCAATCAGATGCAATATAGAAATCAATGGCATCAGTATTGAACAAGCAATGGAAATAAAATAACTTTTCGCTAGGTTGACGATGTTCAAGATATGAGGAAATTGAACAACATATGGTAAACAGTGGTCTAGACCCACTATGGGTTGCGCCACCGCTGAGTTGTACCAAATGGTCGTATGAATGTATGCCTAAACAATGGCAGACTATATATCTACTTTTAGATCTTTAGTTTCAATAATAATTGATGGTAACTACGAAAACCTTTTTTTCGAGCATATAAAATATCAGCAAAGAGATATCAGCCAGCAAAGTACTTCTATCCATCATCAATGAAAGATTAAAATCAATTCTCTTACCACAAATTCTCCAAAAACAATGCGACTTCGTCCCAGGTAGAGGAACAACAGAAAACATGATAAACTATTTATATGGGAAATAAGCCACAATTAAATTGAAAAAAATAATTTTATTAACGTTTCGACGCCCAAATCGGGTGTCGTTGTCAAAATACTACTAAATTAAACAAAAATGTTGTTTCTAAGTAAAATATTCTTCTAATAATTTATTTAATCTGACTTATTTATATTGGCAATTCAGTCATATATTATACATTTTAAAGTAGAAGACTTAAGACTTAATAATATTGCCAATATTTATGAGTTACGTTCCTGGGACGACTTTACTGAAAGATAGTTCATTCGATTACATGAAATAAACCCCAACTCAAGAATATCCGTCACCAAAAATTCATAGCATGTGATCTGTCTTTAAAAAGACAACCAAATGCAACGATGACAGTAAAATTCTCGGGTTAGAGATTCCACAGTAAATCACGAGGGAAAACCAGGACAAAACCTCGTGATATTATCCCGTCATCGTAAGTATTTGGTCTTACATTTAATTTACTCTCAAGAAACTAATACCAAATTCTGACTTTAATATGTTTAAATTATAAATAATAATAATACATAGATCTACAATAAGTAATACTAAAATATGTACTAACTCAATATGTTATTGACTTACTGATCGTGGCATTTTGTTTCTATTGACTTCCTCTTTCAGTATGGGTAACCACATCCTACTGCATTCTACCGAGGAATTTGCGACACAATTGGTTTCATTTAGCATAATTAGAGCCGCTTCTTTGATTTTTCTCTTTTTACTATCTGATTCTTTCAGGATTATACTTGAATCTCTCCACTGAACTCTATGTTCATTATCCCATGCGGGTTGACATATTTAAGATCTATCAAATATGTCATGTAGATTATCTACATCTATAAATGTCATATAGATATAGATCTATCAAATATGTCAAATATAACGAACTATCTTTCAGTAAAGTCGTCCCAGGAAGGCAACTCATAAATATTGGCAATATCATTTTAAAGTCTTCTACTTTAAAATGTATAATATAAAATATGTCTGAATTGCCAATATAAATTAAATATTATTAATGATTAAATAAATTATTAGAAGAATATTTTACTTAACAACAACATTTTTGTTACATAATATTTTATATTTTGACAACGACACCCGATTTGGGCGTCGAAACGTTAATAAAATTATTTTTTTCAATTTAATTGTGGCTTATTTCCCATATAAATAGTTAATCATAAAAATGCCACAAGGAAATAGCTTCAGAACAACATTAAGAGAACACATTCTTAATATTCTTCAGATTATACAAAAATCTCGAGAGTTTGATATTAATATAGAAACATATTTGTGATTTGTTGACTACTCCAAAGCCTTCGATAACGTAATGATCATCATTGGCTCTAAAATCCATAGTGGTTCTTAGCATGTTCTAGGATCAGCTTCCATTCCTTTCTATGCGCCTTAGTTTTGCAATTTCGTACTCATAACAACACCTGTAAGTCGTCTTCCACCTGATCCTTAAATCGTGGTCTCTGCTCTTCACTCCATCCGGTGTTTGGGTATAAATGTGTTTCGACAACTACATTTCGCTCGTTCTCTCTAAGTGGCCTAGCCACTGCAGCTTGTTTTGCTAGACACCTTTATAAATATGTCTGAGGATTTAAGTTCAAAACAGCCGAAACGTTCTTTATGCTCTTTGTCATCGTCCACGTTCTGGCGCCTAAGTGAGGACGGACTTGATATTTCTGTATTTCAATATTTTCGTTCTTTCTTCTAATAAAATACTAATTCACGAAAAGGATGTCAAGAAGAGATGGAGAAAGTATTTAGACAGTTTATTAAATGAAGAATTTGACAGACAGCCTGTCGAGTTAACGGAGACAGTAACAGCAATGGTTACCAGAATAACAAACGAGGAAGTGGCTCAAGCGCTTCAAAAAATAAAGAAAGGAAAAGCAGTCGGACCAGATGATATTCCTGGGGAAGTATGGAGAGCATTGGAAGAGACAGGAATAAGTTGGCTAGCAGGTCTATTTAATAGAATTATGAAAGTTGGACAAATGCCAGACGAATGGAGAAGCAGTATATTAGTACCTGTCTACAAAAACAAGGGAGACATACAACAATGTACAAACTACAGGGCTGTAAAACTACTTAGCCACACCATGAAAATGTGTGAGAGAGTAATTGATAGACGGATACGTGAAGAAACCGAAATATCCGATAATCAATTTGGCTTTTTTCAGATCAACAACAGATGCAATTTTCATTGTAAGGCAACTGATGGAAAAATACAGGAATAAAGTAAGAGACCAACGCTCATATGGTATTCATTGATCTTAACAAAGCATATATGATAGAGTTCCTCGAGAGATTCTGTGGTGGGCACTCATAAGAAAGGAGTCCCTGGCGAATATGTCAAGATTGTGAGAGATATGTTAGAGGGAGTAATGACTAGTGTTAGCGACAGGTGTGGGAAAGACTGATAAATTTCAGGTGAGGGTAGGACTGCACCAAGGCTCGGTGCTTAGTCCTTATTTATTCTCACTAGTTTTGGATCAGATAACAGCGAAACTACAGGGTAGCATTCCATGGTGCCTGATGTATGCTGATGATGCAGTGTTAATAGGAAATAGTGAAAGAGACTTAGAACAAAAATTGGAACAGTGGAGACAAGCTCTGGAGGAAAAAGGTTTAAAACTTAGTCGGACAAAAACATAGTATTTGGAATGTTCATTTAAAGATGGAGTTACTACAAATAAAATGGTATCTTTTAATGGTGAAATGATTGTGCAAAGCAATAGTTTTAAGTACCTAGGATCGGTATTACAGAGTAATGGAGAAATAGATGGAGATGCATGCAGTAGAATTAGGGCTGGATGGATGAAGTGGAAAGAAGCGAGTGGTGTGTTGTGTGACAGAAAAATTCCAATGAAGCTGAAGGGAAAATTCTATAAAACAGCCATAAGACCGGCTATGATGTACGGAACTGAATGTTGGGCAGTGAAAAAGAAAGAGAAACAACGAATGCATGTGGCGGAAATGAGAATGCTTAGATGGATGAGTGGAGCGACAAAGAAGGATAAAATTATAAATGAGTATATTAGGGGAAGTATAGGTGTGGCACCAATTGATGCCAAAATGAGAGAGCATAGGTTAAGATGGTTTGGTCATGTTCAACGCCGAGACGTCGATCACCCAATACGAAGAATAGCTGAAGTGCATATTCCTGGAAGGAATAGGAGAGGAAGACCAAAGAAGACCTGGGGAGAGACGATAAGGCAGGACATGTTGGTAAAGGGGATTAACATTGATATGACCCAAGATAGAATAGGGATAAGGCAAAGAGAATGATGATGATGAATATTTTCGTTCTTTTTGTGACTATGTTTGATGTTTAAAGTTTCTATAATCCATAGTATGCTCTATTTGCTAGATATATACGTCTGTTAATTTCTATATACTAAGCCTACTTACAGTAGGAAAAATGAAAGAATACCCATGAACGAACATAAAACACGCTGTATTTTCCTGTCACCGTGTCACACAAAAAATTGACCAGCGCAAATACATGTAATAATTATTATTACATGAACTTGCGCTGGTCAATTTTCTTTGTGACACGGTGACAGGAAAATACAGCGTGTTTTATATGTTCGTTCATGGGTATTCTTTCATTTTTCCGACTGTATGTATATACCAAGCCAGATTTTTTGGGCCATGTAATAAAAGCTCATAAGGAATCCCATTTGCTCCAGGAGCTTTGTATTCTTTCAATTTATGTATCAATTTGATAACTTCTTCATCTGTTGGGATGTTATCGTTGTCTTTCTTCGATAATATAAAATGGGGTAAATATGACATATACTTAGAGAAACGACAGAACATCTAAAATATTTGTTACAAGAACTGTGTGTAAATAATATTCACACCAAATGGTATTTTCCAAATCGATGGTGAAAGCTCCCAACCACCCATGTCAATTTTTGGCTATTTTGTTTTGTAACCCTAAATTAAAGAAAATATGTATTTTTACTGTTTACAAGCTCCTATGTCGTTATTTCATTAATTGGCTTCTAGATGGCCATATATGAAATAACGACATAGGAGCTTGTAAACAGTACAAATACATATACAGTAGGAAAAATGGAAGAATACCCATTAACGAGCATATAAAACACGCTGTATTTTCCTGTCACCGTGTCATACAAAAAAATGGCCAGCGCAAGTACATGTAATAATTATTACTACATGTACTTGCGCTGGGCAATTTTCTTTGTGACACGGTGACAGGAAAATACAGCGTGTTGTATATGTTCGTTCATGTGTATTCTTTCATTTTTCCGACTGTATTTCTCTTTACATAATTTAGGGTAACAAAACAAATTATCCAAAAATTGACATAGGAGGTTGGGCACATTCACCATCGAAATGTTAACTTGACATTTGGAAAATATCTCACATTTATTTACTATTTTATTGTTTTGGCAACGCTGTGGGTTCTGACGTCAGAAATTTTGAATGACGTACATGTCTATGCATATTCGTAAGAAAGTCCTGAAATAATGTTATATGTGGTCTATCCTATGATGTGATTGTGAGACATGAACATTAAAAACCACAATGCTTAACAAATTAGAAGCAATCGAATTGTTCTTCACTTCCAGTGAAGATGTTCTTAAAATAATAAATTCAGAACGTCTGATCATAACCATAAAGAGAAGGAAAACAGAATACTTCGGCCATATAATTAGAGATGCATTGGTCGAAAGAAACTTTTAAGGCCGATAGAGAGAGGTTTCAGGAAATTATAAACATGACGACGGCCAAGCAACGTCTGAATATGCTCGGAATATTAGATAAGAGCGGCTGGTGAAACAATTAATGGAAGACCAAGGCTCAGCTGGGGCTGAAGTAGATACTATTGGTGATAAAAAAAGGGGCGAGTATGGACACGAAATTATAACAAAAATACTCGAAAGGTTTTTAAATGGTGTTTTGAAAACAGGAACAGATATTTTGATTTTTTTTTAAACTACCAAAAAGAAGTTTAAATATATTGGCAATATAATGAACCAAACATATACTGATGGTGTTTCTTCATTGATAAAATTAACTAACAGAAGAGTATAATAAGGGATGAAAAAAATATAAAAAGGTCAACGTTCTTCTTTGTTGTCCAAACAAAAAAATACCTACACACATTTTAATCATGCCAATAACAACAAAGAATCGAATAGTTGTTATTTTATATAGTGCAATATAATTTAAAATTCTCTGTTCAACAGTAAAAAATGAAGTTCGCAATAATTACCGCACAAAATATTTTTTGCGAAGTAAATTCAAATTTTTCATTAAAAAAAATATTAAGGTACACTGGGGTAAGTGGAAAGTGGGGACAAGTGGAACCACAGCTTATTTTCACTGAACTCAACTTTTGTAAAATGGCTCCACCTATTGAATACTAGCCAATGTGCTCTGTGGTAGATGGGACCGCTAGCCATTCATTTACGGTTTGATTTTGATAGTGGACAGATCGTTGATGCTTGTCGTCGCATAGTGAGTTTGATTATTTACTCACAGGTGTTTGAAACAGGTGTTTGATTATTTACTCTTACCCCAACAAAGTTGCTTATACTCTGATAGAAAAACGTCCCACACCAGTGGGGTAAGTGTAACCCATGGACCGCAAAAATAAAGTAACAAAATAAAATTGGAAGGTGTGATTCGCTCATTAGTCCAGGATGGATCTGTTTTGAATAAAACAATAAACATAAAAATGTTAGGACATTTTCCATAGGAGTCTATTTTTTTTGGTGGAATCACTTCAGGATATATACATACATATAATGGGTTTAAAACGTCCTCCGACGTCTTCCGATGCCCAATCTCCATGCATCTCTATCTTCCCAAAGGTCTTCGTCTAAACCTCTCTCTCTCTCGGATCTCTCTGTGTCTATTCGTTCTCTCCAGCTCTTTCTCTTGCTGTTCAGGATATAACTTGTATAAATAATGACGATAGGCCCCAGTCGAAAACATTGTGCTTAATTTTTTATTCAACAAAATCTGGTCAAATCGAAAATTTTTGCTTTTTGCACCCATATTTTCGTCTATAACTCAAGAGATAAAAAAAAATATGCAAAGTAAAAGTTTCGATTTTTTAATTGTGCATATTATTAACTTGAAAATGTTTTGCTCAATTAGAAATCCAATGAAATCAATTAATTTGTGGTCATCTGATTGAATACAACCAATAAAACCAATGTTGTTCTGAAGTTATTTTCTTGTGGCATTTTTATAATCAAGTATATTCAAATGGGAAATAAGCCACAATTTTACCTAAAAATGATTTTATTAACGTTTCGACGCCCAAGTCGGGTGTCGTTGTCAAAATACAAAATAATATTAAATAAACAAAAATGTTGTTGCTTAGTAAAAAATTCTTCTAATAATTTATTTAATCTGACTCATTTATATCGGCAATTCAGACACGTATTATACATTTTAAAGTAGACGACTTTAAAAATGATATTGCCAATATTGATGAGTTGCGTTCCAGGGACGACTTTACTAAAAGATAGTTCATTCGATTACATGAAATCAATCCCAACTCAAGAATAGCCGCCACAAAAAATCATAGCATGTGATCTGTCTTTAAAAAGACAACCAAATGCAACGGTGGTATTGAAATTCTCGCGTTAGAGATTCCATAGTAAATCACGAGGGAAAACCAGGAAAAACCTTTTTTAAAAAAAGAAGCGGCTCTAATTATGCTAAATGAAACCAATTGTGTCGCAAATTCCTCGGTAGAATGCAGTAGGATGTGGTTACCCATACTAAAGGAGGAAGTCAATAGAAAGAAAATACCACAATTAGTAAATCAGTAACATATCGAGTTAGTACATATTTAGTATTTTAGTATTATTTAAAATTTAAAATATCAAGTCAGAATTTGGTATTAGTTTGGAGAGTAAACTAAATGTAAACCCAAATACTTGCGATGTCGGGATAGTATCACGAGGTTTTTCCTGGTTTTCCCTCGTGATTTACTATGGAATCTCTAACGCGAGAATTTCAGTACCACCGTTGCATTTGGTTGTCTTCACATGCTATGATTTTTTGTGGCGGCTATTCTTGAGTTGGGATTGATTTCATGTAATCGAATGAACTATCTTTTAGTAAAGTCGTCCCAGGAACGCAACTCATCAATATTGGCAATATCATTTTTAAAGTCGTCTACTTTAAAATGTATAATACGTGTCTGAATTGCCGATATAAAAGATTCAGATTAAATAAATTATTAGAAGAATTTTTTACTAAGCAACAACATTTTTGTTTATTTAATATTATTTTGTATTTTGACAACGACACCCGACTTGGGCGTCGAAACGTTAATAAAATCATTTTTAGGTAAAATTGTGGCTTATTTCCCATTTGAATATACTTGATTACAATAAAACCAACATTATACTGAAAACAGATCCCATGGGCTGTTTTCACTCAATCATGTAGCTATGGATACCTACATTTCGTTTCATTTCGATTTTGACATTTCAAATATTCAATATTTCAAAATGTCACGATTTGGTTGTAATACTGATGAGAATATTAATGAAATTATCGAATCAAATATACCAAAGAATACTGTTTACAGTAAAAAATTTGTATGGAAAGCGTTTATGGACTTTTGCAATGATAGAAAATATGAATTAGATGGAAATCGGACGGTGGAAGAATTGTTAATTGCACATTTAAATAAATTGTTTCTGCTCTGTATTTTTTTCTTCATAACCAGCAAAAAATTTTCTATCCGAATAACCCTCGAACATTGATAAATGCTCAAAAATTTTTTAACAACTTTCTCAAGCTTGTTGCTTACAGGCAACAGACCTCCGCCTACGGCGTCGGTCTGTTTCCAAGCAACAAGCTTTCGAAATCTGTTATAAAATTTTTTCGAACAATTATTAATGTCCTTGGGTTATTACTACTGAAAATTAAGTTGAAAATTTAATGTTTATTTAACCAGTATATTCTTAGGTAGCCAGATACATAAAAAAGAAAGGAATAACACCAGCTTTCAGAACTAACAACAACTTAAGCAAATACATTAAGAACAATAAAAGCCGAAAGAGAAAGAAACTACAGAGTGGTGTGTACAAACTAACTTGTGGTGACTGTCCGAAAACGTACATCGGTCAAACTGGCAGAACTTTTGACAAACGGATAGCAGAACACAAAAGGGCATTCAACAATAGAAAAACAGACACTTCTACATACGCACTTCACCTTCTAGATCATAATCATTCTTTCAATGAAGAGTTTTAAATTCTGCATATTCAAAATAAAGGCCTTAAGCTATCTTTTTTAGAATCTATGGAAATTAATAAACTGAAAAATACAGATATAATTCTGAATGACCAACTCGAGACAAACAGCTCCCCACTCCTCAACCTCTTCAGTTGAAGACTTAAAAAGGCAAACACATTGTAAACTATATCACTTGAGAAAGGCACTCTGCCGAAACAGCTGTAGTCACTTAGTTATAATAAATTTTGTGGAAGTATAGAAAACAAACGTTTTCAGTGTTTTATTGTTAGATAAAATGAACTTCCATCAAGTAACGGTCGAATCCATCAATTATTTAATGTTTATTGTTTAAAAATAGCAATAATTACATATACATCCCTCATTTTCAGACTAGAAAAAGCTTATAACACAATGCGACTGCAACGTGTTTATAATATTTTTATATAATACATAGTTTTTGCAGAAGTTTGCAATCCAAGGTCCACAAAAAAAATTGCAAATGTATTAGGTCTGGATCCCGCGTATGAAAAAAACGTTGATTAGTAGCAAGCTGAAAATTTGTTAATAGCTTAAGGGTGTCTAGTCGGATAAACTTTGATATATGGGAACACTGGAACAGGGGGAGTTTTAATTGTGGAACAGGTTAAAAATTTGGAACGGTCAGACCACGAAAACGGCACATTTATTTTGTCCGACAGAATAGACTTAAACTCTCCGAACAGAGATTAAACTCATGCAAAAATCAGACTGCTATTTAGCACCTGTCATAATTCTTGTCATTTGACATATTCTACATGTTCCACTCATTAAAACTCCCATTTGGTGATAAATAGCAGTCTGATTTTTGCATGAGAGTTTAATCTCTGTTCGGGGAGTTTAAGTCTGTTCTGTCGGACAAAATAGATGTGCCGTTTTCGTGGTCTGACCGTTCCAAATTTTTAACCTGTTCCCCAATTAAAACTTCCCCTGTTCCAGTGTTCCCATATATCAAAGTTTGTCCGACTCGACACCCTTAAGCTATTAACAAATTTTCAGCTTGCTATTAATCAACTTTTTTTTTCATACGCGGGATCCAGACCTATATGCTGGGCCCAAGCTTTCAAACGCACTTTGAAAAATTGAAATTGGTCAATCAGGAGAGCCTAGAGATTTTTTAAAATTATATTGGTGGGGGTAGCCTCTCTTTGTGTTAAGCACAAGGTTTGCGACAGGCGCATATTGTGATTATTAATAAAAGATACATCCTTAAGTGACTCAAGAAAAAACATACGATTCCAATGGAACATGTCCATTATGGTCAGTTTTTTTACTTATCTCGCCTGGACTACATTGTTTGTATAGTAGTTAGTTAATGTATCTTCAGTAATCTTAACCAATAACTAAATAAGTCAGATCTAGAGACATATTTTTGGTCAATGCAGTTCAAAAAGAAACTACTTAAATTCACGGTTGCACTTACCCCGGTGTACCTTAATAAAAAGAAAACAAAAATCTACGTTACCTGTGTAGAATCGCCAACGTAAAAAAACTCAGTAAAACTTTTTTCTAAAACGTTTTTATTGGTTTTTATATAACAAATTTTTTTATATAAAAATGTTAGGAAATATTTCTTTCTTTAAAAATTTCTCAAGTTTAAAGTAATTTCAAATTCTACCACTTTTTACAAACAACAATACAAGTTGTTCACCAACAAAGCAACATATCAAGTTGGCATTATCTAAATATAACAACAGGTTATGAGCTTTGCTCGCGGAGACAGTCCATGACTGGTTTCTGACTGATTCGCATGCGCAGTTCCGTTTTCAAGCGCTTGAAAACGGAACTGCGCATGCGAATCAGTCAGAAACCAGTCAAGGACTGTCTCCGCGAATAAAGCTATGGATTTCGATGCCAGTTTTAAATAAATTATTATCTCGAATGACGTAGAAAACATTTGAACGTCCTGGAATAATAAATAATACCCGTATTTGTACCTATGAGGTTGGCCGATAGCGTGGATTAGCCTTTTGATCCCTCTACAGATTAGGCACTATTATCTTAGAGCCCTTTCGGTAGCCTGCCGTATCTGATTATGTAATTCTACTCTTTACTCCGTCCCCTTACCAATAACGTCTCATACGTTACACCCCGTTTGGTAATTGTAAACGGATATTTCGCAAGGAGCCGCTCGGGGGGTCGTAAAATGACCAGAATTGATCTTAAATTTTTTTCTAAATTTCCCCAGAATCTGGGAAAAAATTGATTTTCTACCTCGCTCTAACACATAGGCTCTTATGAAAGGCGCTGTTGCCAGATGTTGTGAAATGCCGAGTTTTTCAGGAGATCTAGTGAAATTTTATTTTTGTGGTTACGTTCTGTTGCAGCCTATTTACATATACGAAGACTGATAAACACATTCGCGATATCAGTCGGAAACAAATGCTGGAAGTGGCCCCATAAAATTTGGATTATGTACAATTTTATGTTGATCAAAACCTTATCATATAGGTTTTGCTTTCTTATTTCAATTTAATCAACATAATGGAGAAGTATCCAAGACCAGAGAGGTTCGACGGAGATCCATCTGTGAAATCAACGGCAAAGGAATGGGACCATTTGAAAAGTACCTCCATGAACTTTTATGCTGCCCAGGTTGTCACTTCCACTGTTGTACAACCTCTAGACACTAATAATACCAAACTACAACTATTAGTAAATCTTATTTCGCTAAGAGTATATACCTATATAAGCGATTATGAAACTTACAATGAATCCATTCAAACGCTTGATAAAATATTCATCAAACCAAATATATCATTCATGAACGTCACACACTAGACGAGACTATCGATACTTACATGCAATTGTTAAAACAGTTAGCATTTACTGCCAAAACTAACAAAAATAACAACGGCCCTTTGAAGCTTTCATCGCTGGAATGACGTCCACAAAGATACGATCAAGATTGTTAGAAAGTTTAACGTTAACATTAGAAGAAACTTATGATATAGCTACTTCGATGGAAATAGCAGAACTCAACTCTCAGGTTTGTGGAAATCAAAATCCAACACTGAGTGTTGGACCTACCTGGTAACTATAAATTCGACTTACAGAGCTCTCCAACGAATTCTGAAAGTGTCACTGTGACAGCTGCTACCTACTACTAACTCTTCAAGGTCAAGCAAAAGAAACACACGTTTCTTCCGCGGTGGGCCAATACATCCAAGGAAGAATTGTCTGGCTCAGAAATCCATCTGCAAATCCTGTGATAAAAAGAGGCACTTTGCCGCTTCAAGAACAAGGTTTGCCGCTTCAAGAACAAGGTTTGCCGCTTCAAGAACAAGGTTTGCCGCTTCAAGAACAAGGTTTGCCGCTTCAAGAGCAGTAGTGCGTCTACCAACGTATTTGAAGGCTACCATCACTGCTCCTCTTCAAGAATTTAAATAACATTCATGATGTTTGGAATGCCTACAGACATTCAGATAGACAGACTCAATTTCTATTAGCTGAAGTCAAAGAGTTTCTCAACTCCAGAGGAATCGCAAGAAGTAGAACTACTGCTTATAATCCTCAAGGAAACGGGAAAGTAGAGTTGAATTCTATCTACTGTCTAGAAAGCTGGCCTGTGAATCACATGAAGCACCTACTAAGACTTAGAAACAACACCTACCAGTTGCGCTGCTTTCCATACAGCATTCATTTTTATGTAGCACAAATAACTAACCGTAGACTGCATGAAAGAATGTTTGTGCATATACGTCGATCTCCAAATGGGAATACAATACCGTCATGACTAACAGTGTATAAGTGGTCCAGAGTTCTAATCATAAATAAATGGAAGATGGACAATGTACCGGTGTATATAACAAAACTTCCATAAAACAAAAATCGCTATTAACGAAGTAAACAAAGTGGAAACCTGAAGAAAGCTCTCATATAGAATATAAAACCGATTGCTACGAAACCTAACCTAACAAAACCTAAAAATAGGTGAGACTGATTAATGCTTACATAAGCTCCAACGCAGAATGCTCCAGGAGTAACTAAACGCTATATCGAGATCAGCAAAACCTACATATTGAAGAATAATTAAGAATAATCCTTATCCAGAACATTTCTAGAGGGTACCAACAGCTAACGCTAGAATAACAAAGAAATACATACATAATTTTTACATAGACGAACCATTTCAGTAGCTAAATCAAAAATGGCTTCAGAAAACAGTTCAACTGCTTCAAACATACAACCTAAAACGAACTAAAGCCTTGCAACCAAGATTGTGAACTTCATTTCATATACATATGTATATTCTACCCCTTCTGTCTATTCGTAAAATTGCAACAAGTATATTGATTGTGACTCGACCATCACAATTCAAATGTGAACGTCGAGCAACATTTGGAAGCATGTTTGAAAGACTGTTAGAGCTTGAAGATCAGGCTATTCCCTCGCTACCGAACAACCTCATACGCAGCATAATTTACAAGCAAATTAACCTAGTATATAAAAAAGAACTAATAAATATAAAAACATTGCTTTAATTGTCCGAAGAACAAGTACAGAAACCAGATTTTGAATATATTTGATCTTCTACAATGTTTTGTTGTATTTTTGTTTCCATATTCTTAAAACTAAAGTTGTACCGGATTATCGTAACTTCTGTTTGACGTTTCATACATTTATCTACACTGAAATTCAAATATATCTTGCACAAGAGCGAAATCTGTAACATATCATCAAATTGACAGTGACAATTGGCAAGCGAGAAATGACAGGTCTTTCATATATGATGTCATCAGAGAGGCATCAAAAGCATTTTACTGAAATCACATGTGTGCGAAATGAATATCGGACGGGGCTTCGTATTCCGCATATATTTGAGAAAATGACTCAGAAATTATTGGCAGACATAAAAAATAAATGATCGAACAATAAACGATTAAAAGACGATAAAATCATTGTTCCAGACAATGAAGTACTAATAATCTTGTCATCATGATGACTTATACCTTACAAACAGTTATACCCCAGTCTATCTGTGAAAGAATAATTGAGTTCACCTAAAAATCTTATACATGTTTTTGAAAGTTCTAAAAGGTATATAAGGGGGAGCTGATGACAAATACTTGTAGACGGACAGCTGATTTTGCTTTGTTTTTTTAACAGGCACAAAAAGTGAAAAAATAATTTTTTGCCTAAAACGTTTTTTTATACATTTTAGACAAAAATAAATGGTTTAAATAATGTTGTAGATCTTAAAAAGTTCTTCAATGTACGAGATTCTAAGTTAAAATGCATAAACAACTGACCGAGATAATTGCAAGAACCGCCGATTTTTCCAGTGATCTTATATACCTACTTAATGAGTTGAAATGTGTGTAGAGAAAAAGTTCTCACTTTTAATATACATTTTAAAACTTTCAAAAATCTGCGTAAGATTAATAGATGCTTTCAGCTGTTTTTTCTAAAGGGCCTATTAAAGCAATCTCAGATTCCGCAGTCAAGATATTCATCTTACACCTATGCCACCTAGATTTTATTTCGATTTTTAAGAACATCTGAAATAATAAAGTTCTCAAGCTGTTATTTAATATGTTTTTGTGGTGAAATACACAAAAATAAACTAAGAGTCTTATTTAAAAAGGAAGTAAATAATTATTGAAAATAAAATAAAATAATTATTGAAAAAAAAATAATCGTTCGTAATATATAAAATGCACAAGCCAAACTATAGCTATGACTTTTAACAAGAAATTAATAAATAAATGTTGTCAATCTAGAAAATAATATATGACATAGAGACATAGACAAAAGAAAAGAAGGAGCCATAAAAATCGGTAAATATTGATTTATTCAGAAAGAATGAGGGATTGGAAATAACGTGAGCACATAAAGTAGTATCGCGCATATCTTTATGCCAAACAGAGATGTTTTGACCACGTCTTAATTCACTCTGTTTTGGCATTTCTCAAATCATTCACCATTCACTCTGTTTGGTCACGTCTTTCTTCAATGATCTGACTGTACACTATACATTTACTCCACATAGTCTGCAATCCGTTAAAGAGCATTTTTCTACAAAAGCAGTCGTCAATAAAAAGTTGTTAGTAGTGCTTTTTGTGTGAATAAGTGTTTAGAAGTTTGCTTCGTTTTTGGGAGCCTTTAGACCCAATTGATATTGCCACACCTCCACAGCCAGGAGATCTGCGTGCCAGTGAATTTTGATAAACAAATAGTGCACATAGACTTTTGAAAGACTCATTTAACTATAAGTACTTATTGTAGTTATAGTATTTTGTTTCTCTGTATGATCATTTGTTGGATCTATTTGTTTATATTTATGTTGTTTTTCCTTTAGTTTCCAGTTTGTTTTGCTATATGCCATTGTTGTAGAAATTAATTTTACAACATCAAGTGGTCCATCGAGCCGATTCTTGAGGCTCTTATCTATCTGTAATCTCGTTCTTATCATATTGATTCAAAACCCCACAACAATATCTATAATATTTTATCTCAAAAACATTTCTAGATTGACAATCTTATCTGATGTACCTAATTTATACAGAAAACTACCAGTTGCTTTTGTCTAATAAAAAATTTCGACAAAATGTATCACATTGACAATAGAATTGTCAAGACTAATTAAAAATAATTTAAAAAATAGTCGAAAATTACTTCAGTCCATAATTCTACCTGTCATTATTTGCGGCAGAAGAAAATTACTGGCCTAACAACAACTAATATAGACGCATGTAGAAGGACACTTCACTGTCAACCTTTAGCAAAGAAATTCGGGAACAGTTGAGGAAGTATCACTACAGAGGTCGCATGTGATCCCCCTCACCACCGCGGGAACATCCCTCGTCTACAAACTATTACTTTGATGACGAGGGTTGTTGTAGTGGAGATGGTGAAGGGGAGATCACATGCGCACTACACAGTGGCAGTTACCTAACCGTTCTCAACCTTCCTTACTAAAAAATGACAGTGAAGCGTCCTTCTATATGCGTCTATATTCGTTGCTAACAACGTACTATACTTACGGGTCATATTCAGTCAATCGTAAGGAAGAGTTATCGCGCATCCCTTTGCGCATGCGGCAATGCTCTGAAGATCGACTCTGAACACCACGGTTAGTTCCGTAGATATAATCGTTTTGAGTATTTCATGAAAAAAGCACCAAGAATACCTGTATCATGAGATACTGGGACAATTTATTGCAAAACATCAAAAATAGGTTTCTTTGTAACTATTTATGCGTTAAACCTAATATAACAAATTAAAAAAAAATAAATCTAGATTCTGTAATTATACTTCGTATACAGATTGTTCGAAAAAGAACATCTTGTACTACTCAAGTCGCTTATCTAGGACGTCGAACTCTTGTGTGTATACTTAGATTCGGCCAACCTGTGCACTGACGTTTCGCCATCACCTGATTGCACCACCTGCAAAGCACCAAATCTCCTTAGTAGGTCATCTGTACGCTCAGGCCCGGACTGGGCCGACTAACCTCAAAATATTCCATGCATTTTACGACCAGAACGATGTATGGCCTAAATTTACATTGTTGCTAAATGCGATCGACACAAAAGGCACAAAAATATATTTCTGTTTGAAGAAATTTAACATTAAACTATTTAAATTTTCTTATTTTTTGAATTATTTTTAAATTTTTTATTTTTTTTACTTATGGAAATTTTTTTACCATCATCCTTCCAAAAAACCTTCCGAAATTTAAGGAATATTTTTGATCACCCTTTTGTGCCGCCTGGTACATGTTTACATTGATTTTGGAATAAAATTAATTTTTTGAGCAGTTACTTAACAGCAACCTCTTCCAAAAATGGCGTGACCTGTTTTCAGATGATTAAATAAAAATTGATTGATTATTCATAGAGATCCATTAAAGAAATGTATGAAAACACGTTGTTCAACTTTTTTTATCAATACAGTCATAGAAAAATTTTTGTTGCAGTTTGTAGGACCCATACAGCTATAGTAAATGCTAATAAAACAGAGACGGATAATACACAACCTAAAAATAATTTTTTCCACAGTAAAACATGTAACATTCAAAAGCAATAACACAATACAGATCTGGTAGTTAATTTTATTTAATATTCAATAAATATACTTATGGTAAATAAAATATTTCGGCAGTTATACCTAGTCCGGACCTGGTTTTGTAAGCTTTTGCATTTTTTGTACAATGCTATGAAATATAACAAAGGAAATCAGCTAAAAGGTACAAATGTGCATGTATATGCAAATTTTACTAAAAAATAATTACACAAATACAAAATAAAATTGTTATTGTTACTTAAATTTTTCTGTCTGGTATTTTTATATCGTGTTGTAATAAAAGGCAGCTCTTGCATGCAGAACACTTAAAAATACGTATTAAAATTATTCAACTGGAATATCTGGAGGGAGGCCATAGAAAAGGCGTACTATCTCGTTGGTATCGAAATTTTTAATGCATCATTGCTTTTTATTTAACATTTAGCAAATAAAGAGATTGTCTTCTTTCATTTCATTATTGTAAAAAACTACGCATTGTAGATGAAAACAGTCAACAGACAACTTTCTTGAAAACACTAAAATCTTTAAAATGAAATTTTCTAAATTAAAAAATATTTACAAACAAAACAGCTATTGCAAATTAAACTCAAAAGTAAGCATGTTTTTGAAGTGTGTATAATTATTAAAATAAACAATAAAAATAAGGTTTTGTTGGTATCATTTTCTTCGTAGTCTCAAATTTTCATGTTTTTACAAAAGTATAATAATTGTAATTGTTTACTTAAAAATAAATGCTTACTTTCGGGTTTAATTTGTAATAACTTATTTGTTTATAAACATTTTTTAATATAAATCTTATTTTAAAGTATAAGTATTTTCAAGAAAGTGGTCTGTTGAATGTTTTCATCTACAATGCTTAGATATTTCACAATATCGAAATGAATGAAAAACAACGCTTTTCTGTTTACATATTAATAAAAGGCAATGGCCCAGTAAAAATTTCCATACCCACGAGATTTCCTTTCCCCAGACATTTCCTTTCCTGACGAATCCTTTATTTGATATCCTGGTTTACTAAAAGAATCAACAGGTCTTAAAGATTGTTCTAATGCAGCAAGTGAAACTCTTGTTGTTCCATAATTGCTGCACCATTCATAGGAAATATATACCAGCCAGAAAAATCTAAGTTCTATACTTACCATAAAAAATTACATTAATGCAATAATGGAAGCAAGTATTTCAGATATGTAATCTATCCTTAGTAGATATTTGAAGAATTTGATAGACGTATAATTTTTATTTTCTTTTCTATTTCTGTTTTACCATTTTGTCTTTCAAATATCTGCTAGGGATATGTATATTGCATTTCTTCCACTATAAACCAAAATTATTTTAGAAACGTTTCTTTCTCTTCTCGTTCAATCAGCTCCAATTCGAAAACTTTTTACCAACCTAGTTCTTAGTTTTGTAATTCTAGTTAATTTTTCCTAAATCAATAACTACTTTTCTACCAAATGCTACTAAAATAATCACTTTTGTTTTACGTATCACTAAATATTTAGATCTACACTATTTCTAGAAGAGGAAGGCTATAAAAAATCCAGATGAAAAATTCATCCGTCGACATTAAGGAAAAATCCCGAAACAAGTCGATTTTTATTTTTAAATTATGATTTTTTGGCATACGTATCATACTAGTGACGTCATCCATCTGGGCGTGATCGATGATTTTTTAAATGAAAATAGGGGTCGTGTGCTAGCTCATTTGAAAGGTTATTCAATTATTTATTAATTAATATAAACATTAACATATTAATTTATGCAGGGTGGCAAAAAAAAATAATTAAATTAATTGACGCAAACAGAATAATGTAAGTAATTTATTTAATTATTCAAAATACATTTTACTGTCGTCAGAAAACAGAAAAAATGTTTATTTGACAAATAAACATTGCTCTTCGCTTAAATTCAATGTTACAGCTGCCACTCACCTGCCTCTTGGCAGTTTGAACATTGATTTTGAGCGAAAAGCAATGTTTATTTGTCAAATAAACGTTTTTTTCTGTTTTATGACAGGAGTAAAATGTATTATGAATTAAATAAATTTAATATAATATTCTTCTTTTTGTGTCAATTAATTTAATCCGAAATCATTTTTCTTAGACACCCTGTATAAATTTACGTTAACGTTTATATTACTGAATAGAGAATTGAATATCCTTTCAAATGAGCTAGCACACGACCCTATTTTCATTTAAAAAAACCACCTATTATGTCATCACGCCCAGATGGATGACGTTACTAATATGATATCTTATGCCAAAAAATCATAATTTAAAAATAAAAATTGACCGTTTTCGGGATTTTTCCTTAAAATCGACGGCTACGAAATAACGAATTTATTCCTTACATTTACACCATATTGTATATCAAAAAAGGTCTGCCTAAGGTAAAATTCTTAATAATTTGTATACAAGCAATATGTTATGATTTTGAAATTGGAAAAAGTGAATGTAAAGAAAAAAGGGCCGTTGTTTGAGCAACTGCAAAGGAATTTAATTTAAGGTGAAACAGTAGCGATCAACAGGTAGCGAAAACGCGTTCCAAGATTGCGGTTGTAATTTTGAATATTTTTTCGAGATATTTGGCACACGTATTCGTAATATAATAAAGAATGGCGGTACAGAGCCCAATTTGAAAAATATATTAATATGTGGAAATTACTCTGTAATTAAATACAATATTAAAAAAATGAGCCTGTACCGCCATTAAGAAGAACAAAAAAATACACTTTCTTCAAATAAACTTTTTTATCCGATGCCTAGATTTTGTGTCATTTTGGAACTACTAAAATTTTTTATTTCATTAGTAGTTCCAAAATGACACAAAATCTAGGCATCGGATAAAAAAGTTTATTTGAAGAAAGTGTATTTTTGTGTTCTTCTTAATGGCGGTACAGGCTCGTTTTTTTAATATTGTATTTAATTGCAGAGTAATTTCCACATACACTCGGGTGCAAAATTAACCGGACACCTTAAAAATGGGTAATTTTTGATGTCTCGCAATTCCTAAACCTGTTGTCCGATTTTAGTCATTTTTTAATATGTTATAGCCTTATTCTTTAACAATACCGTTTTAATAATATTGTTGCTAAACAGGTAAATTTTCATTGTATACGAGGTGTACCAATGAAACTGTGTTTTTTTCTTAAACTTCGCATCACCCTGTGGAATATTCTAGCATTTACAAAATACTGAAATTGAAATCTAACTACAGTCTCATGTTTTCTAAACATTTTGCTTTTTGGTTCATTTGCGTACATTGGACCATAAAAAAGTTGTGTAATTTAACAACTAGCCATGTTTTTCATCAATACAGGGTCTTTTTAAATAAGTATGGCAACCTTTAAAGGGTAATTCAGCATGAAAAAATAATGACAGTTTGCTTTATAAACGGTATGTTCGCAAATGCTTCGTTTCTGAGATAGGGGGTGTTGAAATTTTTCTTACAAACTCATAATTTATTTATTGCTTTAAAACAGGTTGAGATATGCAAATGAAATTTGGTTGGTTTTAAGACGTAGTTATTGCACATTTTTTGACATACAATTAAGAATTTAATATTCACCATTGGCGCGCATACGGGTAATATGACTGCTCATATTACCCGTTTGAGCGCCAATGTTGAATATTAAATTCTAACTTGTATGTCAAAAGTTGTATAATAACTACGTCTTAAAACCAACCAAATTTCATTTGCATATCTCAACCTGTTTTAAAGCAATAAATAAATTATGAGTTTGTAAGAAAAATTTCAACACCCCCTATCTCAGAAACGAAGCATTTGCGAACATACCGTTTATAAAGCAAACTGTCATTATTTTTTCATGCTGAATTACCCTTTAAAGGTTGCGATACTTATTTAAAAAGACCCTGTATTGATGAACAACATGGCTAGTTGTTAAAGTACCTAACTTTTTAACGGTCCAACATAAGCGAATGACTCAAAAAACAGAATGTTGAGAAAACATGAGGCTATATTTGGGTTTAAATTTGAGTATTTTGTAAATGTTAGAATACTCCACAGGGCGATGCGAAATTTGAGAAAAAAACACAGTTTCATTGGTACACCCGGTATACAATGAAAATTTACCTGTTTAGCAACAATATTATTGGAACGATATTGTTGAGGAATAAGGTTATAACATACTAAAAAATCACTCAAATCGGACAACAGGTTTAGGAATTGCAAGACATCAAAAATTACCCATTTTTAAGGTGTCCGGTTAATTTTGCACCCGAGTGTATTAATATATTTTTCAAATTGGGCTCTGTACCGCCATTCTTTATTATATTACGAATATGTGGGCCAAATATCTCAAAAAAATTTCGTTTTTGCTACCTGTTGATCGCTACTGTTTCCTCTTAATTGGAAATTGTCATTAGAATTTTTTTTTAAATTAGTTTGATCATTCTTCCTGAATGTTAATCTAGCCGGGTTAAAGTCCCGAGAATACCTTAGTTCTCTGGTCTATTTAAGCTTTTCTGAAACGGTTTCAGCTACCTTTCCTGGGTATGTTCATTAAAGATATTCACAATATCATCACGTAGTAATATTTTTAAACTCTTGGTGTATTAAAATAATAAAAGCAAGCTTAAAAAATTGTTTAATGGACGCCAGACATTGATCTGTGGCACCTGTGGGTTTTCGAGACTATGCAGGTGTTAAAAGAGTTACATGATTGCAGGTCGTTGCAAATTAGTGAAGCTGTTGGTTGTTGTTACTGTGTTCTCGATAGATTGGATATTTCTAGTTTTTTCGTGGTAAGGCGTATCACGAAAGTTTTAAGAAATTATGGATATAACTAAATAAATTGTGCTCTTCTCTGACTGAGCGATAATTCTTAAAAGAAAAATTCTAGAATCTTGAATAGGTTCATTTTTGTCTAAGAAAGAACCCACTTGAATTTGAGGTCATAGATCTCCTTCCTCTTCTCATATTCTTATCTTATCTCTAAAATCTCTGCAGTCTCCTAACTTGTAGAAGGGTTTTACTTTATGTAGAATATAATTTTGAGAACCTTCTGAATTTTGGATCTATTCTTTTTATCATATTGCTATACCCTAAAGTCATCTTGAAACTGGTTAAATAGGTTACTTCTGGTGTACGAAAGAAACCTATTGCAGTAAACCCAGTCTATATGTGAAAAAATAATCGATTTCACGTAAAAGTTTTATACAGGTTTGTGAAGATTCTAATGGCGGCACTACACTTCGCTATGCGTTATGTGCTATGCGGCTACGTTGTATGTGCCCAAATATTTGTCCGTTGAAAAGTGTTAAAAGCGACAACTGAATGAATAGACGTATTGGCTATGCGTGCTTACTCGCTATGCGCGCGCATGAAGCGAATATTGACGAATGAACCCTCAACACTCTATTCTATCATTCTATCCTATGTGGCCGAATAAAGCATAACAAAATAACACATAGCGAAGTGTGGTGCCGCCATAAAAGATAATATATCACGGACGAGCTATTCCAGATCAAATCAACACACTTTGAATAATTTTTTTCCTGACCTATTTAGATTTTGTTATAATTTAGAGTACTCATAGTGGATGATTAGGTGAAGAAAAATACAAAATTTTAAATTTTTTATCTCCAGCCGTTTTTGAAATATGGTTATGTAGTTTTCCAAAAAAATCCAAAACACCGCGACCATACTTTATTGGAATGGTTGTAGAAGCTGTCCTAATTAAGCTAGAATGCTGGGAGAGGTGTCATTTTACAGCATATTTAAAGCTCTTTGCAGTGATAGTTTTTCTCAAACAAAAAAATATATATTTTTTCTATAGATGCTATACAATGTGCAACTTCTCTCACTACTTACATACATTCAAAATGAACAATTTCTCAGGCAGTGAGAAAAGTCGGCCATTGCAGTGAGAAATATTTTTTCTCACGGGTTCACCGCCGGTTTACATACATATGATCGCCATTTCCATGGTAACATGCACAATACAAACACAATTATTTTTGTCAAACAAAATGTCTTCAAACTTGTCAAAACTTATCAAAAATTACCTTTTAAGACTGTTCAACTGTGAATTATAATTTTAAATAAATAAAGTTTGTATATTATTTCAATTTAGGCATATAATATACCTAAAAACACCTAAATTATTTAATTTTGAAGTTTGAACTCTTGACAAAAACTCATCCATAGAAAAAGTACAGTGTACAACACGAGAGAAAATGACATATTTCTCTCTTGTTGTACAATTTACTATTGATTAAGTTTTTTTCCAAAAAGTACATAATTTAAAATTTTCATAATATTACTACAAATACATTGTATTGTTGTTAATAACATATAAAAATTTTATCATGAAATGGTGATGGGTTCAACATAAAAAAAAAAATAAATTTTACACACAGTATGGTGCAAATGAAAGGAATAAATTCGTAATGTCTCAAGCTGGCGACTTTAAGGAAAAATCCCGAAACAGGTCGATTTTTATTTTTAAATTGTAATTTTTGGCATATATATCGTACTAGTGACGTCATCCATCTGGGCGTGATGACGTATGACGTAATCGATGATTCTTTTAAATGAGACTAGGTGTCGTGTGCTAGCTCATTTGAAAGGTTATTCAGATATCTATTCAGTAATTAATCAACAATAATATAATTATTTATACAGGGTGGCAAAAATTTTTTTTAAGTTATACTTCTTTACGGGCGTAATGACGGTGAATTTTTATATGGTAAAACCTAGCGACCGGGCGCATGCGCATTATAACTTTGTTCTGATTGGATGTTCAAATGACATAACAAAAATTATCCAATATGGCAGCTGTGGCACAGCTGTGGGACTGTGGTTTGGTTATAATGTATGGTTGTTGCGTTTTAAAATTTGTAGGAAGAGAAACAACAAACAAAAAGTTAGTTAATGGTTATACTGCCTTTTTAAATAGTTTTCATATTATATTTTGGGACTTATTTACATAGAAGAGATGCTTGTTGCATGCCAATGTGAAAGCCCATCAAACTGTGACTAGTACGAGTGCCGCAGATCTCGCTTATTCAAAGCTAAAGAATCTTACACTCGTAAGTGTTTTATAAATAGTTGATCAAATTTTGTTATGATATTTGAACATAGCCACTTTGCACGATGCAAGTGATTGCGAAATTTATTAGTCGTTATACGGGCTCCGATACCTACCTATTTGAACCTACCAAAATACATAAGTAGTATGTAATACTTTTATTTACATAATTTGATTACCATCAAAATTTCTATCAATATTCACCTAATATATTGTTTTCTTACTCTATGTTTTGTTGTATTTTTTCAATTCTAAATCATTTCAATTCAAAATCAAAATAATTTGATTTACATAAGTTAAAAATGTCAAAAGTTTAATCCGTTTAGTTAGCCGATCTTCGCACATAATGACAAACTGTCTCTGTGGCGAAGCTTTTAATGTGAGTGAACCCCAATACAACGCAAATACCAGCCGCGTGGTAAGTTGGTTCAAATCCCAATAGAAACTTTTATTTTTTTATTTTTTTTATACATTTTATGATTGTAAGTATATTTATTATATAATTTTATTTTCAGAAAATACGTATTTAGTTAAAAAAAATTCCGAAAATTAATGTTCAGAAATCATTCGTGGCATTTTTAATGTGTTTGTGTGTGTTTTATTCTTTTATTATTTTAATTTTTGGCACTGTTTTAATAAAAATGTTTGAGAAGTAGTAAGTATAAATTAGTTTAATATTTAAATAAAATATAAATAAAAAGTATATTAATTTCGTTTATAATCATATCATATAATAGAAGTATAACTTCTTACGTGCGTACAAAGTACACACACATTCTTGTTTTAATTAAATTAATTGACAAAACAAGAAGACATTAATTGACAAAACAAGAAGACGGTATGTAATTTACTTAATTTAAAATAGATTTTACTGTTGCCAGAAACAGATAAATTACATACATTCTTCTTTTTTGTTAATTAATTTAATTAAAAAAAACTTTTTTTGCCACCCTATATAAATATTTATGTTATTGTTTATATTACTGAACAGAGAATTAAATAAACTTTCAAATGAGCTAACAAACGATCTATATTCTCATTTAAAAAAATCATCGATTACGTCATCACGCCCAGATGGATGACGTCACTAGTATCATATACACTGCGCGTCACGAAAAAGAGGCCACCTAGAATTTTGTAAGAATTTTTCAATAACTTTAAGTTTATACAATTTATTCTATTGTAACTAAATTCCCACAATGCAGAAACACTTTTAGCGTCTTTTAGGTACCGACAGGTCAATTAAGGGTAATAAGTTTGCAAAATTGATATCAGTTTTACGACTTCGGATAATGCACGTGTTGTTTGTACCTTATTTTTCTTGAAATATGACTATTCTGTTTTTCAAAAACCTTTCACTAGAGTACAGTTGTTCTAAGAGTAAACTTGTGCAATTTTTAAATTTAAAACTATGGCTGAGAAATTTTCTAGAGCTGTTCAAATTGTTACTTTGATTGGTAATGGAATAAGCCAAAGAGAAGTGGCCAGACAGCTTGGAGTTAGTCGTTGTATGGTCCAAAAAACTTACCAACGATTCGTAGAGACTGGATCTCACGAACGACGACCAGGATCAGGCCCGAGAAGACCGTTCTTTACAACGCACTTCTTTGCAAAATCGGTTCTTTACGGCTAGAGCAATCCAAAACCGTTTTTAAAATGCTCACGGGTGGACATTAAGCACTTCTACCGTGAGAAGAAGGTTGAGGGAAATTGGTCTAAGGGCTCGCTGTCCAGCAACAGGACCTTTGTTAACAGCAGCACATCGACAACGCCGACTACAGTTTGCTAGAGACCACGAGCATTGGACGATAGAAGATTGGAAAAATGTTTTGTTTAGTGATGAGTCCAGGATGGTTTTTTATGGCTCAGATGGTCGTATCAAAACATACAGAAGACGTGGGGAACGATATGCTGCTTGTGTTTGACGAGTACGTGTTGCTTTTGGAGGAGGTTCGGTAATGTTTTGGGCAGGCATTTCATTCGAAGGCCGTACTGATCTCGTATTTATTGATAGAGGAGCGTTGAATGCTCACCGATACATTACCGAAATTCTAGACGAGCATGTAATGCCTTTTGCTGGGTTTGTCGGCGAGAACTTTATTTTTATGCAAGACAACGCGCGGCCACACGTAGCCAGGATGGTATCGCAATACCTGGAAACTGTCAGTGTGCCAAAAATGAACTGGCCGGCTCAAAGTCCAGATTTGAACCCGATTGAACATGTTTGGGACCAACTCAAACGAAGGGTAAGAAACAGAATACCTGCTCCAATAAATCGTGAGCAGCTTCGGTTGGCGCTCATGGAAGAATGGGAAGCTTTTCCTCAAAACGACATCCAGAATTTGATCAATTCAATGCCAAATCGAATGAGGAGTGTAATTCACAATAGAGGTGGTAATACACAGTATTAATAATCACGACTTAATTGTAATTTTTATAAAGAAAACAGAAAAAATGTACAATGTTAATTTTTTTTATTTTTCAATAAAATCATTATTTTGGAAAAAGATATTTTTTTGACATTTGTTATTTAAAAAATTATTGCATACTGCTTTAGAACATATTTTTAAACATTACACAAACATCTAATGACAATCACTTTCTGGTATGATTCGTAAAAATTAAAAATGCCAAAATTTTTAGGTGGCCTCTTTTTAATGACGCGCAGTGTATATGCCAAAAAATTACAATTTAAAAATAAAAATCGACTATTTCGGGATTTTTCCTTAAAGTGTCCAGCTTGCGACATTACGAATTTATTCCTTTCATTTGCACCATACTATATGTGTAAAATTTATTTTTTTATGTTGAACCCATCACCATCCCATGATAAAATTTTTATATGTTATTAACAACAGTATTATGTATTTGTAGGAATATTATGAAAATTTTGAATTATGTACTTTTTGGAAAAAAAACTTATCAAAATATATTTTTTTTGTTTGAGAAAAACTTGTTTATCATAACATCATACTGTGTTATATCACTGTAAAGAGCTTTAAAAATGCGACAAAATGACACCTCTCCCAGCATTCTAGCTCAATTAGGACAGCTTCTACAACCATTCCAATAAAGTATGGTGGTCGCGGTGTTTTACGATTTTTTTGGAAAACTTTACATAACCATATTTCGGAAACAGCTTGAGATAAAAATTTAATTAAAATTTTGTATTTTTGTTTCCCTTATTAGCCACTATGAGTATTCCAAATTATAACCAAATCTGAAGAGGGGGTGGAAATTAGGTGTGTTGAGTTGATATGGAATGACCCGGACAGCTGATGACAAGTTCTTAAGAGGTACAGATGATTTTACTTTGTTTTTCTTGTTAAACAATCATAAAAAGTAAAAAATAAGGCAAAAAACTTTGTCATCAGCTATCCCTCAATACTTTTTAGAAGATTCAAAAACCTGTGTAAGATTTTTTCAGCTATTTTTTTTCAGCTGGCCTAGTAAGGCTGTATAGATGTACTAATATTCTTATAGTACTTTCAAGACTTGTATCCGGTCCTTCGATACTCGGTTGTATCTATAAACTATGTGATTCGGTTTATTCTATAAACTTTCGTGATCCACGTTACATCTCTTAAACAAAATATTAAACGTTGGGACAAAAGTTAAAGTTTGGCGAGCAGGGCTGATCTGGAATGGTAATATAATAGTAGGAAAAGGGTACAAACTGTAAAACAAAAAGGGCCCTTCAATACCTTATGGAAATAATATCAAATAAATAAGAAAAATGAAAACTCTATTACCGTTCGGACTTTTAGATCGGAAATTGTTGAAAAAAATGTAATCATCGATAGAAACAAACAATTGATCTATTATTTGTGCCATCATCAAATAACACCAAAATAAAAGAAGCGCAAAGACGTCTGGATACAGTGTTTCTCAGTAAAAATGAGTTGCGGCTCACTTAGGGTCGATTTCTCATACCTGCGTTAATCTATGGTTCAGTTGAACCAGGTTCACCCGTTATCTTCGGTTTTGTTTGGAATGCATTTCTCATTGCACGTTCATGTCAGCACTCGTTCTACAGCTTTCGTGAAATGCCAATAGATGGCAAAAGGTAAAAAACTGTCGCCATTTTGAACTACCTTTTTTATGCTGTTCTTGAAAAAAGTTAAATTTAAGTATTTATAATCAAATAGTCATTTTAATAATTATAAATAAATATTATAAAAACAAAAATAATGGTATCGTTTATCGTTAGGCTTAATATAATAAAATAGGATATATTTATATTATGACAGCGTTTCGTGTTAATACAACGCATGCGTAGTCCATGACAGCGGCGGCTCGTGGGTCAATCTTCAGGGGGGTCATTTTGGTTTGAAAACTTCAAACTGTTGATTTTTTAAAGTATTTAAAAGATCTTTTAGCATTTATATTTTAGATAAAAAATACAGACTTAGATAAAACTCAATACTATTTACCCTAGTTTTCCGAAAATTAAATTTGTCTTTTTTTAGAGTAAATCTTTTAAAAAATATAGGAAAAATGGTATGAACAGGTTATTGACTGATATATAGATAGGAATATTTATAGTATAATAAATTGTAAATTTATTAAAACGAAACTTACTTTAAATATTTTTATATTTTAAGTCAATTCTTCTATCCTTTAGTTCTGCAAAATAGTCTATGACCTTCTCATTGAACAAGCAGACGGTAACTAACTAAACGTGAGGCCGTCGACTCTACTACAGGTATACGACGGAAAGGTCACTCCCACTCTCGCCCACGAAATTGCTATCTGCCGTCTCTTTTCTATTTTACATGCATTTGTCCATAAGCCATAAGAACTGTATGTAGACAATTTAAAATACGGCCCAGCCACGGGCTTGTGTATAGCGCGAGGCGCGACGTTATTATATCTATTATATTTGTTTTGCCAATGCAGACTGCTGAGAGTATTTCAGAGTGAAGTTTTAGATAAAAGATATTTTTAATAAAATTGGTATTTTTATGAGATTATTTTAGGGGGGTCATTGACCAATTGACCCTAAGGAGGAGCCGCGCTTGGTCCATGAAATCATCTGAACTGAGTTCTGAAATCTTTGAACGGCCGAATTCCACCGTTCAAGCATCGTTCAAGTTTAAACTGCCATCGGTTGAATGTGCGAATTGAGAAAGACGATTTTGACTTTAAACTGACGTTTACTAGAAGTTCAGGTTAAACTGGAGTTGAACTCGATATGAGAAATTGGCCCTTAAGATCCTTGGAAATATGTGGCGCAAAAATCTGGTACGACAATAATAATTCGCTATTGTGATGAATTTCCTGGCCGAAATGTCCCAAACTTTGAGTAGAGTATTGTTATGTGTCGGATATCCTTGATTGATATATTTAGATTTATACAGGGTGTAGCAGACTAATTTAGCCACGCTATATCTCTTAAACGAATAGAGATTTTCGAATGGTACAAAAAGTAGTCTATTCTACTTGTAATACACTTTAATATGGCGTAGAAAAAAATCATCCCCTAAATATTCATCCCTTAGTTACAACCCCTAACTTTAATTCTATTAATAGCACCCTGTATATTTTTTTATAGTTTTGGATGTGGTCTTCTATCATCTATTCAACACATTTTTTGAAAATAAAATCGGTTCGTAAATAACCAAGAAAATATCAGTTTAGTTTTATCCAGGCTATATTTCTTAAACGAATAGAGATTTTCGAATGGGACAAAAACTGATCTATTACATTTGTAATACACTTTAATATGGCGTAGAAAAAAAAATTATCCCCTAAATATTCATCCTTTAGTTACAACCCCTAACTTAATTTTTTTTAAATAGCATCCTGTAAGTTAGGGATGAATATTTAGGGGATGAATTTTTTCTACGCCATATGAAAGTGTATTACAAATGAAATAGATTAGTTTTTGTCCCATTCGAAAATATCTATTCGATTAAGAAATATAGTCTGGCTAAATTAGTCTGGGACACCCTGTATATCTCCAGTCGATCTGTAAACATCTTCTATAACATATAAATTTGCCAAACTGTATCTGCGTTTATAATAATAGTGAAAAGAACAAAATAGATCAATTATTATTGTTTATGTTGACAATTATATTTTGGCCACGGTTTACGATCTGAAAGTCCTAACGAATTTTCTCGTTCATGTGGCATTATTTCCAGAAAATATCGAACAGCCACAGATAAACACTAGCCTAGGGACCTAGGCCGTTTTGTGGCCGGACAAAGTCTGCGGATTTTCAGGGTGTATTATTATGTATTTTAACCCGTGAATTTGAATTTCAAACTGTATCGATGGGCCTCTCATAGTCCAAGAGCCAGCGCTGAAAAATCTCTTTGAATTTACTAAAGCTAGATTTTTCACAGTTCATTACTGTGATTGTGTAGACAAACAGGGGTTACTGAGAGGGTATCAAAGTTGCTTTCCTACGAAGGTAATTAAATCCATTTACTAAGGCTGAAAATCAGTACACACATTCTAAATTAAATATAAATAAAGTTATTATAGTCAGTCAGCTGTATGACGGGACAGAGCCGGTCGGTCGGCCCCAGTGAATGGACAGGGTTATTCACTATATTTTGACCCCTTGTAAACTGCTTTATTTACAGAATTATAAAAAATGTAAAATACAAAAGTTATTCGATTTTTAAATTATGATTTTTTGACATAATATATCGTACTAGCGACGTCATCCATTTGGGCGTGATGACGTAATCGACTATTTTTTAAATGGGAATAGGGGGTCGAGTGCTAGCTCATTTGAAAGGTTAATCAATTCCCTATTCAGTAATATAAACATTAACATGATTAATTATACAGGGTGTCCAAAAAATTGTTTAAATAATAATTCAAAAAATTTTTTGGATACCCTGTATAAATAATGATCTTAATGTTTATAGTACTGTATAGAGAATTGAATAACCTTTCAAATGAGCTAGCACACGACCCCTATTCTCATTGAAAAAATAGTCGATTACGTGATCACGCCCAGATGGATGACGTTACTAGTACGATATATATGTCAAAAAATCATAATTAAAAAATCGAATAACTTTTGTATTTTACATTTTTTTCTAATTCTGTAAACAAAGCAGTTTACAAGGGGGTCAAAATATAGTGAATAATCCTGTACATTCATTGGGGCCGACCGACCGGTTCTGTCCCGTCATACAGCTGACCGACCGGTTCTGTCCCGTCATACAGCTGACCGACTATAATAACTTTTATTTATATTCAATTTAGAATGTGTGTACTGATTTTCAGCCTTAGTAAATGGATTTAATTACCTTCGTAGGAAAGCAACTTTGATACCCTCTCAGTAACCCCTATTCTACGTTTCGCTTGACCGACCGCAGCATGTTTCTCTACACAATCACAGTAATCAACTATGAAAAATTTAGCTTTAGTAAATTCAAAGAGATTTTTCAGTGCTGCCTCTCCGTCTATCAGCAGATCACCGGCAAGGTATCGAGCGCGCATCAATTCCAACGCACTTCCACTAGACTCCCTCCACTACCGATGGATGCCAGGTGAGGGGTCGCCGAAATGGTATTTAAGAAGAGAGCCGAGGAAGAACAGTCAGTCTTACGGCGTTTAGCTCTAGGCTCCCTGGCCAACTAGCACTGAACTCGTAAGCCAATCTGGGCGAACGAACTCTGTAGTGAAGAGATGCTTCGCTCGTAACTAAACAAAATCCGTGTAACCGTATAGTCAACGGTTGCTGCCATCCCCGATCCGGAGTTGCTGTATGGGTATCTGTATAGTTATTGATATTTTGATTGTGAGAGTATGTGTAGTTAAACTGGATTGAAGTGTAATGAGGTGTGAATCTTGAAATTTGAATTCAGCGGATCAAAATATATAAGAATACACTCCGTGGACTTTGATCGGCCACGAAACTACCCTGGCCTCTAGACTACAACTTTCAAACACTATAAGAGTGCTTACCTTGAAAATGCTAACTACTATAGACGTACACAATTTGAGATATTTGGTATTTTAAAGAAAAGTAACATTTCGATAATCATTTATTAAAAAAATAAATAAAATGACAACAGTATATACATATATCTCAAAATGTTTAAAATTACTACTTCTTTCTGTTTCTTTTTTTTAATGCATCACACAAACAAAACTAAACCATGCTGACAAAAATTACATCATCGTGGAATACATGCAAAAAAATTTTGCTATATAATAATAAGTTCTAATATTTTAGTTTGAGGGTGGTCTATGGGAAAAGACAAAAAACTGAGAAGTGCGTTATGTTTCATGGAGTTTGAGACATTGCTTTTGATATGCTTTTCTTAATTTTTGTATATCTCTTTCCACCATTTGTTTTTTTTTTCGTTTTTGAAGTTTTACTTCTTTAGGCGAGATTGGAAAAAATGGCGAGAGTGAATTTTTATAAAAGCGGCAGTATAAAGTACGCGCATACCGACAGTATTAAGTTAGTTGCTAAATATTTTAAGTTACGTATGTATCAATGCAAATAAAGTGTGAAAAAGTATATTGGTGTTTTTAGTAAATATATTTATTATAAAATAATATCAAATATTCAATATATTTGATTTTCAATTTGATAAATTCTTTGGATTTGTCTTCGTTGGTAATAGCATAATTAGTATTAAAATATGATAAAAAGAAAATTAGAAATTTGTGTAGAAAATCTGACGTTTTTTTAGATTTTTTGCGGGGAGGCTACAGTTTATGTAGTTTTAACGTTATTTTTAATTTTTGGTATTATTTTAATGGTTAAAATTAGTTTAATATTAAAATTAGTTTAATATTTAAATACAAATACAATTAAACCGTTTAAAATATATTTATTTCGTTGAAATCATAATAATACAAGTATAATTTCTTACGAGAGTACAAAGTACACACACTAATTTTTTAATTTACTCTATTTTCTTTCTCTACATAGTTTTCCGAATCGAATATTGCGCTTGATAAACAGAAAAGTCTTTACTAGCAAAAACATTTTGAAATCGGGGCAATCACCTAGTTAGAATAAGCGAAAAGCCGAATCAAGAGCTTTATACAGTCTGTTTAGTGTTGGATTAGATATAGACAACTGAAGGAAGCTCTAAAATCGGCAACATTGCTTATGAGAATGAGTTGCATTACCACTGTATAATGACGAATGATTGAATGAATCGATTAGGTAGGAAGCGTCATATATGATCAAATATGCATAGTTTACGATTCTATAAAGCACATACACACAAACATTCATTTTTATATAGATATTCTAAATGGACTAAAAGTTATTGAATGAGAATAAATGACTGAGAAAAAAGGAACGCTACAAAAATGTGTAAGTATTAGCACAAACAAAAATGTACGAAAAAACTTTAGATTTACAAAAAAGATTGAGAAAAATAAGGGGTTTAAAGGGTTCCAAATCGGACTATTTTAGTTAGTACATATTTGCATTTTCAAAAGTTGCATTTTTTTAACCTTGGAACATGTAAATAAAAAACTGTTAAAGATTACGACCTGATTTTTTACATCTAGCATATTTATATAAACAACGCTCGATAGACTGAAAAAATATGTTCACTTTAAATAATCAATAAAGATATAGTATTTTTAATCAAAATAGTAATTAATTAATGAAGTTGTGCGGTTCATGGTGGTTCAGATTGTGTATTATATTCAAGAAATATCTGCACTTATAATAGATACTATTTTGTAATTTTATAAAATATCATTTCTATTAATAAAGATTAAAAAAAGGTCTAATATGAAATTAAAAACATAACCATTTTATTAATTTAATCGATAAATTACAATATTTAAATAATAATCACCAGTCGTATAAACTGATAGGGAACAAGGGGGGACAGGGAAACAAAGGGGGACAAAAATAATTATTTGTCACATTTAAATGAGGTTAAAAACGTAAAAAAATTTAAAATATGAAAAAAAAATCACAGAAAAAAATATATTGAATGTTTCTTCGTTCTCAAGGCCGCGTCTCACCATCAAATAATTTGATCAAACAGTTTGAGCAAACTCCGGAAGTACGTCAAAGTGACGTCACAATTGCAGTTTTTTTGAAATTCTAAAAATCTGTGCTCTCACTATCAGTCTAGTTTGATCAAATTTTTTGTATTGAGTTGTCTAACTTGTTTGTACTTTATTTAAAATTAAAATTTTTCATTATTATCCACAATGAACACTCAGGATGTGACGTCACTAACTGTCACTTTCAGTTTGCTCAAACCAGTTTGATCAAATTATTTGATGGTGGGACGCGGCCTTCATGTAGCTGAGGCTATGTAAAAACATGGAACAAATATCAAAAAAAGAGTGTTTGTCGTATTTTGAGCATGTTTTGGTCTGAAAATGACTTTTATATCGCTATTAGAAAAAAAAATAACAAAAGTATATGTCACAAATTGTTTTTATTGACATGGAGTCGAGTTTGTTTGATATGTGCTAAATACATGGGGAGCACAACAAAAAACTGGATTTTTTCTAATGTTGAGCATGTTCTGTCATTCAAAAGAACGAAAAAGAAAACAGGAAAAATAATTATTTATAAATTTGCCAAAATTTCCTACATAACCTAAAAATTCTTTGAAGAATACAAATATTTTTCTTGAGCTTACTTTTGATCCAAAAATCTGAAAAAAATGAGTTTGGGCATTAAATGTATCTGCATGAATTTTTCAGATTTCTTAAAACAGTGGATTGTTCAAAACTTTTTTTTGCAAAAACACATTTTTTGCGATAGGGGACTTCTGGAGCCGTCTAGGGAGCTAAAAATTTGGCTAAAGGGGTTTCTAAATATATACTTTCGAGTGCCCAGTCCCAAATAAAAATCCAGCTTAGTGCAGATTTTACCATCTTATCCCGCTATAGCCTTTAACTAATAATCATCTAGCGCATTCAACAGATTTAACCCTATGTGACTACTATTCTAAGGCGATCGAACAACAGAAATAAATCTCGCGTTTCCGTACATATCCAAAAATAATGTCAAAACAACCTCGTATTGGAAGAAGATACAAAAATTAAGAATTTTTAATACGCCGCTCTTCTGTTTTTTATCCTCCCGTCTACATATAGAGTTAAAACTAACAGTAAGTGAAAATTCTTAAGTAGATCTAAAGAAGTAGGTATGTATATAAAACAAAACCTAATAACAAAGTAACAAGTAAATATTTAGTGTGTATATATCTATCAATTAATAATTCAATAAATAAAATCGTTAAAACCTAACTTTTTTTCAAAAAAAAAATCGTGGCACATACTTCACATAATACTTTCGTGTTAGTACCGCATGCTATTAGATAGAAGAAATCGGGAAAATTCGGAAAAACTAAAGAGGTCTTGTTTTTAACAACTATTGAACATCTTGGTGCAATTTTGTAACAAACTGGGGAGTCTTAATTGGTTGTTTGATCACACATATTCAGATTGCATATTCCCATATTAAACAATAGTTTTATCGCCCTGTATAATATTCTAACCAACTATATTATTGTATGCTGCCATGTGCGGCCTACAAATTAATTTAGTTATTGCAAATGAGTGCTGATGCTAATTTAAAAACATTTCTTTGTTCTATTATATCTATAATAGATGTAAGCGTGTATAATATATGACCTAGAAACCAATTTTATAAAACCACGTTACAGAATAAAGGACAGAGTCAAAATTATTAGAAAGCCGAGAGAGTAACAATTATATAATCGAACCTTTAGCAGTTGACTTCCAGGTCAAGTGAACAATAAAACTTATCTTTGGGGATTGGTGTTTTCATTTACGTATAGAAGTCCATCCAACTCCTGCAATATTCAAGACTCAGATCGATGATTCTTTTCATGGTCCTTCGAGCCGGATTGATACTCCTTTTTATTAGTTATATAGCTGGGAATATACTAACAAGTTGTTTATTTGACAATTTTGTCGCCAAATTGGAAGTTTATAGTCTAGGGATCAGGTCTGTTTAGTGGCCTCTACATATTAGTTTCTCTACATATTTTAGAACATGTAAAGAAACAGGCAAGATAACCACAAACGTTGTGTAAAGTTTATAAAAAGACAGAGATCCTGATCCCAGCCACTACACTACCATCAGCATCAACGCTCAAACGCACATGTTGGCTACGATTCACATAGTGTTGGCTCCACGACAGAGATGCTTTAGTATTTTTTCAAACCCGTCTGAATGGTATACATCCTAGTATCCAGTTCACAATTTAAATGCAAATTGATTCATTCTTACCGTTCTTCGAAGTTCATCACAAATTAATTCAGTCATTAATACCCTTGTTTCCAGATCAATACACATTTGCGATGATTTAACTAGATCCGCTCAACTCTCCTTAGACTTATCTCTCAATAGACTGTCTGATTTCAATAGAAATTGAAGAAGGAACGAAGAAAATCGTGTAATAAATCCATCAGCAGAATTCAGTAGGTTTTGGTTGCCAATACTGTAAGAAGTCAATAACAAGAACATACCAACAATAGCTGAGTAAAGGAAGTCAAAGAACAGATCATCGACAATTCCATACACATTACAACACACATTACATCTTTGATCTTCTTCTTTAGCCCATTTCTATCCCAACTTTAGACATATGCATTCCGAAAATCTTTCCATATCTTAAAAATGTATACCATTTTTATTCACTTGCAATGCGAGGTTAAAAATTTCTTAATTTTTACTTAGATTAGAGAGCACAGCCAGCACTCTTATCGACGATTTCACCTCTTTTTAGAGGCTCTTCAGAGAATGCATAGGTTGCTTTTCTCTAATCCAGTAAATTTTCCGACATATACTAGTCCCACACTGCAACTGACGTGAATGGATTAGGTGACTAGCGTCATCTGGCAATTGAAAGATACAGTTTTTCAATTCTAATAGCAACATTAATAATATTGAAAAATATTAAAAACCTAGGTGTCACCAGGGAAATGTACCAATAAGTTTTCAATTTAAAAATCTTTTAGTAATATTTTTAATATTTTTCGATATTATTAATGTTGCTGTTAGGATTGAAAAACTTTATCTTTCAATTGCCAGATAACGCTAGTCACCTAATCCATTCACGTCAATTGCAGTGTGAGACTAGTATATGTTGGAAAATTTACTGGATTAGAGAAAAGCAACCTATGCATTCTCTGAAGAGCCTCTAACAAGAGGTGAAATCGTCGATAAGAGTGCTGGTTGCGCTCTCTAGTCTAAGTAAAAATTAAGACTTTTTGGCCTCGCATTGCAACTGAATAAAAATGGTATACATTTTTATTTTATAGTAGTATTACTCCTTGGAGTAACTAGGTGCATTTTCCGTTGGAACTTTGCCAAGCTGCAGACGGGGGTTGTGAATTGCATAGTGTAGAATTCCTTCCCTTTTGTCTTCACTGCAGCATCCATTTGGCTTGCAAATTGTAGAAGCCTTGGAGGTGTCACCAGGGAAATGTACCAATAAGTTTTCAATTTAAAAATCTTTTAGTAATATTTTTAATATTTTTCAATATGATTAATGTTGCTATTAGGATTGAAAAACTTTATCTTTCCATAGATATGGAAATGACAGACAATTGGCTGCGTTTTTCTAGTGAGTTCCTGCAGCTTTTACAATATCATCCTTCCACCGCATCTGATTTCTTTCTCTTCTTCCTGTCCACGGTCTCTACTTTTGTATTTCAGCATTCCATCTTTTAGGATACAGATTACATACACAAATCAACACAAAAAACACGCAAAAACAGTTAGAATTTGATATCCGTAAGGTAATAACATCATCCGCAAACAATTTTTTCAACAACAATTTTGCTGTAGTAGCCTAAAGATCTAGGCCAAGTATCTCAATTTTCGAAAAGAAATAACCTAATAAAACTAGGTTATAAAATCTTCCCAGATTATTTTAAACAATATTTTTTGACAACGATTTCCGGAGTGGAAATCTAAACGTCAAACAGTTAATTAAAAATGTAATTTTCATTACACCAACAATTGTGGCTGAATGCCGTATAAACATAATACTTAAACTAAATTATCCTAGTGATGTAGATTATTTTAGTGGTTTATTTTGTTTCTAAATTTTTGCGCTTGATGTTCGAAGTTATTAAAAACAAGTAAGTCTGACTGGTTTTGTAGGGCCAGAAAAAGAGGGATAAGTATATACAGTAATGCTACAGTAGCACTCAAGACGTCAGCTAAAAAGAAAATACGGGATAACCGTTCTAGCATTAAAAACTATTGTATAAGAAAATGGTAACATATTTTAGCAAAAGCATTTTAAACGTATCGTTGACCTACATTTATTATATTCTCTTTTTGTGTTTTATCATTGTTCCTTTATAAACAACAATTTCTTTATGTAGATTACAAAATTATTGTAACTTGTATTGTGATGGTTTCAGTAACATTTCTGTACCGTGATCAAAAATCAGCCCTTAATTGCAATTCAAAGGTGAACTGACACTGGAATGCAGTCAAGTCCATCTACTCAGTATTGCAAAGACTGCCCTAAAGTCGAATTCCCAAGGAAAGAGAAAAAGAGGTCGCCCAGCACAAACTTGGAGAAGATATGGCGCGTTTTCAATGAAGATCAATGCTTCACTTATAAGTCCATCAACTAGATTGGCGGTCTACTTTTCAATCCAACGCGTCCATTTCTGCCCAACTAGAATCGTGTAGAAGTGTAGACTGTAGACAATGCAGTTATATGACAGTGCAATAACGTCATACGGTAAAACGTCAGTGCTGTCAGTAACTTACACACTTTACACAGTAAACACGCGTTTATCACACATCATCATCAACATAGGCCTCCTCTAAGTTTAGTTTCTCCACGTCTCCCTGTCTTGAGCTACTCTCATCCAGCTCCCGACAGTTCTCTTTATATCGTCACTCCAGAGCGTAGGTAGTCGACCTTCGTTTGTCAGATCGTGTTTCTGTTGCGTATGTCATTAATGACCTGATAACTATTTTGTAAATTCCGCCTTTCATTTCTTTCCCGATATTTTATTTCTCCATATTGTGTCTTTCAGGCAACCTGCGGCTCTGTTTTCTCTATTCACTTGATCTTTCACTTCTATTTCGAGCTTTCCGTAGCTAGATAGTGTGATGCCTAGATATTTAAACTCCATCACTTATTCTACTTGTTTAATATATAGCTTTATCAATTAATTAATAATTATTACAGTAATCATAATTAATTCAGTTCAAACTAACATAATTAGGTTGCGTTGTGCAGAAAAAGTACCGAACACATGAAAATATGCCAGTTAAAATGGTAAAAAAAGCTATAACCAATAGAAAAATTTAGATGAGTAAAAATTGTGGTTTGGTCACAACAGGATACAAAATAGAGAAACTAAGAAGGTGAGCATTAACCGTTAATGTTATGCAAAGTGTCATCTGCCAATGTTTTCGTGTGCCAATGAATAATTTTATCAATAAATTAATATTCCTTGCTAAAATAATTCATTACATCACTTCGCTTTAAATAAACATCTTTGAGAGATGTTATTAAACTTTGGTTTAATATTTAATAGGTAGATAACGTACAACCATACTGGCTTAACACTGCTAGAATATTTGTACTGCTGTACCCAGCTGAGTGATAAAAAGAAAAAAAGGTTGCTTCCAGTAACTTGGTATGGGTAACGCAGTCAACAATGAGGATAAAAAATTATTTGTTTTTAAAGGAACAACTTAATTCTATATAATATAGGTACATATCATTTTCTTAATACTTTCTTTTTGAGGTTTTTTATTACTTATAGTAACTGTTCAGTAAACATCAATATAAATAAGTTCCATCTTACAAACAAACTTATAAATAGCTTAAAATAGTGATTTTTCGGTAACTTACCCACAATATTGAGCATATTAGTCCAAAGTGTTTATTAATGATAGCTAGAGTTTTCAATTCAGAATTTTCGCTTGATTTTTTTTATTTTTCCTATCTTTGACACTAGCAATAATTGAATAATACCAGTAGGTGCACATGCCTTTTTGTGTATAAATCAATTCTTGGAAGACAACGGATACTGGAATAGAATTATTTGGAAAAAAATATTTGGTTCCATGCGAATATTCAAATGATTATTTACTTTACTATTATTTCATAGTAGTTACCTAAAGAAATTGAACGATTGTCTAAACTAAGATATCAAGACAATTTTTAGAAATTTTACGTCGATTTAAAAATGTTCCAGCACAGTTATGACTGACCAATGGGTGCATACTATGTAACCTTATTTTTACTTTAATAAAAATAAAGGGTACACATCAAATATTTCGGCACACTCCTACAGTTTTGAGGTAACTAAATAAAAAAAAAACAACAAGGCTTGTGTATACCTAAAAACAACAAACACGGGCTCAAAAGCTCGGCAACGATGACATGGAACAAACGACATTAAATATAGCATACACAATTTCCAAATATTTTCCCCCCATTGCCAGTTTTAATACTTTTAAGCAAATGTATTTTCAATATACAGGTATGGAAATTTATTTTCAGAACATAAGACTTTCAATACAATAAGTTAGATTCTTGATTTGCAATTAACCAGTGTAAATTTCAAGATAATGTCGCGATGTTTCATACTTAATTCATTTGTTCCACTGGATACGCTGCAATGAAGCGATAGCCAGCGGTAAAGGGAATACAGTCGAACAGATGAATTAATTTTAAATCATCACGACGTTATATTGAAACTGGTTAATTGCAAATTAGAGATCTCAGTTCAGTGCAGCGTATCCAGTGGAACAAATGAATTAAACATGAAACATCACGACGTTGTCTTGAAATGTACACTGGTTAATTGCAAATCGAGAATCTAACTTATTGCATTGAAAGCCCTATGTCCCAAAAATAAATTTCCATACCTGTATAATCAACAATGAGCCTCACTTTTTAGTTTTTTCGTTTTATTCCCTTAAAATTAGCAAATTACTAAATAGTTCACTGCCTCTTATGGCTTAATTTCTTCTAACTATCGAATTTAACTATTCTGGTGGCGGCGGTGGAGCTTGTGGCGGAGCGTCGATCGGTAGAGGCGGTCTAGAGTTGCTACTGTGCATTACGGGAGGCAGAGCTTGCATGGGAGGCGGGTGTGCGTACATCCCGCTCCTTTGGTACATGTAGCCCTGATTGTAATACTGGTACATGTACGAAGGTGGCGGGACGTTTACATTGGGCATGGGTGGTGGGGGCATTTGGTTGTAGTAATACATCTGCGCTACATGCGGTGGTAGTGCCTGTTGTGCTGGTGGCGGCGGAGGTGGTGGGGGAAGAGGTGGGGGTGCGGTGTACATCTGAAAGTTGTTAGTGTTCTCCTTGGTTTGATTAGTTACAAAATTCGGTTGTTGTTGGACATTTTGGATATTTTTATCTACGCTAGGGCTTACCTTATTGTTATTGGAGTATCTGCCATTTGTTTTAGATTCTTTAATACTGGATTTTGATATTTTTGATGCAGGTTCGCCAGGGGAGCCTCGATCCTGGAAAAGAAATTATTTATAAATTCACGAGGAAAAAGTTTTCCTGTAGTTGGCTGTATACCATATATTACAAAAACGATAAAATCCTTTATAAAAGGTATATTATTGGTTAAGATCCCTAAAAAGGACTACATCATAGAACTAGTTTTCGATCGGATGACCGATCATCATCAGTGATTACGTGAGTCTAACATGCTAACCACCAAAATACAAAAATATGTGGGTAAAAACCCTTTACAATTGATCTGGCATAGGAACATATATGAATAACGTGAACTTAAACATGGATGTCTAAAATATCCAATGTATTATGCTCTAGGTACCATTGAGCTCGAATTTGACTTGTTCACATGATGACTATATGATAGCAAGTGATGACTATATGGTAGCATGATGACTATCTATATGGTAGCAGACTGCAGACTAGCAGAATTGAAGACATAAGTGGATAAAGGTCATATGTCACAAAATAATGTTTTTGAGTAATGAGCATTTTAGTGTCTTTTGTTCCAAGTTAGTTATTTATTTTATAAATTTGCATTGCTACACTTTTTTAAACAGGTATTTGAAGGTACTTTTTTCACACTTTAAATTGAATTTAAAAAAAGTTACTTTAAGCCAAATATTTTAAATTTTGTGGACGTATTACCTTTATCCACACAGTAAAAATAATTAAAAAATATTAGGGTTAAGTGGATAAAAGAGTATCAAAAATGGGCATTTATTGTCTAAATAAATTGCAATACGATCTGTCAAATTAATAAAAACATATTTTAGTAGGTTCTTCTTTTCTTTTTGGGATTTTCTTTATTTTCCTCTATCGCGTTTTCATAAAACCATCTATAATCTTCGGGAACAAATTTTATTCGGTCTCTTAATTTTCCCAGTTTTTCCAAACTCAAACTACCAGTTTTATTTTCCAGTCTTCTTCGTCTATATTCAGTTGTGGTCAGATGTGCTGTCCTATCTATGTCTTATAGAGATAGAAGCCAAATTCGTGCACTCTTATCCATTTTACGTAACATGAAAATTAACCTTTTGTTTTGAAGTGTTTTTTTTGCTTTTTACATAAACAGAGGTTCGTCAGCAGATCTTCAAAGTAGTAGAAAAAATTCTCCATATTTACACATTTCACATGGATGAAGGTATTATGTCCAAATGCGATCTTGGACATAATACTTTTATCCACTAGAATTCGAAAATCTAGTGGGACATATTGCTTTAATACCTTCCTGTTATTTTTATTTAGCTAAAAATAGGTTATTTTAAAATTTTAAAAGGTAAAACAACATATTATAAGAACAAAAACCCAATAAAACAATTTTGTCAAAAAATGTGACATATGACCTTTATCCACTTATGTCTTCAATTATTACAGGTCGGCGCCTAACGTGGGCACCTACTCTCGACTCCGAGATTAAGAGTTTCATGCTCTACCGACTGAGCTCGGTCTACATCAGAACTTATAACGATATAATAACCAATGTATTGCAGCATAGTTATCCCAATGTTTGGGATTTTTTTGAGCGTGAGCTCATATGGACAAGAGGGAATAAGTTTCTGGGAGTGCCAGACTTAGCAATACTTCCTTAATTATATTTCTTGGTTAAGATGATTTGTGTCATGTCGCAAGCCAAACATATTCCTCCATCGACTAAACTGTTAATTTCAGTCAGATGTCAGATCTTAATCTAATCGAAAATGTTTGGAAGTGGATAAAGGAAGAAATAATATTTGGCGCAATTAAAATTTCAAATGAAATAATTGCATGTAAAACACTTCTTAATTGTTAATAAAAACTGATACATTCACAAGTAGATTTGTTTATTTTAATGACTCAAAGTATGTATAATGTTTGATGTTTCTCTTTGAATGTTGATACCTGAATGAGTAGCTTACACAAAAAAACCTCGCCCTTGTTGCTAATATCAGTCGCAAATAAAAAAAAATCGATACATGCCTGATAATGCACAATGCACACTGTTATTGAAAATATTCACAAGCATAGGATTGTTATAAAGCAGAACTCTAACGCTATATAACGTGGACAAACAATCATATCAACATTGAATCCAAACTACAAATTTAATGACTCAAAGAATGTATCTTTAAATGTTACCTGAATGAGTAGCTTACACAAAAAAACCTCGCTCTTGTTGCTAATATAGATCGAAAATAAGAAAAATCGATAAATGCCTGATAATGCACAATGCACACTATTATTGAAAATATTTACAAGCATAGGATTGCTATAAAGCACAACTCTGGCACTATACAGCGTGGACAAACAATCACAACATTGAATCCAAACTACCCACAAACAATTTGCACGAACAATAATCAAATAAAAGACTTACCTTGTCTCTCTCCCTTTTCCTAGATGCACTACTTTCGATATTAGGGCAATTATTGAGCTTCTCTTTGGGTATCTTCAGTTTGATGCCTATAGTGGGTGGGGGATTATGGGACAGCTCTGAAATGTTCTCAGTATTGATTATATTCTTAGGTATTTTAATCTTCAGTCCTTGCGGGGGCTCCGACGGAGCTGGCTCCATGATTATTTTATCTTTGGGTATCTTAAGTTTCAGCGGAACTATGTTGGGCACCGCCGTCACTTCTGGCGCTTTATCTTTGTGCCTGTGCTTTTCGCGGTCCTTATCTTTATGCTTCTTCTTCTTTTCTTTGTCGTCGCGGCTCTTGTCTTTGTGCTTGTGCTTGTCCTTGTTCTTCTTTTTACTTTTGTGGTGGTAGTGGTTTTTGTCAGTCTGAGTTTCGTTAGCGGGTGCTGGAGGTATTACAGTCGGGAGATGAGAAGCCGTCGAGGCTTCTTTTAATAAATTACTTATTACAGTCGGGTCCGTTGTTTGTAGACCATTTACCAGTGCTGTTGATGTCCTAGAATAAAACAAATGATGTTAAAATATTTGATTACATCATAAACCAACAAAAAATATAAGAAAAATCGTGTATGGTAATTTGTTTTAGGCCATTGAAGACCAAACAGGAACCTCGAGGACCAAACAGGAACCTCGAGAACCAACAGGGAAGAAATAGCAGAGACATGGAGATTATATTGCTGAGATCTACATAAAGATGATCAACTCCAGGAACTTGTTCACCAAATCGCAGAAGAAATGGAAGAATAACCTAATATACCGCAGAATGCAATAAGACTGGCGATCAGTAAGTAAACCCAAGTATAACAAAGTCCAGATATGATAAAAGCAGAAATGCTATTGCTTCACATGCTAGAAAAATCTAGGGAATTCAGTATCCCACTACACATTTGTTTTATAGGTTATCGCAAGGAGTTCGACAGGGTCAAATGACAATACTTATACCAGATACTAAAAGAAGTAAGCATAACACTGCACTTAATTTCGCTTTTAACATAGCTATATGAACACACTACTGGAACAGTTAAAGTACTTGACACACTCTCAAATGAGTTCCATCCAGAATGAGGTGTTACACAAGAATATATCTCTCGCTTGTCGTTTCCCCATTAATGAGGATTGTAATTTCTTATATTCATAACTGTTACAGTTACATTCCTGTAACAGTGCACACTAGGGTGGAGCGAAAAAATCGATTATCAAATAATAATTTCCCTATATGCGGAAAAGTGGTCTAGGATTGAATCTTAACTTGTGTTAAAATCTTTGCTCAATCGGATGTTATTTAGTGGTGGCCCAACCCACATTTGTGAATAGACGCTTTCTCTTGCTTAATAAAAAATTCTGCTATAATTTATTTAATCTGACTCATTTATATCGGCAATTTAGACATATATTTTACATTTTAAAGTAGAAGACTTTAAAATGATATTGCCAATATTTATGAGTTGCGTTCCTGGGACGACTTTACTGAAAGATAGTTCATTCGATTACATGAAATCAACCCCAAATCAAGAATATCCGTCGCAAAAAAGCATAGGATGTGATCTGTCTTTAAAAAGACAACCAAATGTAACGATGACAGTAAAATTCTCATGAATTAAAATTAAAATCATTTTTTTAGTTAAATTGTGGCTTATTTCCCATTTAGAATAGTTGATTACCGAAAAACATATTGTGTTAGTTTCAGAAGCAAATGAGTATTTTGGACATCTTACTTTACAATCTGGTTCAGCAAAAAATATTACAGACAATTTATTCAATTTCTTAAAATCGAAATGTGACTTTTCTACTTTGGTTGCAATTGGATGCGATGGAACAGCGGTAAATACTGGCGTTCAGAATAGTGCAATTCGCAAATTAGAACTTCAAATTAAGAAACCATTACAGTGGTTCTGTTTATCTTTTACATGGAAACGTGCTACCATTACGACATTAGATGAAGTATTTAGATGGAGAAACCGCAGGACCTACCGGATTTTCGGGTGAAATAAGAAAGCTTTTAGATGTAGAAACTTGTAAAACCCTACCTGTTTTTGAATTTTGAAAAATTCAAAGTGAACTTCCTGAAGTAGATATTAATATATGAAGTACAGACCAAAAATATTTGTACGAAATAAGCAAAGCTGTAAGTAATGGTACCGTATCAGAAAGCTTAAAATATCGACAACCGGGAAAGCTGGCACATTCGAGATGGATTACAACAGCAAACAGACTTTATGTAGGAACTTTAAATCCGACTACCGATTTAAATATTTTGGCAACTTATCTGCAAAACGTGTATGTTCCCACTTGGTTTTCAATCAAAGTAAAGCCAGAAGTTAAATATGGACCAATTCATTTATTTCATATGATTCAATGCTCGCAATATGTATCACTAAAACTAAAGAAAATGTTGGGTGATAAACGACCCCACATCCGAGAGCTAGGTTTGAGGCGATTATTAAAGTATAAGAATGGGCAAGAAAAAAAGGAAATTCGCCAGTTTAAAATTCCAACGATAAATTTTGGAGCCAAAGAGTATTTTGACTTAATTAATTGGCAAACTAGTGTAATATCAGAATCACCAATAACAAAACAATTGTCAACAGATGAACTATGAATGATGGCACGACTTCAAATAAATTTGAAATTCCTAAATTTCCTTGTCATTCGCAAGCAGTGGAAAGATGTGTCAAACTAGAGACACAAGCATCATTATTGGTTTGTGGAGCTGAAGTAAGAGATGGATTCATAAGAAATCGAGTTTCGTCAAGACAAGTATTACCTAAGTTTGAAACAAAATCCGATTTTTGACAAACTTTACAGTAAATAATTAAATAAACTATGTTGTAGTAAGTTCTGAGTTGTAAACAAGCAAAAACAACATTAATATAAAATAAAAAAGATATGTTGTTCTGAAACTATTTTCTTGTGGCATTTTTATAATCAAGTATATTCAAATGGGAAATAAGCCACAATTTTACCTAAAAATGACTTTATTAACGTTTCGACGCCTAAGTTAATAAAGTCATTTTTAGGTAAAATTGTGGCTTATTTCCCATTTGAATATACTTGATTATAACTTGGGCGTCGAAACGTTAATAAAGTCATTTTTAGGTAAAATTGTGGCTTATTTCCCATTTGAATACACTTGATTATAAAAAAGATATGTTTTTTTTCAACATTTTTTTTTAATTTGTAAATTTTTAAAGTTCTGGGGGCACCGGAAGATATTGTTCTATAAATCTCAAATTTTGGATAACGTTTTGCAATAATATCTAACCACTTTTCCGCATATAGGACATATCAATTTGTAAAAAAAAAGTTTTTTGTTTGTTTTCGCCCCACCCTAGTGTACACTGACAGTATTCCACAAGAATGTATATTGTCTCCACAATTGATTAACACATATGGGGACCATATTATGAGAAGAGAGCTTGAAGGATGTGAAAAGAGCATCTCAATAAATGGCCAAAATAGATAATCTACGTTTTGCATATGACAGTCTTTCTAGCAAATAGTCAGGAAGAGTAAAATGGTCTCATTCGCCTGGATGAAAACGAAACAAATATTTGTAGACAAGGCGAAAACGGCGGGTTCGTTGGAAAAAATATTCCCATGAGATTTTTTTGCACAATCACATTTGTAATACACCCCAGAATAAGATTCAAAAAGTTGCCCACGCGAAAAGTGGTCCAAATTTTTTTTAACAATTTTTTTGAATCAAATTGCCAAAATTATTATTTTTGGTCCGGACAATTTTTTTAGGTTTTTTAGACCATTCTGGACCAAAATGGTCTCTTGTAATTTTTCTCTATGGTTTTCGAGTTATAAGCAATTTAAAATTTGAAAAACGCGAAAATGGCCATTGCCGAAAACTTAATAACTCGGTTGAACATTATTATTATGAAAGTCAGAAAGTGGCTAATATCAAAGTTTAAAGCCCCCCCCCCCTACATGACCCTGAAGAAATTTGTGTCATTAATTTATTACTAAGCTGTTATTTTTAATTATTAACAGTAAGCCGTAAGATCGTATTGATGCGGCTGTAATGTAAATGTCAGTGCGAGTAAGATGCCCCATTGGACTGCCGGAATGGCATCTTTCTCGCCCTCACCATAGACGGTCGCCTAATACGTGCAGGCGCTCATTCTTATTACTTAAAAATAACAGCTTAGTAATAAAGTAATGACAACAATTTCTTCAGGATCTTGTAGGGGGGGGGGGGGCTTTAAACTTTGATTTAGTCATTTTCTGACTTTCATAATAATAACTTTTAACCAATCTATTAAGCCTTGAAAATCGCCATTTTTGGTTTTTTCAATTTTAAATTGTTCTCGAAAACGATCAAATTTAGAGAAAAATTACAAGAGCCCTTTTTTGTCCAGAATGGTCCAAAAAACCTAACAAAATTTGTACGGGCCAAAAATATTGATTTTTGCAATTTGATAAAAAGAATTATTACAAAAAAATTTGGACCACTTTTCACATGGGCGACTTCTTGAACCTTATTCTGGGATGTCTCACGAATGTGATGTGATTATGCAAAAAAATCTCATGTGAATATTTTTTCTAACGAACCCGCCGTTTTCGTCTTGTCTATTGGTCTACAGTTAAAAATATCAAAGGCAAAGATCATGATAGTGAATAGGCTACATAAAAATCATTCACACATAATGACAATTGACCGGTTTGAGGTTTTGAGCTCGTAGATGCTGAACGTAGACGTGATCTAGCAAAAGTCGACATAAACATGAGGATGATCAACTGCTTAATATTCCCAATAAAAAAAATATATAAAAAAATATTTTGGGGCAGAATTTTTTCTTAACCAACTAACCAAGCATTGTCTATTACGAAAAAACATTTCGTCTGGATGAAACAAGAAGCACCTTTTAAAATATTCATTCAATTAAAAGTATAATGAAAGGTTTATTACCTATTACTAGTTTCGCCGTTACTCTCAACGACTTGTGGTACAATACAGTCCTGCACAGGACTCTCATCTTCCAATTTCACTTTCAACAAATGAGCATTATGATCGGGCGTTTGTCGAGTGTCGTCGATTCCTATCGTATTGTCCCTCATAAGATTCTCGAAACCTTCCACTTGATCAATCTTCTTCATCACAGGCCTTAGCTCGGGTTCAGAGCTACTAGAATAGTTCCTCTCTCTTTTTATCTCGACCGGAGACACTAACGGCGAAAGGAAAGCCGGGTTCTCCGGAACGACAGTAGGAACAATGTCTTTGTGAGGCGGGGTTTTTTCGGGCGAAAATAAACTAGGTCTCTTTATCACCGCCGGTATAGGAACCTCTTCTTTCACAGTTACCGGCTCAGTTTTTATTTTAAATTCACTATTGACTGGCGGCGCGTACGTACCACTGTTGGTATGCGTTAGTTTCGGCTGCGCACTAGAACTGACCGGTGTAATTATCTTAGGGACGGACTTGGGAACTTCGTTATGCATACCCGCGTTGACAGGTTTGCTTGGGAAACTATTGTTTTTATCCAGAGGAGCCGAACTTAAATGCTTTTTGATATTTTCTAGATGAGATTTCTGCTCCTCCGGCCTACTACGAGACACTCCCGACGAAGGTATCTTGTTGTGGTCTATTCTAGGTCTACCGTTGGGATCAAGTCTTTGTTTTTCTGGAGGATAACCCAACCGCAAGTTGTCATATGGGTTAACACTATTCACTTCAGCTTGATTGTTTAGTTTGTATTGATGGTCTCGTTTGCTTGGGTCTTTGTTGTCGGATCGGGCCATATGGGCGTCCTTCGGGTATTCCCTCGTAGTATCTCTGGCTAATCCGAAAGGTGAGTCTCTAGCAGCTGCTTCTCTAAGGATGTCTTTAGGTTGAGGGTAAGGCATGGTGTGGGGACGAGAGGGAGGCTTCATCTTCGGGTCCATAGACGTTCGATCTGGCCTATCCGGCCTGTCGGGTCGATCTTGGCGATCTGGACGATCGGGCCGATCTGGACGATCTGCACGATCCGGACGATCTGCACGATCCGGACGATCTGCACGATCGGGCCGATCTGGACGATCAGGTCTATGATGACTACTGTGAGATTTCATACTACTACTGCTGCTACCTAGACTGCTACTACTATTGCCCATGATTGCCTTTTGATGCAGCTGTTGTCGTTCCCGGCGTTCTCTCTCTCTATCTCGTTCTCTTTGGTGTTGTGAACTGCTGCCCATATCGTGCGGCCGAGATGATCTGTGTTTGTGAGGATCGTTGTCAGAACCTAAAAGAATCAACATTGAAATTTAAAGCTTTCTCGATAATTTTAAAGATCACTTATGAGAATGTATGTTTTTTAAATAATAGATAAAAAAATAGATCAATATACGTTGACCAAATTTATTTTTAACCGCACTTTTCTAGGTAAAATATGAAATCAGACGTAGGCCATCTGGTTAATAGGAAAGCTTACACAACTTTTGTATTCTTACAGTATTGTGTGAATTAATATGAACAGGACATATTTCCCAGAATTTTACTTCTTTTGAAATGGTACAAAGATCAATATATTTTAGATGGAAAGTCTTTTTTTGTCGTTTGTAAATCTTCTTTTGGCTAGTCTACTGCAAGGGCGTAGGCTGTATAATAATAATAAAAGTTGAAGGAGCTGGTAAGAGAAAGGACAGAGGGGATAGATTGATACAGCACTGCCAAGACAAAGATCTAGTCCTAACGAATACTTGGTATAAATTATCAGCCAGGAGGCTTTATAGGCATTGTAAGGAATCAAATAGATTACGTGACAATTAATAGATTAGGTGATAGGTACAGAGGAGTGCTATTAGTTGCAAATATAAGGGTAATAAAAATCAGAAGAAAAAACCAAAAACCATTAAACGTTAAAAAACTCAAAAATCACGATACAACAGTATGTCTTCAAAATTTCACCAAATTGGAAGATTTCTCAATAAAAAGGGGAGTATGGCAACGTTGTATACTTTCTCCAACCTTGTTTAACAATATGAATATTAGAAATAGAAAGTCTTCGCAGAAGCAGTGGTAAACTCAAATAACGGTATTAATGTTAACGGCATATTTATTAACAACATTAGGCATGTCGATTACATAACAATCTTCTTCTTAAGGTGGCTTCTCCATTACTGAAGGCTGGCTATAACTACAACAAATTGCTCTCTATCTTGAAATGTTCTTAGTATCGAACAACAATAGTGGCAGGTAACATCGATGGTCTTCAATGCCTTTTATAAGTGAAGCTTTGTATTTGAAACTAAATACCTAAACACAAAGTCACAAAAACATAAAATCTGGCAAGTCAGGCAGTTGAAGTACTTGAGTTGTCTGCTAAACGAGAGTTGAAACCCTGAGACTGAAATAAAGAGCAGAGTAGAACAAGCAAGAAATGCTTTTTTGAAACTTCATAAATTTCTGACTGTCGCAAGTTGCATTTCAACCTGAGATACAAGATGCTAAAAAGTTTGGTCTGTTCTCTTGTACTGAATGAAAGCATAGACGTTAAAGGCCAAATCCATTAACAAACTTGAAGTTTTGCCTGCGCCGAATGCTTTAGAATATCATGAAGAACAGAGTCAAAAATGAGGAAGTAGTAAGAAGGGCAGGTTTCCACGATGGGGAACTTCTTGATCATGTAAAAAGTGTCGACAACTAGACACCTACGCAAAAAGGCACGGCATCTAAAGAATCTGCCGTGCATTTTTGTTCTTCATTTATGACTAATAAATGCTGTTAGTTTCAAATGAGGCCATGAGAGCCAGAGTGGCCTAATTGATCAGAACATTACCTTAAATGGGTCGCCCATGTTTTCTCAACTGTCATCAATATGACTAACTTCACGCGTAACTTTGATACGAGAATTATAAAAAAAAAAATATGCATTGAAATCCAGATCCCGTAATTTTTTGAGCGTTATAAAGTGAGTACAAACTTACAAAGACATACATATTTCTTTTTTTGTAATTACAGCTTCGATTTACCGTACACTTCTCGATAAGGTAGAGCCGTGTTGAGAAAACCTGGCGTGCCCCTTTAAATAATCAAAGAAAATGATCAGAAGCTATCAATGTCCGATTGTTTTAATAATTAATTGTATGTTGACCAATAATGATTCTTGGTCAACATACAATTACTAAAACAATCGGATAATGTTAGCTTCTGACGATTTTCTTTGATTATGTAAAGCAGGCTCTACACTCTCACGAAGTTCCTCGACGAAGTACTAGGGAAAGTTGTCCGAAGTGCATCTCTACGCACTCGTTCAACTTCGAGGAACACATTCGCACGGGGAGAAACTATCTTCCGAGTCCTTTGACTCGGTCGCAGAAACCGACACAGAATGGAAGTAGCCCGAGGCGAAGTCGCATGAAGTAGCTCTTTACCACAAACCATACATACTCATAGACGTTTCACGTAAATTGTCAAGGTCAAGACAGCAAATTAGTTACCATTCCAATCCAGAGATGTCGCTGTCAGTCAATTCTCTTGTCATATTCAACAACTGACAGTTGACAATTAAATTAATTTGTTATTTACTTTTTATTTTACAGTTTGTGGCTTAATTATTTTATTATAGTGGTGTTACGTTTTTAATTTGATTTAATCACAATTGTAATCAAGTGTATTAACCTCCTCTCCGTTTTTATGAGTAGAATTTTTAGTTTACATTGATCATCCCGTGTTGTGTTTCTCCACATTAAAAAAAACCAATATAATTGTAAAAGATTATAAGGTAATATTTATCTAAACAATCATCCTACAAGATTCTTTCAAAAATTTTCATTCAACTCGATACACATCAGTGCTTTCACGTGACACATAGCAGTAGTGTTTAGCATTTTGAAAACAAATTGGAATATTTTAAGTTTTCAGTAAAATATGGAATAAAACATTGAATTGTCTTTCTGTTGTTTTAATTTCCTGCGAAATTTTATCAAAAATCCCGCAAAATTTATAATGTGAAATTCTCACGTAACTAAAATTAGTCAATTTAGTTCCCATTCCAATCAAGAGATGGCATTAATTCGATCCGAAAGATTAACATGGTCGTGAAACGTCTATGAGTATGTATGGTTTGTGCTCTTTACACTCTCGTGCTCGCTGAACTTCGATCAACTTCGCGAGTAGTTTTGTGCCGTGATAAGGTAAAAGCAGTAATTGCCAAAATATTGGTTTTGAGTTATTTGTAATTTAAGATTTTTTCTTTCACACAATTTATTATTTCTTTAATTTTAAGCTGAAAAACGTTAAAAAAACATTAAAAGATTAATCGTCTTAATTTTTGACAAATCAAACAATTGTGTTACTTGTTTTTTGGCTGAAAATTCAGCAGTTACTGCTGTTTGCCCTAATAATGAAGTTGATTTCTTAAGCAGAAATGTAGAATTGTCAGCTTTATGTAAATATAGGTTTTAAAAATAAAACAAAAATTCAGAATAAAGCCGCAGTGTAATCATATAAAAAATCAAATGTAATTCACATTAGAAAAAGAAAAAAAGTCTTAATTAATTACCTACATAATATTGAAAAAACTATTCGAAATTTATTAAGTCTTCTACTTCATCTTCTTTTAATGAAAGCCAAAAATGACGTCTGTTTTCAGGTATGAGAGGTCACAGTTGCGAAATTATACCTTGTTTCTTTTGCGTAGGGACACCTCTACAATTATCGCGTAATTTACTAGGAATTTCCACTTTAAAATTTGCTTTGAGAAACTTATATTCTTTGAAATTTTCGTCGTTAATATTATTTTTATAAAAAAGTAATCGACTGTCTCATCTGAACTCTACCACAGATATATCGCAAAGCAAAGGTCTATCCGGTTTTTTATTTGGCTTTTGAGTCTCCAGATTGCCAATTTAAAACGTCTTCGTTTTTTAAACAAATTACGTTCATTTTTTTTTTCATTTGACTTTTCTACAGCCTTGATAAAATCGTTGAAAGTCATAAATACTTCCTTCATTTGTGATCTTCATGCTCTGTTCCACACCGTGATGAACAGAATCCGCACTCATGAAGGTGTGGCCTGTCTCAAAATGTTTAAGGGTAATTTCAGAGGTGGCAATCATTTTTGAATTTACCATTGTAACAAACATGGTAAATAAGCACCAATTTTTATTTTGGGCTGAGCAATTGTCTGTCCAATACAATACTTTAACGGCGTCTCTTTCTTCAACTAAAGCTCTACAATATGCAGATGCAATTTCTTCTGCCTTTTTTCCAGCCACTCCTTCATGCCACAAGACTGATATGTTTTTTTAGTGCTTCTACTCTTCTTGTTTGCCATTGATGCAAAGGTTAGATGAAAAGCCACTAAACAAATGATAAGAAAATTGGAAAGAAATCCTTTGTAAAAGGTATAAAAATTTTTTATTAAAAATCCCTTAAAAGGGCTACATCACAACAAAACGTTTTCGATTTTTATAAAAAATCATCATCAGTGTTCGATAAACTGGATGCTAGCTGAGCCACAAAAGAAAAATATCTGGGTAAAAACCCTTTACATAAAATACAGATGCCTTAAAAGTGCATACTTCAATAAAAAGGCCTGTGATGGTCACATGGCAAACAGGATAATGCCCTAAGGTAAAGTATACAGGTTTCCCAACACGTCATTCCCAAATGATAAGACTAAACAAATCTAAGTACGGTCAGGAACTGCAAATTACACTTTCTGTGCGATGTCATGTGCTTATTTTAACGGATGTTAATTCAGGTGATGTTTACGCAAATAGCAGTATCTGAGAAGATACTGCCTTGTCATGATATAATACAAACTTTGAATACAAATGTAAAGGAAAATAGCAGTAATCTACTTTACTAAGTACACATATGTCCAAAAGTTTGGAATATTGGAATATTTCGTCTTTTTATTGATTTTTATATATAAACTTTTCTGAATAGTTAAACATCATCTTGTTTCAATTCTTAACAATACTAAATAAATCTCAAAACCAGATAAACGATATGCAAAAAAAATATTTATTCTCTTGGAGTGAACAACCTAGAAAGTACTACTTACATTTAAAAATAAATTGGTAAAGAAAAAAATAATTTTTAATAAAACTAATAATTAGTATTTCCTCCATTGGCCTGTATGCATGCCTGTAGGCGATTTGGTATGCTGCCGATTAACTGGTCGAGCTGGGCTTGTGGAATTCTCTCCCATTCTTCACGAGCAGCATCTTTTAGTTCGCGAAGTGTAATAGGGGGATTGTTTCGCTTTTTGACGAGTGTCTTGAGAATGTCCGAAGCATGTTCAATAACGTTCATATCGGGGGAATTCGAGGGCCACTGTAATGTAGATATTCCTTCTTCTTCCAGAAAATTTTGTACTACTGCTGTTCGATGAGGAGTTGCGTTGTCATGCATAAACACAAATTCATCACCTACTGCCCCTCGGAATAGACGTACAAAACGATTTAAAATTTCCTCGATGTACACAGCACCAGTGACACTTCTCTCCAGAACCAGCAGTGGCGTCCGTGTACCACTCATAATACCACCCCAAACCATAATATTGCCACCTTCAAACGGGACACGTGGTTGGGCTGTTTCTAGTCGGTCTTGTCGTCCTGGGGTCCTCCAAACTAGTGTTCTTCGCGAATCAGATACCGGACCATGTTGTACCGATACACGTTATTCCAGTTAGGACCATGTTGCACCATTTCTGTAGCCCATTGCAACCTTACTATTTTGTGTTGGTAGGTTAGTTTAGGAACATGTAAGGGCCTTCTACGATACAAATTTACCGCATTTAGTCGGCGTGTTATTGTTTGCCTTGAAATATTCAGTCCTTGCAGCCTAGAAATTTCTCTGGATATACCACTTGTGGATTCCAGACGATTTCTTTGAGCTATCAATGTTATCTGCCGATCTTGTGCTGCTATTGTACATCGACTTCTACCACTTCTGGGACGATCCTTGACGTAATTTGTCACTTGGAATTTTTTTTTAATTTTAGATGCAGCACTCTGAGTAACATCAACAATATTCGCGATATCAGTTTGGCTAAAGCCCTGTTGTAACAAAGCAATTACTCTAGATCTGTCAAAGTGAGATATCACGTTTCTAGGCATTTTTAAATGGCTCAATTTAAATTTAAACACAGACTGAAATGATGTGTAAATACGCTAATCAGTTAAATGTGACCAAAATGGGCAAAATGATACAAAAACGATTCAAAGTTTTTATCATTTTCATGTAAAAACGCTCTAAAATGAATATCAACAACAGTTCTGAAACCACCATAGGCGTATATATATTATTTGTACGTATTCCAAACTTTTGGACATGTGTGTAGATACTGCCGTTTACATTCACATTAAAAATTATGTTCCAGATCTCTGTGTAGGCAAACAGCAGTAATTAGCTATTACGTTGGATACTGCCTGTTACCATCACATTGAGAGTTACTTTGTTAGTTACTGCTTTTTGCCATTGCTAGTTCTGGTATAAGTTGACTATAAATGTGCACCAAACCCTTTGTAAAAGTAAGAGCAGTTACTACTTAGCTAGGATACATTAATATCTCATTTTTGACAAAAATGTCACTTACTGCCTTTTACCATAACACGGCAGTATAGTGGACGCTTAAAATAATGTTCTTATCATTTAGTTCTAATCAGTTACCACTCTGGCTCTCATGGCCTCAAATTTTATCGCTTGTGTCCAAATTAATTAGCACATCACTGTACACCTGTACAATATAGACACAAAATACTGTTAAAAAGTAAAAAAAGTGCATAAAGTACCTATTCTGACACTTAAAATAAGAATTATAATGTATGAATATAATAAATAAAAATTTTGAATTTCAAACCTTGAAGTCGATAAATATTTTTTATCGCCACTTTTCCGACAGCTCTTTGTTTTTTTGCTAAACAAAAGTGTAATTAAATTAAGTCAGACTAACCCGACGATCTGTGGTGGCCGTCTTTCCCGTCTTCCTGAGGAAGTTTTTTCTTCGGGTCATCCTGAAACAAAGACAAGAAGCTATAGTCTAAGAGCTAGTGAACCCTCCGACTAACGGTCGTCCTGTAAGGCTAGAAATGTGTATAGTGATAATTCATAGCACACAAAGACTAAAAACCATGACCTGGCAGGCATCAGCTGTGCACGTGTATCTACCAGGTGAATCGAAAAGTGCATAGTTTAGGGGAAAAATAAACTTTCTCCTGTAAAGTTTAAATTTAAGTATGTGTTTAAGTGAGTCATTTAGAAGAAATGTGTACAATGACAGGCGATTCTGAAGAGCACAAGAACTTGCCAGGCGAGGGAAAAGATTAGGGGTTTTTCCTAAAATTATTTTTTTTGCATCGAAAAAAGTTTTTTTTAGGTTTTTTTGAATCATTCCAAACAGAAAAGGTCTCTAGTGATTTTTCTCTTAGGTTAATAGTTTTTGTTATATAAGCGATTAAAAATTTTGAAAATTGCGAAATCGGCCATTTTTAACACTAAATCGGACATTTAACTAAAAATTTCAATGATACCAAGGTAGGTAGATATTTTTTAAACATTGATGAAATCCCGAAGAGTTTTTTGCAATACAATATCGAAAACCCCTTTGTTTTTTAATTGCTAATCAAGCGGGCGATCACACTGTAGTACAAGTGAGGACGTTTGAGTTTGCATAAATTTATTATCTCGAGAATGGGCAAATTTGAAGAGAAATCCTCAGACAGGTCGATTTTTATTTTTAAATTAGGCCTTTTTGGCATATATATAATACTAGTGACGTCATCCATCTGGGCGTGATGACGTAATCGATGATTTTTTAAATTACAGTAGTGATTGTGTGATAGCTCATTTGAAAGGTTATTTAATTCTCTATTCAGTAATATAAACATTAACATAATTATTTATACAGGGTGTACAAAAAAAGAATGTGTGTGTACTTTGTACGCACGTAAGAAGTTATACTTCTATTATAATATAATTTCAACGAAATAAATATACCTACTTAACAGTTACAATACAAAAAATTAACAATAATTACCAAAAATGAACCAAAACTTAACAATGCCAAATATTAAAAAAAAATATATGAATCGTCCGGGATTTGAACCCGCAATCTCGCGATTTTTTTTATCTCTGGTCCAATGCTCTACCAACAAGGCCATCAAGCCGCATGCTACTTACCTTTCAGATATACATAATTATACATCACGGTGACAAGTGAAATATAAAAATAGATGTTTTATTATTTTACGCCCAAGGAAGACAAATCCAAAGACACAAAATTATAATAAAAAACCTTTTAAACCACCTTTTTCAAATTGCGCAAGTTGTATTATTAATATTAATGTTAATAAATGAAATATAAATATTTTGACGTTTCACAATTTGACAATTCACTTTTAACTGCAGTGCCTTAAAAATTTTAAAGCACTAGTGTCTTAAAGTAGCATTTTTAACGCTCCTATGGAGTCCTAAAAATTGCATTTTTAACGTGTTTGTAGAAAAATATATTTAAAAACACTAATATATTCTTTCCACACCTTTTCTGGACTGATACATACATAAATTCAAACATTTTGAAGTATAAATTCAAAAATATAATATGAAAACTATTTAAAAAGGCAGTATAACTATTAACTAACCTTTGTTGTTTCTCTTCCCACAAATTTTAAAACGCAACAACCATACATAACCAAACCGTCAACCGTCCAAACCACAGCTGCGCTACAGCTGCCATATTGGATAATTTTTGACATGTCATTTGAACATCCAATCAGAACAAAGTTATAATGCGCATGCGCCGGGATCGTAGGTTTTAACATATAAAAATTCACCCTCATATCGCGCGTAAAGAAGTATAACTTCAAAAAATTTTTCTTCTTTTTGTCTAAATTTATTTAATAAAAATTTTTTTGTATACCCTGTATAAATAATTCTGTTAATGTTTATATTACTGAATAGAGAATTAAATAACCTTTCAAATGAGCTGTCACACAACCCCTACTCTCATTTAAAAAAAATCATCCATTACGTCATCACGCCCAGATGGATGACGTCACTAGTATTATATATATATGCCAAAAAGTCCTAATTTAAGAATAAAAATCGACCTGTCTGAGGATTTCTCTTCAAATTTGCCCTTTCTCGAGATAATGAATTTATGAAAACTCAAACGTCCTCACTTATACTACAGTGTCGCGCCCGCTTGATTAGCAATTAAAAAACAAACGGGTTTTCGATATTGTATTGCAAAAAACTAATCGGGATTTCATCAATCATTGTTTAAAGAATATCTACCTACCTTAGCAACATTGAAATTTTTAGTAAAATGTCCGATTTAGGGTTAAAAATGTCCGATTTCGCAATTTTCAAAATTTTTAATCGCTTATATAACAAAAACTATTAAATAATAATAGGATTTATTTAGCTTTTTAGCTATTACATTACAAATAAACATTTTATATTTAAATAACTATAACTTAAAAACGAAAAATCAACTAGTTCTTAAAATACAATTTTTTTAACCTACTTTTAAGACTTTAACATTTGGTGAATCTTTTATGCTAGATGGTAGACTGTTATATATTCTTAGTCCTTCAACAAAAAGAGTTTTTTCCATGGCACTTGTATTGAACCTTTCAATATGATGAAAAATTAACCTAAGAGAAAAATCACTAGAGACCTTTTCTGTTTGGAATGATTCAAAAAACCAAAAAAAAATGTTTTTCGATGCAAAAAAAATAATTTTAGGAAAAACCCCTAATCTTTCCCCTCGCCTGGCAAGGTCTTGTGCTCTTCAGAATCGCCTGTCATTGTACACATTTCTTCTAAATGACTCAAACACATACTTAAATTAAAACTTTATAGGAGAAAGTTTATTTTTCCCCTAAACTATGCACTTTTCGATTCACCTGGTCGATACACGTGCACAGCTGATGCCTGCCAGGTCATGGTTGTTAGCCTTGATGTGCTATGAATTATCACTCTACAAATTTCTAGCCTTACAGGACGACCGTTAGTCGGAGGGTTCACTAGCTCTTAGACTACTACAAAAGAGAGATTGGATTTGGTTTGACGATAATATAATTTTATCGTCTAGAGTACGCCAATGTATTAAGCAAAACGTGTTTTTATACCGTCTCCGACAGTATAAAAGACGGAACGGAAAACCATTTGATAATTCTTTTGTGTGCTGAACGGGGAATAATCAACTATTCTTTTTCTCATGAGCATCTTTCAGTGCATCACAGTTTTTCGATTTCTTTCTAACGCATTAAATTGTATGTGACAGAAAAAAAGGCACGTCGGTGATTACAGACATTTATAACATTTATTCTTGTCCATAGATGGAGCTATAATCGAAAAAAAAATTATTTACGAATTATATAATATATCTACGAATATAATCTGTACAATTTATAAGACTATACAAATCAAAGAAAATACCATTTTATAAATGCAATAAAAACAATTTATTTGTTTTTATGCCAAACTGCAAATAAAATGTGACAACTGTCAGATTTGACTAAAATGTCACGTTAGAATAAATGTTATAAATGTGTATTATCACGGACTTACCTTTTTTTCTATCATTTGTGACACACTGAAAAATGCTCATGAAAAAGACCATAGGTATAATAGGTGAGTTAAACGTATCTTGACCATATGCCGAAACCTTCCGAACCCCGTCGTCTTTGCAAGCTGAGCGAATGCGACGAGTCACAACCCCATCCTAAACTACGCGAGCTGAGCGTAGATCCTTACAAGTATTACCCTCTCGCGAGTTGAGCAAGATTTCCTCTCCTTCTATATCCATTTCGTGTTAATAAATAATGCAATTCCTAGTCCACTCGATCGTCGTTTAGTATCATTTATTCATGTATCAAATATCGTCACATCGACCCCAAATTTACGATAGACCGATATGTAGAATTAGACAAGGCGAAAACGGCGGGTTCGTTGGGAAAAATGTTCCCATGAGATTTTTTTGCATAATTACATTCGTGAGACATCCCAGAATAAGGTTCAAGAAGTCGCCCACGTGAAAAGTGGTCCAAATTTTTTTAACACTTTTTTTTAATCAAATTGCAAAAATCAGTATTTTTGACCCGGACATTTTTTTGTATGTTTTTTGGACCATTCTGGATAAAAAAGGTATCTTATAATTTTTCTCTAAAGTTGATCGTTTTCGAATTATAAGCAATTTAAAATTGAAAAAATCGAAAAATGGCGATTTTCAAGACTTAATAACTCGGTTAAAAGTTATTATTAGGAAAATCAGAAAGTGACTAAATCAAAGTTTAATGCCCCCCCTACAAGATCCCGAAGAAATTTTTGTCATTATTTTATTACTAAGCTGTTATTTTTAAGTAATAATATTGAGCGCCATGCACGTGGTAGCCGGCCGTAAATGCTGAGTGCGAGAGAGATGCCACTCCGGCAGTCCAATTGTGCATCTTACTTGCACTCACATTTACGGCCACGTGCATGGCGCTCAATATTATTACTTAAAAATAATAGCTTAGTAATGAAATAATGACAAAAATTTCTTCGGGATCTTGTAGGGGGGCATTAAACTTTGATTTAGTCACTTTCTGACTTTCATAATAATAACTTTTAACTGAGTTATTAAGCCTTGAAAATCGCCATTTTTCGATTTTTTCAATTTTAAATTGCTTATAATTCGAAAACGATCAACTTTAGAGAAAAATTATAAGAGACCTTTTTTATCCAGGATGGTCCAAAAAACCTACAAAAAATTGTCAGGGCCAAAAATATTGATTTTTGCAATTTGAATAAAAAAAATTGTTAAAAAAAATTTGGCCCACTTTTCACGTGGGCGACTTCTTGAACCTTATTCTGGGATGTCTCACGAATGTAATTATGCAAAAAAAATCTCATGGGAATATTTTCCCAACAAACCCGCCGTTTTCGCCTTGTCTAAATATAAATAAATTTTGATAACGAAATTAACAAGTACCTAATTAACGCTAATTGCCTTGTCTTTTGTATGTCTGGTTTTAAAATAAATGTCATATCATCACAAGGGCTGTCAGATATCCGAAGACATCGTTGTTTTAGCCACTTTACACGATGCAAGTAATTGAGCAATTAATTGCACAATTTCTTGCAGCAATAGAAATTGCATCGTGTCATACGAAAATTGCAGAGAAAAGCTGCAACTTCTTGCAGCAATTTCTTGCTGCAAGAAGTTGCAGTTAAATAGAACATGTCCTATTTTTCATGCAATTTTTTCTGCAATTTGGTTATATTTTTAGTGACTTTTAAGGCTACACTGTTTGTTTTTACTTCATTGTCATTCTGTCATCCTAAATTTCAAACTAAACAATTTTTTAACAAAACTAGAAAACTTTTTACCAATTTCACGCTGCACAGATAACATTATTCTGGTGGATAACTTTAATTATGCAACATAGGGATTAAAAAAACTATTTTCTATTTGTATTTCTTACAACTTGTTTCCTTTTGTAAATGAATAATGTATTATAGGTATACTTGCATTAGGTATTAATTGATTTTGTTATAATACATATTATTATAATTCTCTCAAATTACAATCTAACATTTTTAAGCTAATATCTGATAACTCTACTCAAAAAATTACATTTAATTTAAAACCACTTAAAACAACATAGCCTAAAATTTATGCTATTTTGTCAAAGTTTCTATTTCATGTCAGTTTATGCAATTGTTTGCACCGTGTAATCACTTTATTGCAGAAAGTTAGTTGCAACTTATTGCACAAGTTCTTGAGCAAGAAATTGTGCAATTAATTGCGCAATTACTTGCATCGTGTACAGTGGCTATTTCAGACAAAGTTTTTACACATTTTGAATTTGAGGGGACAGTTTTTAGTCCTTTCGAATGAGAGTACTCTGTCTTCATCTGTTTGTCTCCATTTCTACTTCTTCGTATATATTTTCAAAACGAAAATACACATATAGCATATATCGCCGCCGCCTACGAAAAGTATAACTCCGAAATATGCAGCGAAGAGTAGAACTTTCAATGAACGCCGCGAACAATATTATTTTCGATTATATGATTGTGAAAATTATAATCCCTAATAAAGTGTTAGCGAAAAAATGCAGTTTTTGAGGAGTATTAGCAAAAGACATAATTTCTGTTTGTGGGTCCACGAAAATTATAATACTAAAAAGTTATCAGAAATACTTACTAATGAAGTAAAAACCTCACATGTAGGTAGGTGGTATATAATTTATTAAAAATTTTTTTCTAAAAATGATCCAAGATGGATAAAATCACAAACGTTTTCGGACCACTCAGTCCATCATCAGGTGGTAGAAACCTAAAATAAGCAAACCACTGTATTAAAAAAGCCAAAATGAAATTTGATTGTCTGAAAGTTAGGAAAATTACAACATGTGGTTACTTACTTCAGATCCAAAGTAGTTGGAACTAGCTACATATTTAGGTCAAAAGACCTTAATGTAATAATAATTATGCCATTTAGGCTACAAGAATGTCGATAATAAGTCGATGGCACAAGAAATTAAATTGCAACGGTATTACAAAGTGGTCTTCATCTTGGCCTCAAACTGACAGACTAAAATATGACATTGAACGGATATTGACAAGACCTTCTAGGGAATTTTATGTTCAATGGTCAATATCCGTTCAATGTCATATTTTAGTCTGTCAGTTTGAGGCCAAGATGAAGACCACTTTGTAATACCGTTGCAATTTAATTTCTTGTGACATCGACTTATTGTCGACATTTTTGTAGCCTAAATGGCATAATTATTATTACATTAAGGTCTTTTGACCTAAATATGTAGCTAGTTCCAACTACTTTGGATCTGAAGTAAGTAACCACATGTTGTAATTTTCCTAACTTTCAGACAGTCAAATTTCATCTTGGCTTTTTTAATACAGTGGTTTGCTTATTTTAGGTTTCTACCACCTGATGATGGACTGATTGGTCCGAAAACGTTTGTGATTTTATCCATCTTGGATCATTTTTAGAAAAAAATTTTTAATAAATTATATACCACCTACCTACATGTGAGGTTTTTACTTCATTAGTAAGTTTTTATTATGGTATACAGCCAATGAGAGGAATCTTTTCCTTTATATTTTATCAGAAATAATTGTTTTCGTCGGCAGAAACAGAAACAGAAAGGGAAATAATCGTTTTCGTCGGCATCTATTATGAACTAAATCTTTTCGTTATAAATATTTTGGGGGTTATAATCTTGGCGGACACGCATATAAAAAAGAATTGTATCGCCAACACTTATCAATGAGTTATTATTTTCACTGGAAATGTATTAGGAATCACATTAATCATAGGTACCAGCGATATATAGAAATATCTTCAGGAATATCTAAAGTTTGCAAAAGGTTTTTGTAAGGCACGAGAGGGAGACAGGGTGTAACGATTCCAACTTTTTTTATTTGTTTTTAATTCCAAATATCTTTATCTTTGGAAATCAAAAGTATCTTTGGCAGTAGTGTTCTTTGGTGATAGTATGTAGTCAATGAAATAACAAGAGGTAATCAAATATTTGCCGGCAAGTTATTTTTCAGAGATCTAGTTGCAGTATGCTGGTAAAAAATGTTTTCGCAGTCTATGAAGTTGTTGGCAAAATCAGGAAAAACTGTCAGTTAAATTTTCTTTTTTCCGTGTTTCTTTTTGAAAAAACAAAATAAAATGGAGTCTGAAAATTGGTTATGGAAGAAAACCCATTTTTTTATAAATAATAAAAATTTGACAGTGTTTAGTGTTGTGAAAAATCCGACAGTGCATCTAGGTTATTTTTTTTTTTTTTTGTATACTTTCGAAATTAAGAAGCAGCTATTAGCAGCAAATTTATGATTCAGCTATTAAGTAGCTACATCAGCGCTTCATCAAGACGGAAAACGCGTTCCAAGATTACAGCTTTAATTTGAAATATTTTATCGGGATATTTGGCACACACGTACGTAATAATAAAGAATGGCGACACAGAGCCCGATTTGAGAAATATGTTAGTATGTGGAAATTACTCTATAAATAAATAAAATATTACAAAAACGATTTTGTACCGCCATGCGCCATTAAGAAAAAAATACAGAGAGAGTCTGTAAAGTGGAATAAATTCAATATCTCAAATACTAATTGTTTTTTTGGAAAATGCTCAGACCCGTCGATTAGTATTTCAAATTGTCCTTTTTGACATTCAATAATAATGTATACAGGGTGTCCCAATTTAGAGATATGACGTCATCGTCGATTTTCTTAAATGTCATATACTGTCATTTTGATAGCTAATTTGATAGGGTTTGTAAAGTTATACATAACTGCAAAATATCAAATTTTTATTCTCTACCATTTACAAGATAATAGAAAATAACAAAGTTATATCTGTAATTTGGAATATATTCAATAATTAAAATACTAACTGTTTTTTTGAAAAATGCTCAGACCCGTCGATTAGTATATCAAATTGTCCTTTTTGACATATAATAATAATGTATACAGGGTGTCCCAATTTAGAGATATGACGTCATCGTTGATTTTCTTAAATGGCAACACTGTCATTTTGATAGCTATTTTGATAGGGTGTGTAAAGTTATACACAACTGCAAAATTTCAAATTTGTATTCTCTACCAATTAGATGATAATAAAAAATAACAAAGTTATGAAAAAGAAGTAATCAACTAATAATTGAATTTAATTATTTCAATAAATTAAGCAAAAACTCATAATGTTGCCCTCAATTATTGTCAAATTGTCAATGGGCAACGTTATGAGCATTTGCTTAATTGAAATAAATAAATTCAATTATCATTTGATTACTTCTTGTTCTTCATAACTTTGTTATTTTTTATTATCTTGTAAATGGTAGGGAATACAATTTTGAAATTTTTCAGATGTGTATAACTTTACACACGCTATCAAAATAGCTATCAAAATGATAGTGTTGCCATTTAAGAAAATCAACGATGACGTCATATCTCTAAATTGGGACACCCTGTATACATTATTATTATATGTCAAAAATGACAATTTGATATACTAATCGACGGGTCTGAGCATTTTTCAAAAAAACAGTTAGTATTTTAATTATTGAATATATTGCAAATTACAGATATAACTTTATTTTCTATTATCTTGTAAATGGTAGAGAATAAAAATTTGATATTTTGCAGTTATGTATAACTTTACAAACCCTATCAAATTAGCTATCAAAATGACAGTGTTGCCATTTAAGAAAATCGACGATGACGTCATATCTCTAAATTGGGACACCCTGTATACATTTTTATTGAATGTCAAAAAGGACAATTTGAAATACTAATCGAAGGGTCTGAGCATTTTCCAAAAAAACAATTAGTATTTGAGATATTGAATTTATTCCACTTTACAGACTCTCTCTGTATACATTCTTCAAATAAACTTTTTTATCCCATGCTTAGATTTTGCGTCACATTGGAACTACTAAAATTGATTATCTATAACAAAAAATCGAGCGTAACTGACTGATTTGGTAATATAGAGAAATAGTCACTGTCATCACAATGTATATTATCACAATATTGTGCCTTCGTCTTTAATAGTGGCACGTACTGCCGACGAACTGTTGCCAAAGGTTCGTAGAACTTGCACAAACGGTGCAGCTACTATATTTCGAATTAAGGGGGGTATGGCTTGAAATCAACATATCAAGCACATATTTGTGAATTTTCTTCGAAGCTATGTTACAATTATTTTAATTTTAAATTAAATAAACATATTAAGTACAATTCAAAGAATATTTAGAAAAAAATTCAGTCCAAAATATTGAAAAATAAGCCATTGGTGACAAATTTTGACAGGCAGCTCACAAAAAAATGGATTTTGCGGTGGACATCAGAACTCGTCACTAGATCATACGAAACAAATAATTCAAAAAGATTTAATTAGCTTATGAGTTTCACGAGGTCACAACGTCGAGTTTTTTTTTATTTTTAATGATTTTTGAATTTTTGGTATCACTCAGAAATAAAAAAAATGAAATTTTTGGTAAAAATTTTGTGAATATCAACAGATTTATTATTGTTGAACAAAAAATAAGCAAAAAAAGAAAAATATCTCGACGTTGTTACCTCATGAAATGTCTCAAGAAAATCTGTGCAAAATATCAGGTAGATCGGCCGAGTAGTTTTTCAGTTACAATGTCCACCGCATTTGAAAAAGCAGTTTTGAGAAAAATGCGTTTAAAGTTTTGACAACTGCATCTTCATCTTCTTATTTGTCTGCCAAATCGTAAAGTGATGCACATTGGAATATGTTTTTTAACGTTTCTCACTACGCTCAACCGTGCTGGCGCGAAGTTGCGGCAAAGCGAGTCTAAGGTAGGGATATTCAACAAGCTGTATCTCTGGTAATTTTACTCCGATTATTTTGAAATTTTCAGAGAGTATTCTTGAGAGTATGCACTTTTATTTGAAATAATAAAAAAATTAAATATTTCAAACCATACCCCCCCTTAATATTTATGACGCGCTGATGTAGCCTCTTAGGGCAAAACCAAACGGGCCACGCTGCAGCGCTACGCTGTGGATCCACAAAAGTAGTTTCCTATGGTTTACTGTGGGTTCTTATGTAGAGTAGACGTTACATCCCAGACGAGCGACTGTGGGTCCGTCTGGTTTTGCCCTTAATAAGCTATTAATAAATATAATCATTATGTAACAACAGAGTAGAAAGGGTAGGAGGGAGGTTTGGATGGAGATAAGGAGAGACATAGAGGAATCGAAAAATGGGAAAGAAATAATGAAGTAAGGAGAGACGGGGAGAGAGATAGAGGACGATATAGAGAGAAGAAATCATAAAAAGAGTGAAGGAGGGAGAGGAGAGAGGAAGAAAGAGATATGTTAAGGAGATGGAAAGGGGGATGAGATAGGACGGGATTGAGGAAGAGAGTGCGAGATGAACTGAGAGGGAAGAAAGTAAAAAACTTATTCCGTCCATTTATAAGAAGAGTTGTTGCGTAAAGATACTTACAAAAGGCGAAGGAATATGATGAGAAGGTATGTGGTTAACATTATCAGCTATAGCCATAATCTTCTCCTTGAGTCTGGAAGGACACTTTTCGAATATCACCAAAAATTCTTCTGTTAACTGTTGCAATAACTCTGCCGATACCGTGGGATCCACGTACGAATACCACTCCTTCTTTTCGTACGACAACGGGATCTCCCAGTTGGACCACTTACAAGCTACTAGGATACAGAAACAAGCAACCACCGTCGGTTTATACTGTATACACATTGTCGTTAAATGTAAACTGCAACAAAACAGAAAAAAAAATTATAATATATATTTACCACAATAATTGTATAATGATTACTAAATTGTTCTGAAACGGTTTTCTTGTGGCATGTGTTACTATCCAGGCCGGCCCTGGCTTTCTAGAATATTGGAGTTTCAGCGTAGACAGCGCGGGACCGGTTTTGACTCCAGACGGCTTGGCGCGTCATCTTGTATGAGTGCGTTCAATTCGATGTTATTCTATTTGTTCCAGGCTCGGTCTAGAATATTAGAAAATACTCACCGGAGGGACCGCAGACGTTCGGATACAATTAGCGTCTCTTTGCAAAGACAATGACGTCGACTTTGCAAAGTAGCAAGACACTTACTCAACACACACACACTACACATTACACCTGAGTTAGTGATAAGTTATACAATTACGTGGCTAAAGGTTCTAGTTCTAAACCAAGGCCAGAATCAGAGAAAAAAAATATTAGAAAACAAAGTCGGGGAGTACTTAAATAGAAGATCGAATTGTAGTTATTCAGTGATAATTTGACTTTAACAGCTCACATTATTATCACTGTAAAATAAATTGTAGATACAAATTATATTTATGTTTTTCGTAGATGTTTTAATGTATCAAAGATTTTCCTTTTGAGGCATGTGGGTAAGTCCGATTTAAATATGTACATACATAGTTTAATTTACCAAACGCTTCCTCTTCATGTACTCATTTCTTCTTTCGTGTGTTTAATATCATCTTGGTTCTTTCCAATTGCACAGAAAGTGTTTCATCAAATAAAAATATATCGAGTACTACTTCGTCACAAAACCACACAATATTCATAGAAAACTAAAAAAATACTACGTATGTATATTATACCACTTACCTATTACTAGCCATAAAATAGGAAGTCTGCGCGAGGTCTTTACTAGCCCTAACGAGATGACAGCACCTTACCACGTGGGTATGGGGATGGTCTATGGCCACATCGAATCCTAGAGTTTGAAGTAAAACGTTTTCGTTAAACACCAAATCCTGGGATTGACTAATATACCTGAAAAAAAAATCAAATCGCTTAACTTGCCAAAAAACAATGAAATTCCTTTAAATTTGTTATTAAAAACACTAAAGATCAAAGAAATGAAGGAAGACATTGAACTTGAAAAAAGACCTGTGCGTAGAAAAAGACCTTGATGACCATGATCCGTTACCAACTTATTGTTAATATACCAGACCATGGGATGTCCCTGGTAAAAATATTGTTAACAAAACGTACCAGAAGAAAGTATCCTTTTTAACTAGTAGAATCAGCTGATATTTAAATCAACAAATTAAGATAGCTCTCTCTTTGTCTGCCTGCAAATAGTCTAAGCGGGATGCGTTTTGAATTGGACAATTTCCATAGGAGTCTATTTTTTGCTGAATCACTTCAGGTTGTATCTTATCAATAATCACGATATACGCTGTCGCAAACCTTGTGCTTAATTTTTTATTTAACAAAATCTGAAAAAAGAAATCGAAAATTTTTACTTTTAGAAAAGTAGAACTACAAAAAAAAATAGTAGAACTACAAAGAACAGATAAGTTTCTTTTTGAAATTGGCGCCTAACGTGAGGCTTTAATAAAAATCAGGATAGTAAATAAATGGAAATGAACGTTTGAAACAATATGAGACTATGATTTTATGAGGAGAGAAAAATGTATTAGAGGACATTTTGCTGGAATTTTATCCCATTAAATCAACCTGGTATACCCTAAAGTACAGCTGAAGCCATTGAATAGTTCACACCTTCATTTTTACATGTATTTTGATTTATTTATATACCATTTATTTTGATTTTTTAATTTTAGTCAACCTATTCTAGATCCGCCACTAGTCATTAACGTCACTTTGTCGTATAAAGTACGTTTAGAGTACTAGTAGATATGTGCGAGTGTAAACTATTCAATGGCCGCAGGGCCGCAGCTGTACCTTCGCCAACAGTGCATCCCTTATGCCTTCAAATAAATAACCATTCTTACCCCCTACCATTATTGTTGTACAATTAAAAGGTACCTCCCGTTAAGATAGGCAAAATGCATTCTCCAAAAAGATACAGCAGGTCTAATTTTTTTTTTGTGTATTTTATCAAAAAATATATTTATGATTTTTTTTTAAATATGAAGTAACCGAGTCCTTTATAACATTTAAAAATTGGGCGAAACACCTTTACATCCGCAAAAAAGATGATTTTTCATGCTTTTGTGGGGTAATCATATTTGTTGACTGATACAATCTGAATAATATTTTTCATTTTCACATGTTGTGTGAAATATATCAGATAGCCATTAACTGACTGGCGATGAAACGTCCTAGACCCTATCATCCACAGTAGAATCAGAGATAAATGTGAAGAAGACCAGGATGAAACACAATTTGGCTTCAGAAATGGACTGGGAACCCGGGACGCACTCTTTGCACTAAATGTATTATTGCAGAAATGCCGAGATCAAAGGAAATACATCTTTGCTGTATTTATTGACTATGAGAATTGCTGTATTTATTGACTATGAGAAGGTCTTTGATCGAGTACAACATCACAAATTAATTAAAATATTAAAGGATAAAGGAGTTGATAGTCAAGATGTACGAATCATAGAAAAATTATACTGGCGTCAAACAACGACAGCTTGCATAAATGGAAAATCAACAGAAATATGCAAAATACAAAGAGGTGTCAGACAGGGTTGTATACTGTCCCCACTGTTATTCAATTTATATTCAGATAGAATATTTAAGGAAGCGCTGCATAATTTGGAATGGGGTGTGAAAGTTAATGGAATTAATTAAACTGGATACAGTTATTTTAGTTATTGATATGAATGGATTACAACACCTTTTAAATGCCATTGACACAGTGGGAAGAGAGTTTGGAATAAAAATAAACTGTTCAAAATATTATTTAGCCGTTTGGCCCATCAAGATTCACGGTTATATGTTGATGGTCATATAATTCAAAGAGAACCCAGTTTTAAATATCTTGGTTGCCATATTACTGAACAACTAGATCCAGATAAAGAGATAAAATGTAGAATCGAGATAGCCCGCACGACATTTTTAAAAATGAGTTCATTCTTCTGTAATGATAACTTGCAACTTAAACTTCGAAAGCGCATGATTAAATGTTACATTTGGTCAGTTATCTTGTATGGTGTCGAAGCATGGACATAAAAAATATCCTCCATAATCGTTTGGAGGCCTTTAAAATGTGCCTGCACAGACGTACACTGAAAATACCATGGACGGCTATGCTGACAAATGTGGCAGTCATTAAGAGAGCAAATGCTGCCCGCGAGCTGATTGATAACATCAAATATAGAAAGATGGCCTATTTTGGACACGTACTAAGGGGAGATCGGTATAATATTCTTCAACTTATTATGATGGAAGGACGCAGAGGAATAAAATCGAAGGACGCAGAGGAATTGGTAGAAAGCAGGCCTCTTGGTTGAAGAATATCCGGTAGTGGACAGGGATAAAGAAAGCAGAACAACTATTTAGAATAGCTCGAGACAGAGACAGTTTCGCCATGTTAATCGCCAACGTCAAGGGGACTTGATAGGGTACGTTAAGAAGAAGGTACGGGTGCAGTTCAATGCAATTGTTCAGAGCTGCAGCCAAGAAAGTTAAGATTGCTGTGATGGTAGCCAACCTTCAATAGGAGACGGTACTGCAAGAAGAATATTTTTTGATAAAACACACAAAACAAAAAAATAAAAATGCAGTCATATCCAAAAAGAGTTAGTTTTTCGACATTTTTCGATTAGGTACACTCAACCCAATGGTATACACAAAATAAACATGTTTTGTAATAGCCTCAACTACATATATGTGTGAATTTTTTGAAAATTTTCAATTGATTGCAACCCAGTGAAGAAATATAAAAACGAATTAATGACGTTTTAGTGGTAGGGGAGGGGTGCCGGGCTAAATTTGAGCTGACTTATGATTATTTTTTAAACACATAGATAGAACGTAAAAAAGGAAAAAAAAATCGAATTCTGGGAGTAAAGGCTGTCTTAACGGGGGATACCCTTTAGTCATAAGGAATAACTACCACATTAACAAAAATTGTATATTTACCTTTCTGAATTCACATCAATATTCGTATCTCTCCCGTTCTTGCACATATTGGCTACCCTAATGACGTATTCTAATTTCCTAGGTTGCTCCTCGACTTTGGCCGCTAAAAATAACGCCGCTGCTGCCATCTGGTGCCACGGAAACTTCGTGAACGAATGGAAAACATAGAAACGGTGCATGTACACTATGGCCGTGTTGATACATAATTGTGATCTGTTTATCTGGCATTAAGGAAAATTTCGACAAAAAAATGTTGGTCATAAATGAAAAGGGTTAGTGTTTAAATAACATTACAACATGTGTGTCCTTTTAGCGCAATATAAAAAAACAGTGATTTACTTATCTAAACATTTTCAATTTAAACATTAAACACTAAAAAAATTTTAAACATTTACATTAAAAATATCTAAACATAATCGTTAGGTAACGTTAAAATATGTGTCAAATGGAACCACTGAATTAGTTGATCAATTTAGCAGTATCTTCCAACACAGCAAATAGATACAGGATGTTTAGTTTTAAATTAGATATACTGCCTATAAATGGCAACACTGCGCACCGTTGAGTAACTCTTCCCACGCTAATCCACCTGATTCTCGTAGCTCCGTGCTTCGCCGTCAGTCGACGATTAATCAACGATAATGGACTAAGCAATGTTGCCGATTTTAGCCCTTTCTTCAGTAGCCTCTATCGCAGTGGTGGGCAAACTTTTTTAATGGAGGGCCACAAGATTAAAGAAATTCTATAGGAGGGCCAGAACTATAGAAAAAATTCATTTTTTGTTAAAGCTATATTATGTATACAATCCGTATGTTGTTGGACCCTCGACGGGCCGGATTAAATACTTTCACGGGCCGGACTTTGCCCATCACTGCTCTATCGTCTATAGTCTATCGTAATAATTCCGTACCTCATAGAAAACTAAACGTATTGTATAAACTTCTCCTGGCTACGGTGGAGCAGTTTCAAATAGCGCTTCAACTAACTAAACTTACACTCACACAAGCAGCAAGCATGGTCAGAATAGAGAACGATATTTTAAGACCCTTCCATTGCAAACAGATACTATACTCTGTCAAGAAATTGAGGAGGGTGACTTCATCTACTAATTGTACGAGGTGCACATCAAATACGTCGTTTACTAATAAGAAAATCTCAATAATATCGTTTTACAATATTTTGATAGCTCTCCGTACTTTTGAATGGGTAATATGCGGTCTTTTACGTGAGCCAGTTGTAATAACAGACGTACTCAAGATACTTTTTAACAAATTAATATTTGGATACCACAATTTATCTGAATTCTTAATTATTATTTACTCTCTGTCAGTGGCGTTCATGAGATCATAAATAATGTAAATAGTTATTTTCCTAACAAGTGCAGAAAGTCATACTTTTCCGCACGCGACTGCAGTTTGCCGAACGACGCGAAGCGGGAGTTTTTCTCGTTTTCAATTACAATGTCACTTCATCCCTACTCCCTGACACAAACTTGTTTGCTTTCAATCTAAATTTTCATAGTTCATAATATCTAAGATTAGGACAAGACGAACACATACCTGAGAGAGACTGAGCTTGAACCGAAAAAACATTGCATTATACATATAGCAAACTGTCAATATTTTTTCATGCAGAATCACCCCCCTGAAGTTTGTCTCATTAATTTACTAACACCCTGTATAAAAATAAGATTGACAAACTTCCGATTTAGACCAGGGCATTTAGCATAAAATAAATCGATTTTTAAATATAGCACCTAGAAACTTGCAACTTTTTACATTAACTTTAGGATGATTCAAGTCTACTGTAGAAAAATGGGTAAAAATGCATAGTTGCTTTTTAAAGTGCATAAATGAATCCAAGAAGGCATAAACTTGTCAAATTAAGTGTAGTTAAGGGGACGATTTTGTTACTGGGGGGGTTTTGGAGTCGCTGAAGACGAATACGCCATCAGAACCGACCACCGGAGCACTTGGTGCACAGGTTTACTAATAAGGCACGTCATCTGAAGTTTCGAGGGTTTTCGATACTAAATTGATGCAAACAGATTACTCGGGGGGTTTTGGGACTGCTGACCAAGAATACGCCATTAGAACCGACTCCCTCAGCCCGTGGTGGCCAAAAACCCTCCAAACTCTCGAAGATAACATGCCTTTTCAGTGACCTTGGACACCAGATGGTCTGGGGGTCAATCAGTGGCGAAAACCGTCGAAACTCCAGAAGATGACGTGACCCTAAACACCCGGTGCTCCGGGTGTCGTTCTGATGGCATATTCGTTTTCAGCAACCCCAAAAGCCCGTCGAGAAATCTATTTGCATCAATTTAATGCCGTAAACCCTCGGACCTCCAGATGACGTGCCTTAGTGCACGTTCAGAGTGGAGCGAAGAAAGAGTGCGAGCAAAGCGGTGAAATCAAACTACTATTGAGAAACGGAGGTACTCAGAGTGCTAACAAAGAGCAAAACGGCGAAACCAAACAAGTTTGATTTCTGCGCTCGCACTCTGGCATTTTTCCTAAAAATGAATCTCGATGTCCTGATAGCTAAAGTGTTTCAAAGAAAGCTGTTATGGGATCAGAAAGATTCCCTATTCAGATGACGACGATGACTTTTTAAATTTATAACTTTATGCAATTTTATAATTAAATAAATATCATGTAACTTAATAATTATTATTAGTTCTACCGTGTGGCAAAACCAAATGGAATAAATTCATTATTTCGTAAACCGACGACTTTAAGAAAAAATCCCGAAACAGGTCGATTTTTATTTTTAAATTATGATTTTTTGGCTGGTCATTCAATTCGAAGCTGAAATAAAAATTATAGATGCGGACCAATGTAAAAAAAGGTCCCCGGAAAGCGAAAAAGGTAGTCCCTGAAATGTTCAGGACTGAAACAATCGCTTAAAATTCGAGAATTTTTATGATTTTCTATCAGGAGAGCAGAAACGTGAAGGGGTTGACTTTATTGGAAGATGATAGTTCATTCGATTACATGAAATCAACTTTAACTTAAGAATATCCGAAAATCAGAGAATATCAGAAAATTTTAACGAACATTAACTGCGCCACGAACGCGCGGTGCTCACACGGCGAGGAGTTCGCGGCGTGCATATCTATCTTCGCCTTAAGACATTCAGCAGGTAAGATGGGGTTCTTGTTGAAATTCTTCAATGTGCCAATTATTAATTTTTTTTGGGATTTTTTCGAGTAGGTAGTCAAAAGTCTCCATTTCACCCTGAAATATATTTTTAATTTGACGGGATCCTCCTGTAGCTGTTTGAATAAATGGCGAAATTCACCTTGATTACCGCGGGATTGATTAATACGATGAATTTTCTAACATTGTACGCGAGTCAGGGAGTACCACGTTTTCAATGAGTTTTCGAAAAAAAAAAAAAGAAAATAACTATCTATGACTGCCGAGTGGGAAAGAACTAAACTCTCATCTCGCGTAACTATCAGCTCCCACTCTCTTTAGCACTTCTTTGCTCGCACTCTTTCTTCGCTCCACTCTGAACGCGGCCTTAGCAGTGACCCTGGGCACCAGGTGCTCCGGCGGCCGGTTCCGATGGCGTAGTCGTGATCAACGAGCCCAAAAACCCCTTAATATGCTTATTTTGCATATTTATGCACTTTTGGATGCAATTTATGCACTTTAAAATGCAATTATGCATTTCCAGCCATTTTTCTATGGTAGACTTTTTTCCTGAGATCATCCTGAACACAATACAAAAAGTTGCAAGTCTCTGGTCTAATTTTAAGATTCATTGAAAAATGTTAAGTACGTCTCTGATCGACGACAGGAAACAGCGAGCAATACTAATTATTTTTTATGACGGGTGGTAGCAATCGTATTGTTCTTTATCAGTTATCGCTTAGCATTATTATAAAACTATGTCACTTTTATTGCCTCGGTCCGTATTGGTGCAATAAATTACTCTACAGTTTAAATAATTGTTTAGACTAGAACCGATCGTCAAACAAGTATTTTTCAGTGATTCAATATGTGCATCATCGAACGCAAGCGATGTGTGAGGTGTTTTCTAATCTAAAGGAGGTAATTTGTTTTTTATTTCTAGTTGAACCGACACGATAAAACATGTTTTTAGGTTTTTTACATATATATTTGCATTATATTCTTGTCCTTGACCGTTGTAATTAATTATTGTGTAATGAGATTTACACTTACACTGACCGGCAAAAAAAATAGCCACCCTATAAATTTCGGAAAATACAAATTCATTGGAAGTTTTATGGTAGGGGAGCCCAAGCGGTGATTTTTGCAGTTACTCGAGCGCGTCAGATTATTACATGGGGAGAAACCTGGTATACTGAAAATGTACAGCTGGTTCCTAAAAAAAGTGATACGACTCTTAGTAAGATTTGAACATTTTGAGCAGTGTTTTTGATTGGTTTGACATTATATTAAATATAATTATTATGACAGACAAATAATAAAATAAACAAACAAACAACTGATTACATATGTTAATTCATAAATTGTAATAATTATTAGGTCTAAATTTTGATATTATGAATTCTTGCAGTTTTCGCATCTTCAAAAGGATTCTCTTCTAATCTCTCCAAATGCGTACGATCTTCATGAGCGGTAGATATTTTTGGTCTTCCAGTTGCTTTCTTTCGAGAGTTTGTTATTCTCTCCAACTTTTATTAATATTAAAAACTGTTGTACTGCTTACGTTAAAATGGTTCTTTACGGCAGATAGTGACCAACCATCTTCTAATTTCGTTACAATTTTTGCTTTTAGTTCTTTGCTAGCATCTGGAGCCATTTTTTTGAGGTTGAACAGAATAAGTTATCTGACAAATGTTAAGATCTGGCAGTGACAGCGACAATATGTAAATAATAAGTATTTATCCTTCAAAATACACTGCTCAAATTTCTACAAAATACGCTTTTAGAGTCGTATCTAACATAATAACATATCTAACATATCACTAACCCCAGCATACAAACACAGCATAGGTATCAGTGATAACCCATATTGCGCCTGTGGTGGAATTGGAGATCTACAGCACCTCATATTGGAGTGTGGACAGTACAGACAAAATATTAAAATAATGTATGAAGAGTTAGTTGATCTAAATTGCCCTTTACCTATTAATTGAAATGAAATTATTCTTTCAAATAATAAGCAGACGTTAAAATGTCTTTACAAATATGTAACGTCCTGTAAATTTAAATTTTAAATAGGCTTAGGTAATAAAATTAAAAATAATTGTAAACATACCACACAAAATTTAAAAATGTATTCATGAATATTATAACACGTAAATTTAGAATATAAGTAGGCTTAAATGATTAAATTAATTTTTATTACAATACCATACAAAAAACAAATAGTCTGGCTAATAAAGAGTCGTATCAGTTTTTTTAGGAACCAGCTGTACCTCTACCATATATTGGCTCTTGATACAGGGGAGTTCGTTAACGGGGGCCGATAACAAAAACTATCCCTAGAAAAACTCGAAATTGTCAAATTAATATAACGTAAGTTAAGTACATGCAAAACAGTGTATACATATTTAAAAAATCTGATGATTTGAGCGGGGCGTAAGGAAATGGGCGAGTCCCAAAGTTTCACAAGAGAAAAGCGAATAATTCGCGAAATGAATGACAGATCGAAAAACTAAAAAATACGTGTTCAATATTTTTTAAAAATCTGCGAATGATACCAAACACGACTTCCCACGGAGAGGGGTGGGGGTAAATATTTTAAATACGAATCCCGCGATATTTCGCGAAATATAGATTTATTCAATATTTTTAAAAAATCTATCGAATGGCTCCAAACACGACCACCCACGGAGGTGGGGCGGGGGGTTACTTTAAAATCTTAAATGGGAGCCCCCATATTTTACTGCAGATTTGGATTCCTTACGTAAAAATAAGTAACTTTTATTCGAGAAATTTTTTCGAATTATGGATAAATGGCGCTATAATCTAAAAAAAAACGATTGTTGGAAATGGAAAATTAAATTAAAAATGGAAAGTCCCCACTAAAATGGAAAACTTGACTTAACTTTTTTTGGTTTTAGGACCTACTTTTCACAACCCAATAGGTCCCCATAACGCTCGAGTGACTGCACATTTAGCATACTTTGCTCCCCTACCATTATGCACTGTTTCATATTGGGTCTCAATTTATATATTTATCGCGATCAAGTGTGCTTGATTTTGTCAGTTTGTGACTTGGTTTTGACGTTTATGTTATTGTTTTCTGTAGTCGCTGTTAACCTTTTAAGTTGAAAACATTTAATCAAACAGTAATTTAACTTTTCAAACGTGGGTTTCGACTATAGTTATTTTCCTAACAAGTGCAGAAAGTCATTCTTTTCCACACGCGACTGCAGTTTGCCGAACGACGCAAAGCGGGAGTTCGGCAAGCAGTCGAGTGCGGAAAAGAGACTTTCTGCAAGAGTTAGGAACAATATTTTTTCTAAGTCTTTAAAAAATTACCAAATCTTAATCAATTAATTTAATTAATATGAAAATACATACACAAATTAATTCTTTGACAAGGTTGTCAAAACCAAACTTTCAATATAATTAGTTAGCATGACGACGATCTTGGTTTCCATGACGATGATTCAAAACGACTGTTATTGTCTACCGATTTGACTTTCGAATATTATGTCAAAATAATTTTATTTCATCGAATTGTCGCGTTAATTTCATTAAAACAGGAACACAATAAGATATATTTGAAATAAATTAGTAAATAATATTTAAATATTAGTTTATTGCATGTATTATAATTACTTTAAGGCCATATTAACATATCTAAATTAACACGCGTGCGGAAAAGTAACAAGCGTGCGGAAAAGTGAAACTTTCTAAACTAAAATGCGTGCGCAAAAGTAGACATTTTTGAACGCTCGTAGAAAATAGTTATTTTCCTAACAAGTGCAGAAAGTCATTCTTTTCCGCACGCGACTGCAGTTAGCCGAACGACGCGAAGCGGGAACTCGGCAAGCAGTCGAGTGCGAAAAAGAGACTTTCTGCAAGAGTTAGGAACAATATTTTTTCTAAGAGTCTTTAAAAAATTACCAAATCTTAATCAATTAATTTAATTCATATGAAAATACATACACAAATTAATTCTTTGACAAGGTTGTCAAAACCAAACTTTCAATATAATTAGTTAGCATGACGACGATCTTGGTTTACTAACCTAGCTAACTTGGCTGTACCACTAACGAATTGTTCAAAACAGCAGTAAATAAAATTAGAATCGCCCTAATGATATCCAATCTCCGATAGGAGAGGCACTCAAAGAAGAAGATCTTGGTTTCCATGACGATGATTCAAAACGACTGTTATTGTCTACCGATTTGACTTTCGAATATTATGTTAAAATAATTTTATTTCATCGAATTGTCGCGTTAATTTCGTTAAAACAGGAACACTTTGGAATGAACTTCATCGTAGGGTTAGAAGTCAACCAGACCAGCCAAAAAGTCTTGCAGAACTTCAAAACAAAATTTGTTCCTTTCCTTTCCAATTCGTATCCAAACAGTTATTGATGTTGTAGGTCATAATACCCGATATTAGACAATTTTGTTCAAGTTCAGTCGTAATTTTTATTGTTCGTAATTCGTTTCGATATTACACTATTTTCTTTTGTAGCTTTTTAAAAATAAATTATGCTAATGAATCAAGCAGCCATGGCCATTTTTTTTAAATGAAAAATGTTGAGTATACAATATGAAACAGTGCATAAAACTTCCAATGCATTTTTATTTCCGGAAAGTTATAGGGTGGCCACTTTTTTTGCCGGTCAGTGTATACAGGGTGATTGATTAGTAGGGTAAAGCTCAATAGCTCCGCTATTCGCGGTGTGCAAGTACTTGGAAAGGGAAACGAGAAACGACCGTGCGCGAGTCGCGGAGAAATATTGCAACTATCTTAAATAATTCATATTGTCAATTGAAATTGTCAAATTGACGTATATTTCATACCTTCTGTCATTGACTTAGAAAAATTATATATTGCTCCACAATATTGATATGATATGCAATTATTATATAAAGGTAAATTTAATTAATTGTATTTTGCTTGCAATACTGCATTTTAATAACGGATTTTATTTACTACATACAATTGTTTACGTTTGCTAAACATAACCTGCATCTTATTTTTTTCTTCTTATTATTTTTTTGGACTATGGTCTTGACAATTATCCAGCAACCAGGACTAATATAATTGGCCAATATAATTAAAAGTGCGAATAAAAGTACAGAGCGTAGAAATAGAGGTCGCTTTGCCGAACTTGCACGGTCCCAATAGTAATAGATAGCAATAAAAGTTAATAACAAAAATTTTAGCCACCTTTGAGCTTCACATTACAAAATTAGTTAGAATGTTACAGGGTGTTCGATAACACAGTGGCAGACCAAACTTATTTTAAATGTTTTTTTAAATGGAACACCCTATATTTTATTTTAAATTCGAAATCCTGTTAACTTCTCCATCACAAAAATATAAAGGTTTGTTATGTTATACAGGGTATTTACAAAGTTATAACCAATTTTATATGAAAATCGTAACAAGTTCAATTCCCTGTATAAATAAAAATTAGCAAAACAACAATGGTTTATTAATGCCATATTTTTTAACGTATTGTCAAAATTTTCAAGAATGGTCGATATTGCTAATTTTCTTTATATCAAATACAGGGTGAGTCAAAACGCAAGTACATTATTTTCTCAGTAATTTTAAATGGAACACCCTGTATTTTATATCACCATTACCATACTTTAATTTTTAGATAACATTCCCTATGTCTAAATTTATTAGTTTTCGAGATATTTTCATTTTTCAATGGACCAGTAGCGTGGCCACCCATCACCAAAATTTAATAAACTGGACTGATTTTTTTGGGGTTACGTTAATAATGAAGTTTATAAAATACCTCCAACAACACGGGATGAGATGAAAAATAGAATACAAAGTGTATTTCGATGTGTTAATTTACAAATGCTCCGTAGAGTAAGTAGCTCATTCAATGATCGTTTTTAGGCGTACATAAATGTGTTAGGAGATAATTTTGAACACCTTATGTAATTAAATATTAAAAATATTTTATTAAAAGTAGCTTCTAATTTTTTCAAACATGTTTTTTTGCAAAATGTATTACTGATAAATTATGTTTCGTTCTTTATTTGTTACATTGTTACATTTACATACAAAAGTAGTGTTTAATTGTCTTCACAAAATATTGTATTTTGTGTTTGTGTTTTTTTGTAAAATTTATTACTAATTTTCTTTGTTTATTTGTTGCATTTACATAAAAAGATAGTTTTTAATTGTTTCAAAAATGTTGCATGTAGTGGTTGTGTTTTTGTTTGTAAAATGTATTACTAATAAATTATTTTTATTTCTTTATTTGCTACAGTGTTACATTGATTACCGGATTGATAATCGGTAATCTTCAATTGTCAATTCAGTCATGGCTTACTTAAAATTTAGATAAATTTAAACACCTAAAATAATTTGCTCTGAAAAATGAAAATATCTCGAAAACTAATAAATTTGGGCATAGGGAATATTATATAAAAATTAAAGTACGTTAATGTTACTTTTCAATAATGCTATAAAATACAGGGTGTTCCATTTAACATTACTGAGAAAATAATGTACTTGCGTTTTGACTCTCCCTGTATTTGATATAAAGAAAATTAGCAATATCAATAATTCTTAAAAAATTTGACAATAAATAAAAAAATATGGCATTAATAAACTATTGCTGTTGTGCTTATTTTTATTTATACAGGGAGTTGAACTTGTTACGATTTTCATACAAAATTGGTTATAACTTTGTAAATACCCTGTATAACATTACAAACCTTTATATTTTTGTGACGGAGAAGTTAACAGGATTTCGAATATAAAATAAAATATAGGGTGTTCCATTTAAAAAAACATAAGTTAGGTCTGCCACTGTGTTATCGAACACCCTGTAATATTCTAACTAATTTTGTAATGTGAAGCTCAAAGGTGGCTAAAATTTTTGTTATTAACTTTTATTGCTATCTATTACTATAGCGGAGCTATTGAGCTCTACCCTACTAATCAATCACTCTGTATATATACCAGGGAAGTTAAGATTTTCCCAAGACGCTCTTTGGTATCTACAGGTGTTTAACAACTGCTTTTGATAAAAAGCAGCATAATATGCAATATGCAAAAAACAATATAAACAATGTAAGATCGCTATTTAATTTTAAATATTAAAGGTGAAGACAGGCAAATTATATGGAAAGGAAAAGTGAAACAACATTACTGAAAAAGCATAGAAAATCCTTTAAAATCAGTGTTTGTAATGACCGGCACGAAACACGGGCACCCCACAAAATGGGTAATTTTTGATGTCTCGAATTTCCTAAGCCTGTTGTCCGATTTAAGTTATTTTTTAATAGGTATGTTATATGATGTTATTCTTTAATAATATCGCTGTAATAATATTGTTGCTAAACAGGGACATTGTCATTATGTACCGGGTGTACCAATCAAACTGTGTTTTTTTCTCAAAGTTCACCACAACCTGTGGAATATTCTAGCATTTATTAAATACTGAAATTAAAACCCAACTATAGCTCACGTTTTTTTAACATTCTGTTTTTTTTATTCATTTTCTTATGTTGGATAATAAAAAAGTTAGGTAATTTAACAACTGGCCATGTTCCTCATCAATACAGGGTGTTTCTAAATAAGTGCGACAAACTTTAAGGGGTAATTCTGCATGAAAAAATAATGACTGTTTGCTTTAGAAACATATGTCCACAAATGCTTCGTTTCCGAAATACGGGATGTTGATTTTTTTCTTACAAATTGACGATTTATTTATTGCTCTAAAACCGGTTGACGTATGCAAATGAAATTTAGTAGGTTTTAAGAGGTAGTTATTGCGGGGATTATATTACCCGCGCAATATTATTTATAATATGACGGGTAATATTGCCCGTATGCACGCCAATAGTGAATATAAAATTCTTAATTGTATGTTAAAAAATGCGCAATAACTACCTCTTAAAACCTACCAAATTTCATTTGCATATCTCGACCGGTTTTAGAGCGATAAATAAATCGTCAGTTTGTAAGAAAAAATCAACATCCCGTATCTCGGAAACGAAGCATTTGAGGACATATATGTTGATAAAGCATCCGGTCATTTATTATATGCACAATTACCCCTTAAAATTTGTCGCACTTATTTAGAAACACCCTGTATTGATGAAGAACATGGCTAGTTGTTAAAGTACCTAACTTTTTTATTATCCAACATAAGCAAATGAATCAAAAAACAGAATGTTAAGAAAACCTGAGGCTATAATTGAGTTTTAATTTCAGTATTTTATAAATGCTAGAATATTCCACAGGGTGTGGCGAACTTTGAGAAAAAAAAAACAGTTTTATTGATACACTCTGTCTAGCAACAATATTATTACAGCAATATTGTTAAAGAATAAGGCTATAATATATTAAAAAATCACTTAAATCGGACAATAAGTTTAAGAAATTCGACACATCAAAATGACCGATTTTTAAGGTGTCCCGATTTTTGACAAGGAGTGTATTTGATTGCTTTTTCGTGGTAATGTTGTAATAGTTAAATATATGCAAGTCATTAAATTAATACAATTCTTTTGTGTTTTATGGACCTCGATAAACCAAACCTCGTATGCTTCTTGCATTGGGTTTGGTAGTCTTTTTAAATTATTAAAAATTTAACGGATTTAGCGGCAATTATTTAGTAAAGCCCGTTGAGGCTTTAAATATACCCGTAATAAGCCTAAGAATTCTTAATTTTCAATAGATATTGTTACAACCATTGTTAAAGTGAACCTACAACTGCAATTTTATTTATTACTTTATTTTGGGTTTGGTAGTCTTTTTAAATTATTAACAATTTAACGGATTTAGCGGCAATTATTTGATAAAGCCCGTTGAGGCTTTAAATATACCCGTAATAAGCCTAAGAATTCTTAATTTTCAATAGATATTGTTACAACCATTGTAAAAGTGAACCTACAACTGCAATTTTATTTACTTTATTTTGGGTTTGGTAGTCTTTTTAAATTATTAACAATTTAACGGATTTAGCGGCAATTATTTGATAAAGCCCGTTGAGGCTTTAAATATACCCGTAATAAGCCTAAGAATTCTTAATTTTCAATAGATATTGTTACAACCATTGTAAAAGTGAACCTACAACTGCAATTTTATTTACTTTATTTTGGGTTTGGTAGTCTTTTAAATTATTAACAATTTAACGGATTTAGCGGCAATTATTTGATAAAGCCCGTTGAGGCTTTAAATATACCCGTAATAAGCCTAAGAATTCTTAATTTTCAATAGATATTGTTACAACCATTGTAAAAGTGAACCTACAACTGCAATTTTATTTACTTTATTTTGGGTTTGGTAGTCTTTTAAATTATTAACAATTTAACGGATTTAGCGGCAATTATTTGATAAAGCCCGTTGAGGCTTTAAATATACCCGTAATAAGCCTAAGAATTCTTAATTTTCAATAGATATTGTTACAACCATTGTAAAAGTGAACCTACAACTGCAATTTTATTTACTTTATTTTGGGTTTGGTAGTCTTTTTAAATTATTAACAATTTAACGGATTTAGCGGCAATTATTTGATAAAGCCCGTTGAGGCTTTAAATATACCCGTAATAAGCCTAAGAATTCTTAATTTTCAATAGATATTGTTACAACCATTGTAAAAGTGAACCTACAACTGCAATTTTATTTACTTTATTTTGGGTTTGGTAGTCTTTTAAATTATTAACAATTTAACGGATTTAGCGGCAATTATTTGATAAAGCCCGTTGAGGCTTTAAATATACCCGTAATAAGCCTAAGAATTCTTAATTTTCAATAGATATTGTTACAACCATTGTAAAAGTGAACCTACAACTGCAATTTTATTTACTTTATTTTGGGTTTGGTAGTCTTTTAAATTATTAACAATTTAACGGATTTAGCGGCAATTATTTGATAAAGCCCGTTGAGGCTTTAAATATACCCGTAATAAGCCTAAGAATTCTTAATTTTCAATAGATATTGTTACAACCATTGTAAAAGTGAACCTACAACTGCAATTTTATTTACTTTATTTTGGGTTTGGTAGTCTTTTTAAATTATTAACAATTTAACGGATTTAGCGGCAATTATTTGATAAAGCCCGTTGAGGCTTTAAATATACCCGTAATAAGCCTAAGAATTCTTAATTTTCAATAATTGTTACAACCATTGTAAAAGTGAACACAACTGCAATTTTATTTATTACTTTATTGTTATGGCAAATTTAACTGTAAATTATCTAATCCTATGTTTTGTTAACAAAACTCTTTTTAAAAATATCATAAAAATTGTTCTTTCCTAAAATTGTTTAAATAATTTACAAGGTTAATTGACCATATATTTTTCAAGACCAAACTATGTCATGCAATATTTATTGACTGTATTAAATTTTAGTTTCTTCTTTATTCTTTCATGTAGGTATACACTTTATGATATAATATACATATGATTTGTTTGTTATCTTTTATTACTACTATTTATTGATACACCAACTGAAATTGTTAGTTTGTAAACTTCTATGGTTTTCCCATATATTTAAGTAAATAAAAAATATTTAAAAAATATACATATAATATGTTACAGTTCAAGTTGATTATCCAGTTGGAGTTGACTCCAACTAGTTGGAGTTAACTCTAACGGCTGGTTTCAGTAAAAGTTGATTATAAATATAAAATGAAGATTTATATTCAACATTTACTAGTAAAAGTAGACTCCAACTAGGAAAAGTATACTCTTCCCAATGCTATTTAGTAAAAGTTGATTCTGATTCACACAAACAGCCGATTCTAGAAATTAAATGTTACTGAATATGTTCAAATTAGTCTAGGCTGTATCGTCGCCCCCGTCAGGTAACTTATTCCGATTCGAATTTTTTGCACAAACTTACTCAAAAAGAGGTCCTTATAACAAATCTACTGGGTGTCAGGCAGTACCTTGATCGATAAATTGTTTAAACAATTTTTTTAGACAAATTTACAAAAATAATTTTTTCACTTCGAACAGTTTTTTTTAGATCATTTGAGTTATTCTGAGCAAAAATAGTTATTTTCCTAACAAGTGCAGAAAGTCATACTTTTCCGCAAGCGACTGCAGTTTGCCGAACGACGCGAAGCGGGAGTTCGGCAAGCAGTCGAGTGCGGAAAAGAGACTTTCTGCAAGCGTTGAGAACAATATTTTTTCTACGAGTCTTTAAAAAATGACCAAATCTTAATCAATTAATTTAATTAATATGAAAATACATACACAAATTAATTCTTTGACAAGGTTGTCAAAACCAAACTTTCAGCATAATTGGTTAGCATGACGACGATCTTGGTTTCCATGACGACGATTCAAAACCACTGTTATTGTCTACTGATTTGACTTTCGAATATTATGTCAAAATTATTTTATTTCATCGAATTCTCGCGTTAATTTCATTAAAACATGAACACAATAAGATATATTTGAAATAAATTAGTAAATAATATCTAAATATTAGTTTATTGTATGTATTATAATTACTTTAAGGCCATATTAACATATCTAAATTAACACGCGTGCGGAAAAGTAAAACGCGTGCGGAAAAGTAATACTTTCTAAACTAAAACGCGTTCGCGAAAGTAGACATTTTTGCACGCTCGTAGAAAAAGGTATTTTGTGATTTTTCTCTAACATTGATTGTTGTCGAGTTATACGCGATTTAAAATTTGAAAAATGCGAAAATTGCCATTTTCAAGGCTTAATAACTCTGTTAAAATCCATTATTATGAAAGTCAGAAAGTGACCAAATCAAAGTTTATAGTCCCCTCTACAAGATCCAGCACAAATTTTTGTCACTATTTTATTACTAAGCTTTATCTTTAATTATTAACAATGAGCGCTAAGTGTGTATTAGGCGGCCGTCAATGGTGAGTGCTAAAGAGATGCACCATTCCAGCCGTCCAATGGTCTCACTCGCACTCACATTGACGGCCGCCTCAATACATGGTTAGCGCTCATTATTGATGATTAAAAATAATATCTTATTAATGAAATAATGACAAAAATTTCTTCAGCATCTTATAGAGGTAGCTTTAATCTTTGATTTTTTTTAGTTTCTGACTTTCATAATATATAATATCGTATGGCATTTTTGCCTTTCGGACAGTTCCGGCGCCAATTACATCTTTAACCCTGTTTGAAGTAACTAGTGTCGATGTACACTAGCCCAGGGGGACCGACGGCTTAAGGTGCTCTCCGAGGCACGGTGAGATGGCTCGTGTCATTATTGGAAATGAAAATGGTTTGTCTTTAGCAGGGCTCGAACCCACGCCTACTCCACGGCCGCTCGCTCGACTTTCACAATAATTATCTTTAACCGAGTTATTAAACCTTGAAAATGGTTATTTTGGCGTTTTTCAAATTTTAAGTCGCTAATAACTCGACAACAGTCAATTTTAGAGAAAAAAGACCCAAAGGATCTAAAAAAAAATTTGTACGAAGTGAAAAAATTACATATTTTTGCGAATTTGTTTAAAATCATTGTTTATCGCCAAATGTCACTAAAATCATTCATTATTGTACTCATTTGCCCTCATTTTCGGCAGTAAAGTAACACTTTGTTGTATTGAAAGAAGAATGTTACTTTACCTGCCGCGATAATTAATCAAATTAACCGAGATTGAATGTAAGTGGTCAATGGCAGCAATCGATTATTTATTTGAGTGAAATTAAAATTTATTTACTTTAAGTATTAAAAATATTGTACAAAATTTATCTTATTATTAATAAAATTTATGTCAAAAAGTAAAATTCTGTAGTGTTTCGCAATTATATTCATACAAAATAAATCAAAACTTTACAGGTAGGTATACAATATTGATAACTATCGATTAAACATCAATACCGGCCATCATGCAAAAGTCATCTGTCATTACTGTCATACGAATTTTTTATTTCGTCTAAAATTAAAAAAAATTTCTCAAAGTTGTAAGTAAGTGTTTTTTATGATTGACGATACAATTTTGTACGCACCACCTCAATACTCTTTATCAAACAAGTCTGTTCCTCTGCTCGTAATATCAGACTCGTTCAATAAAGAGTCACTTTACTGACTGACTTTACTGAAATTGGTTAAACAATTTTTCGACAGCGGTACCGCGTGACACCCTGTGTATTTGTTATAAGGATTGTTATACGGATGTATTTCTTTGAGTAAGTTTGTGCAAAAAATCGAATCAGAATAATTTACCTAACGGGGGTGACGTTACAGACTATTCTAATAAGTAGTTGAAACGGTCAAAACAAAGAAACGCACACTCATCAAAAATGCACTTGAGATTCTCGTATAATCAACATTTACTGAATCGATCCAGGAAGAGTCAACTCCAACTAGTAAAAGTTGATTTAAATTTTTAAAATCAACTTTTACTGCTCGTTTCAGTAACTGAGAATCAACTTGAACTGTAACATATACATTATGTATATGTATCTATATAATATACAGGGTGTGTTTTTAGTGCGATATTATTCAATAATTCCATTATGGTACAGAATATCCAAGACTTATTTAGAAAAATGTAGGCAATGATATTCTCTAGGTTTGAATCGTATTCCAAATTCTTAACTATGTGGTAAAGCAAACACAATTTTTTCTTATGTTTAGATTCCCCTCATAATCCCTATTCTTACAATATTGATTAAATATGGGGTTTGTACTCCTGTACAGGGTATTTAACAAGTTATGACCATTTTATTTCGAAATTGCTATGAGATAAACACACTGTTTATATTAAGAAGGCATAAATAAATAAGGATTCATTTTACATAAAAAAAATGTGTTCTAGTTTTCAACTTAAGTTTAACAGAAATCCTTGACGAATACACAGAGTGAACTACAAAACAAAATTGTGATTTTTTCATATTGTTTAAATATACAATCTTTATTTTATTTTTTCAAGATTGCATTTTATGATACTCTTTAATTTTTATGAAGCATTTCGTATACCTAAACTCTTTACTTTCAAAGCATTTGTGAAATTTCACTTAGTATGACATTAGTCAAACTTGGGCAACAAAAATCCTCCATAAATATAAAATGCATTTCTATGCATCATGCAATCACTACTTACAGTCATAGTCAAACTAGGTGGTCTATAAATGTTGTAAAAAGGTAGTGTTGTTAAGGACTATGTGCTTGGCCCATATTTTTTTGACGGCTGTGTGAATAGTGCTACAGATCTGGATTTTCTGAATAATCATTTGCAAAATGTTGCACTTAATATTCAGGAAAGAATGTGAATTTTACATGATGCTGCTCCAGTTCATCACACTGTGCTTATTCGCAATCATCTAACTAAATAATATCATTTCTGCATGTTGGGTAGACAGAGGAGTACCAACTATGTGGCCACTGTGATCACTGGGATTGTTAAAAATTGATTTTTTCATGCGACGCTATATGAAAAACCTTGTTTACCAGAAGCCTCCAACAAGATCAGATTATTTGACAGAGAAGAGGAGCTTTTAATGATATTAATTTTCATAGCTAAGAAATGTGGCTCTGTTATTTGAATATCAATTACCAAATTGCATAGATGTTGGAGGTTGAAATTTTGAACATTTAATGCATTATGAATTATTTCCTTAATATAACATAATTGTTAAATTCATTGCATATTAGTAATTATTATCTTTTGTATTAGTGGTATTATTACGCAAGACTAAGTTATTTCTACTTACAAAAATTGAAGGTACAGTCGAACCCGCTTATTAGAATACCTCTTAAAGGAATATCCCGCTTTAAGGAATAGAAATTTGAGGTCCTGAAACCTTTCTACTAGCCACCAAAGATCTGTTATTAGAATATTCCGGTTATAGGAATACTTTTGCTTGGCACGAAGGCTATTCCAATAAGCAGGTTCGACAGTATTCCCAAAATTTAAGAGAACTAAAAATACCCACATTCCTCAATGATTTCTGTTGAACTTAATTTGAAAACTAGATTAACTATTAAGTAAAATGAACAATTAATTATGTATGCCTTCTTTATATACAGGGTGTTCATTCCATAGTGATGTTGAAATAAAAATGGTCACAACTTGTTATGTACCCTATATTATAGTAGTGTTAAATAATATGTATTGTAAGAACAGGGATTATCAGAGAAATCTAAATATGAGAAAATATACAGGGTGTCCTATTTAAAAAAGTATATGATGTATCACGCAGTTATTAACCACCCTCAGAATATTTTTTGAGTCTGGAGAATATGATTGCCTACATTTTTTCTAAATAACTTTTTTTTGGATATTCTGTACCATAATGGTATTATTGACCAATGTCACAGTAAAAACTAACCCTGTATATTTTATATAACAAAACAGAGATATAATAAAAGAACCAAAAAAGATAGAAATAAATACAGCACAAATGTCTACTTTGCACTTGTTATTCCAATAGGATCTAAATAATGAAGCAAACCCAAGAAAGATAGTAATATATTTGAAGAGTTATGTGCAATTGAATTTTTACTCAGATAAACCTAGTAGTGAATAAAATATCGCATGTTCAACAAAGTTCTTTCTTAATCCAACAAAAGGAAGTTAGATAAAGAAACAAGCAATGCTTCTTAACGTACTTCCTCAAAGGCTAGGTATATCAAAGAAAAATTTCTTTTCATACCTAGTTATCTTGTACAAATCATAAATTCACTTCTAGGTACACTCTGGGGCAAAATTAACTGCCCACCTTAAAAATGGGTCATTTTTGATGACTCGAATTTCCTAAACCTGTTGTCTGATTTAAGTGATTTTTTTAATGTTATAGCCTTATTCTTTAACAATATCGCTGTAAGAATATTGTTGCTAAATAGGTAAATCTTCATTGTATACCGGAGGGTATAATGCAAAAACATGGAGTTGATTCCAGTTTACTCTACTTAGCCTCTTCTACTCAAATCCGACTCTCACCTTCACATTGGTGCCCCCTGTTAACCAAGCAACCCAATCTGGAGATCCGGTATCCAACCCCGGGTGGAAAGTTGGGTTGGGAACTGACGAGAGCGGGTGAAATGGCCCTCCGAAAAGGGGGTTTGGCGTTGGGTTAACTACCCAACCCCGTAAAAATCCATAGTTACGAAATCTAAAGTTATCTCTTATAAGAATAGGAAGACTAAGATGGGCAGGACATCTAGCAAGATCACAGCATAACAACCCTCCTAGAAGAATCCTTATGTCACAACGGATGGTGTAGATGAGGATGGGAGAAAAATAGGCGCAGCAGACTGGCAAAGGTTGGCAATGGATAGGACTGACTGGTGTAATAGACTTGGGAAGGTCGAGGCTCTTTCATAGGGCTGTAGCACCGATGATGATACCGGGTGTATGATTGTTTTTTATCAATGTTTGGATCACCCTGTGGAATATTTTAGCATTTATAAAATACTGAAATTAAAACCCAACTATAGCCTCATGTTTTTTCAACATACTGTTTTTTGATTCATTCGCTTATGTTGGACCATAAAAAAGTTAGGTACTTTAACAACTAGCCATGTTTTTCATCAACACAGGGTGTTTTTAAATAAGTATGCAAACTTTAAGGGGTAATTTTGCACGGAATGGGACGTTTCGATGCCGCCGGTTCATCGCCGGCCGTTTCGATGCCGCCAGTTCATCGCCAGTCCATTTCATCGCCGTCATATCTCGCATTTCCTAGAATTCCTAATTAATACTAAAAATAACTAATAATTGTAACTGTCGAAAATTCGGAAATATATCAGATAGCGATTAATTGACTGGCGATGAATCGGCCGGCATCGGCATCGAACTGGCGGCATCGAAACGGCGGCGATGAAACGTCCTAGACCCAATTCTGCATAAAAAAATAATGACAGTTTGCTTTATAAATGTATGTCTGCAAATGCTTCGTTTATAGGGGGTGTTAAAATTTTTATTTCAAATTGACGATTTATTTACATTTATTGCTATAAAACTGATTGAGATATGCAAATAAAATTTGGTGGGTTTTAAGACGTAGTTATGCACATTTTTTGACACACGCCTAAGAATTTAATATTCACCATTGGCGCGCATATGGGTAATATGACCCATCCATATGCATGAAAATTTACCTCTTTAACAACAATATTATTACAGCAAGGCTATAATCGATTAACAAATCACTTAAATCGGACAACAGGATTAGGAAATCCCAGACATCAAAAATAGTCCATTTTAAGGCGTTAATTTTGTCCCAGAGTGTTTCAAAAAGAAAAAAAAATAAAATGGAAAGGTTATTATAAAAACGAAAAAAGTAAAAGAACAAACATAAAATATTATGAATGAAATCTTTATTGAATATATTTACAATTTGTACAAGGTGAAAAATACAAAATTTGTCAACTAAACAGTAATTTCAAAGATCTGGCACAGACATGATTGCTAAAGGACACACAGAATCAACTGGGAATCATATTATTTATTTGAACTGTTGTTTATGCTAAGTAAAAGTTGAGAAAATATTGTACTACCTACGAAGCTGAAAGAAAAGGTTAATATAATCATTTTTTGTAAGGGTTTTCTGGTTCATTGTTACAAAAGTCCTTAATGGTACAAATAAGAAATGTGTGTTACTGAAGCTACATCCTAGAAACAAAAAAAAATGTATATACATATTACAATATATTATGGTATGACTAGTTTTATACAGTAATATTGTAATCTATTGATTCAACAAAAAGAAGCAAACAAGATATTGCTTTTAGACAAACAAGTTGATTTTGTATCAAAGGTTTTAAATACATCTGGATTTATAAGGTGTACTGAATTAACTAGTAATTGCTTAGTTCAAAAGTGTTCCTTATATTCACAATCTAATGGAGCCTATTCACTAAATGTGTAATTAACATCAAAGTGATAAACAAAAAAAATTACAAAAAACAGTTAAAAAGTAAAAAAAAAATGGTGATAAAAAGGACATAGCTTTGCTATTGCTATAAGGTTTGTTCATAGTACGATCAGCAACCATTACCAACATTCACATGCATGCACGTTCATAGTTAGCACGGTTGTCAACTGTTGCTGATCATACTACGAACAAATCTATAGAAACATACAGGGTGATTGTTTAGTGTGATAAAGCTCAGTAGATCCGTTATAATAATGGATAGCAATAAAAGTTAATAACAAAAATTCAATTTCGACCCATTTGAGGTTCATATTATAAAATTAGTTAGAATGTTGCAGGGTGTTCAACATAGTCTGGCAGACCAAATTTATGTTTTTTTTAATGGAACACTCTGTATTTTATTTTATATTCAAAATCTTCTTGACTTCCCCAGTACAATTATATAAAGTTTTGTTATGTTATACAGGGCATTTATAAAGTTATAACCAATTTTCTATAAAAATCGTAACAAGTTCAACTCCTATGTTTTGATTCATTCAAATCATAGAAATCAGCACAATAACAATGGCCTATTACTTTCATATTCTTTATTGATGCCAAAATTTTCAAAAATGATGGATATTGCTAATTTTCTTTACCTCGAATACAGGGTAAGTAAGTAGATTATTTTCTTAGTAATTTTAAATAGAACACCCTATATTTTGTCACTATTGAAAATTGCCATCTATACTGTAATTTTTATTTAATATTTCCTGTATCTAAATTTATTAGTTTTTGAGATATTCTCATTTTTTAAGCAAATTACTAATTAGGTGTCTAAATTAGAATGTAATAAAAATGCGTTATCAGAAAAATTTATCATGAACGGTTTCCTAAAAGGTACCAAATGAACCTACAACAAGCTTTAAAAGATTGAAGAATAGTTTTAACATCACTGCTGCAGCTGCAGTTATGTATAAAAAACACCAATGAAATAAAAGCAGGTTTTAATTTTTTTTGTGAATGTTGTTTATTTTTTTGTAAAATTTATTAATAATAAATTATTTTTCTTTAATTACTTGACACATTGTTATAGTCGGTTTGCTAAACTCAAGACACAATTGGCTAGTGATTTTAGTAAGTAATTTTGGCAATTTGGTAAAATGGGCAAAAAAAAATAATTACTAAACAGTTAATAAACAGTTACTAAATAACTAGTTAATAATTTTGGCAAAATTGGCCAAAAACAAAAAAAAATACTTACTAACATCACTAGCTAGTTGTGTTTAAGTTTAGCGAACCGATTATACACTTATTACTGGATTAATAATCAGTAATGGTGAACTGTCAGTTTTAGACAATTTAGTGATGGCTTACTTAAATTTTTTAAAAATTTAGACACCTACTTAATAATAATTTGCTTTGAACAATGAAAATATTTCAAAACCTTATAAACTTAGATATAGGGATATTTAAAAAATGTACAGGGAGTAACTCATTAACTAGTAGCAATTTTCATAGAAAATTAGTTATAACTGTGTAAATACCCTGTATAACATAACAAAACTTAATATTGTTATTGTTATGATAGAGAAGTGAATAAGATTTCGAATATAAAATAAAATACAGGATGTTCCATTTGCAAAATCAAGTTTGATGTGACACTAGGTTATCAAACACCCTGTAATATTATAACTAATTTTGTAATGGGAACCTTAAAGTTGCCTACAATTCTTGATATTAACTTTTATTGCTATCTATTATTATAGCGGATCTGCTGAACTTTATCACACATCAATCACCCTGTATATAACAATCTTTTGGTATCAAGTACTGTTAAAATATTTATCGAAGAGTACTTATGTAAATTTGCGATGTAATTATGAATGTAAATTTTTTGAGCATACCTGCATAGTAATTCATAAAACAAAAAACGTTTAGTACTTTTTATATATTTATTTATACAATTGCTTCAATTACAATAACATGCATAATGTGGAATGTTTGCAATGTACAATCATTTAGATGACAACATAACATTGATTGATAAGTCACCTAAAATTCCTATGAATAAACAAGGTGTAATCCTATATAGTCAAATGTGTAAAAAGAGATAAGGCCTAATTTTTAAATTCTTATGGTATAAAAGATTCCTACACATAGGGCCGACAGAAAAGAAATGTTCCAAACTTGACAAAAAACTTATAAAATGGGAGAAGATTAATACCAAGAGGGAAACACTGGGGCCAATATGTGTATATCATTATTTAAGCTACAACTACTGTTGGACCATTATGATATTCAAGAAAAGCATATTTAAGTACATCTTGTGTTGTTGCAAATTCAAATTCTAGCTATATACCTAGTGAATATTAGTGGAGAATCATCTAGATAGTAGTCTAGTATTTAGTGATTACCTTCAGTACATAACTAAATAATTCTTACACAAAACTAGATTTTGCGTCCCATATATTTGCTCTTGTCTATATCTGCATTATAAAGTAAAGGTGTACAGGACCATAATCAAGCCATATTTTGATTATTGGGCTTCAATAATACATCTTTTTAATCTGTCAAATTATCGGCGAATGAGCCTTGAAGGGCCCGTAGTCATACAACTCCAAAGAAAAAAAAATCTGTCAAATTTAAGGATTGCAAAAGCTTAAAAATCCAGGAATGTACATGATTTTACATTGTTGTTGACTTACACTGATTTTAACTATGCTGAGTACTTATCTGTTAAGCAATAGTTTCATTATCTGTCAATGACTTTTATATACAGTGAGGACGTTTGAGTTGGAATAAATTCATTTTCTCGAGAATGGGCAACTTTGGAGATAAATCGCGAAACACGTCGATTTTTATTTTTAAATTATGACTGTTTGGCATATATATAATACTAGTGACGTCATCTATCTGGGCGTGATGACGTAATTGATGATTTTTTAAATAAGAGTAGGGGTTGTGTGATAGCTCATTTGAAAGGTAATTTAATTCTCTATTCAGTAGTATAAACATTAACATCATTATTTATACAAGGTGTACAAAAAAATTTTTTTTAAAGAAGAATATAGGTAAGCGATTTATTTAATTCAAAATACATTTTACTGCTGCCAGAAAAATAGGTAATAATGTTTATTTCACAAATAAACATTGCTTTTCGCTTAAATTCAATGTTCAAACTGCTAAGAGACAGGTGGGTGACAGCTTATTAACATTGAATTTAAGCGAGAACAATGTTTATTACACATCTTTCTGTTTTCTGACAGCACTCAAATTTATTTTGAAATAAATTAATTACATACATTCTTCTGTTTGTCTCAATTAATTTAATACAAAAAAATGTTTTTTGGACACCCCGTATAAATAATTATGTTAACGTTTATATTACTGAATAGAGAATTAAATAACCCTTCAAATGAGCTATCACACGACCCCTACTCCCATTTTAAAAAAACCATCAATTACGTCATCACGCCCAGATAGATGACGTCACTAGTATGATATATATGTAAAAAAGTCATAATTTAAAAATAAAAATCGACCTGTCTCAGGATTTCTCTCCAAATTCGCAACTTCTCGAGATAATGAATTTATTCCAACTCAAATGTCCTCACTGTATCCTGAATAATTTGGCTCTATTTTATTTTGCTAAATTTGTTTCTTTTAATTCAGATCTGAGTAACATTTCTTAGATCTTAGGTCAATCAACCAGAAACATTGTATTATTTACAGAACCAAGAGGGATAGTTTAATGAAATCTTGTATTTTTAAAAGTTTTAGAAGAAGCTACCAGACTATTTTAAATATTCTCCAAAGACTTTTATTTTTAAGAAAAAACTCATTGATTGTGTTAAAGTTAATTCAATGATTTTGTCTTATACAGTGTGTCCACGGATGGGGTGCCCAAGAGGAAAAACTTGCTTTATTTTCAATTTTAGCGAAAAATGTCATTCTTGATAAAAAGTTTTGCTTGTTCTAAAACCCCATAAAACGAAGTAAAATTAAAGTTTTTCAAAATCTGCTTAATTTTGTAGCCAATTTTATGTAAATCTCTATAAATTTTTGCACTAAGTTCGAAATCGTAACAATAATCTAGTGTTGCTAAACTACAATGCAGCTTAGTAGCTGTCAACTCTGATAAATAATTTGCGAATTGTCATTATTTTTCGATAAGACAATGTTAAGCACCCAACAAAGAATTTATCTTGTAAATATTGAAGATTTGAAACAAGCAATCATTAATGACGTCAGAGGAATCACCCCAGGAATCACATGCTAATAAACGCTTATAAAGAATTATAGGGTGGAGATGTTTTGGAGTTGGTGGAGGCTATGTCAAATAGTTGTTGTTTTATTTACTGTTAGTTTTCGTATTTTCCTTTATTATTGTTTTGTTATTGATATTAAAATTTACACTTTTCTTTTTATAGGGTTTAGAATAAGCAAAATATTTATACGGTAGGAAACACAGGTTGAACCTCGCAAAATGGACACAAGTCCGGTTTTATTTATTTTTTTTTTCTGGTATATCAAGGGGTGCTTATTATGAGACTAACATTTTCATCGCTTTAAAGAGGCAATTGGTGGTTTTTGCGAAACGTAGCCCTTCCTGTATGTTTTACAAAAAATTTCTACTATATTTCCTACTATTTATTTCCTGACAGCACATGCCTATCACCCACCGTTTAGCGGGGGTGACGCCCCAAAGTTGACAAATTTTTAAAAAAGATGTTTTAAAAAAAAAATATTTTTCCCTAACTGTAATGAAAATAAAGAAGAAACCCTGCGGCAATTAATCTCAAATAAGTGGCTGATTTTTTGGTATAGGTTTCATTTAAGGGCAATTGCAAATTTTGTAATTACAGGGTGATACATTTTAAAAAACCCCTTTTTATACCATCTGAACCGCCTATGCTAGAGTAAAAAAATTTCAGAGATTATCCATGTACTGGTGTTATTTACAAATTTGTATAATACATCCCCATATTTTCCCCGGAACCACCCCAAAAAAGGAGAATTAATAAAGAAAATAATCAAAAATTTATTTTGGGCCACCACTGTGGCTTTAGGGTGCAAAGAAAATAAAATATGCATAGGTCATAATATGAATAGGTGACGAAAAAAAAAACAAAAACTGAAGCCTGCCAAAGCATTTCTCAGGTTTACGGTGCCACTGTGCTGTAACGGTTGTTTATACGAAAAAAATGCATAGGACCTTATTTGAAGAGAATATAGTGGTCTTTAACCTTCGGAGTACGAAGACTGGGTCAAGCGTGACCCGAAATTCAGTTATTTCTTAATATTTTATGAAATAATTTTTTTACAAATCCGATTGATCGTAAGTTCTCCTTATTTGTTTCAATCTATTTTTTCGTATATAATTCGTGAACATGCAAATTACAGTTTTTCCTCTACGTAACATCTATGATGCCGGGTCAGTCCTGACCCGGTCTTCGGATTTCGAAGAATATTTTCAATATGTTTGTAGGTACACGTAAATCGCAGCCGTCTCTGTTTACGGGTATACGTACAGTGGAACCCCGATAAGTCGGCCTCCGATAACCGGAAGTCCGGCTAACCCGAACCGATTTTCATCAGACAAAACAAACATTTTTTCACTTTGACCAAGTTTTTTACCAAGAAATAAACAATACTGTATACAACTGTACTTAATTTAGATGTACATATTGTGCATATTTTATGTACTTCATGTTTTTGCAATTATAATGGAGTTTATCTGTAAGTATACCGTGTTTTATTAATTTTTACTATATTCTCCGGTTAACTCGGATTTTCGATAACTCGGATCGGCCGCAGTCTCGATTAATCCGACTTATCGAGGTTCCACTGTATTCAAATATATGGCCGGAGCAAATTTACCTATGCCCGTTTTCTGTAAGGTATTAAAATCTGGCCGCCGGAGCGAACTAGAATATGCCCATGAGTAACCATCTTAAAAAATTTAAATACAATAATTTAGGATTTTTTTTGTTTTTTGTTGAATTAAAGATACTGTTTAATAATACTGACTATTTAAAACATCCTTATAAATAAAATGAGAATGGGTCACGCTTGACCCATCTTCGTAATCTAAGTAAGTCAAATAATCTCCGTACTCCGAAGGTTAATTCTGTACAAGTTTTGTTTTAAAAATATGCATAGGTAATGAGAAAATCGTAAAAACATGCTCTCCAAGGGATAGGGGTAGTTTCTGCAGTTTATTTTCAAGGATAGGGGTACTTTCCGCAGGAATGTTGCAATAATCATATATATTTATGAAAAACCCTATCGATGGAGCATATGTCCATATGGCCCAAAAAGCAAAAAAAAAATATTTTTTTTCAACCCCCCCTTTATTTATTTTTTTTTTTGGCTACAGGGTTTGCATCAAGAAATAGCTTTTGGTGTCCATGTATGGGTAATAAGAACGTGCACAAAATAATACATGAAGTATTTTAATAAATGGCACGGTGTGTGAAGGATTCCAAGAAAATCACTTTATTAATTCTCCTTTTTTTGGGGTGGTTCCGGAAAAAAATGAGGGTCATTATAGAAATTTGTAAATAACACCAGTACATGGATAATCGCTGAAAGTTTTTTTACTCTAGCATAGGCGGTTCAGATGGTATAAAAAGGGGTTTTTTAAAATGTAACACCCTGTAATTAAAAAATTTGCCATTGCCCTTAAATGAAACCTATACCAAAAAATCAGCCACTTATTTGTGATTAATTGTCGCAGGGTTTATTCTTAATTTTCAGTACAGTTAGGGAAAAATAATTTTTTTAAAAACATCTTTTTTAAAAATTTGTCAGCTTTGGGGCGCCACCCCCGCTAAACGGTGTGTGATAGACATATGCTGTCAGGAAATAAATAGTAGGAAATACAGTCCTCTTCATTTTACTATTTATTTACGGACCGAAGTCCATTAGTATATGATACAATTAAAATGTCACACAAATTAGAAAAATAAGATCAAGTAGGTACAAAATTGGTAAATACATAACAAACAATAATAAAGAATAAAATTACTTGCTCTCATTTAACAATTGAGAGCTAGAACATTTTGAAATTGACAAATACAACTTATCCTAGAACAAAGACAATAACAGTAGTTGACAAATCAGTCTTGAAATTAGAACATTAAGTTAAGTATAAATGTAATTGTGTGGAAAACGCAGTAAAGCCGTTCACAAAGAAATCAATTTGCGGAGATAATGTGTTTGCTAATTTAATAGTTTTAGAGAGATAGGAACTTGAACCATAATTTGTGCGGTTAATGACCTCGTGGAAGGTGGTCACAGAACGGGTGGTTCTTGAAGGTACATGTAGACCAATTTTATTTAAAAGTGGGATACAGAATTTATGACCATGAATTAAGTTATATAAGAAGCAAAGATCTTTATGTTGACGACGACTCTGTAATGAGTCAAGTCGAATAATTTGCAGTAAAGACTCATAACTTTGACCAGTGAGATGCATCTTATAAGCATAATAACGTAAGAATTTACGCTGAACTTGTTCGATTTTATTAATATGACAGTTATATTGAGGTGACCAAACACATGATGCATAATCTAAATGTGGTCTAACCAAAGAACAATAAAGAAATTTTAAAGAACGACCAGTCGTAAAGTCATGACTGCATCTTTTAACAAAGCCAAGCATCTTTAATGACTTAGAAACCATGCTATTAATGTGTAGGTTGAAATTCAAGTTAGTATCAAGAATAACACCCAGATCTATAACTGAGTCAACTAATTGTAACCTAGTGTCCCGTATAAAGTAAGAATTATTCTCAAAGTGTCTTAGTCGAGTAAAAGTTATAGCATGGCATTTGTTTGCATTTAAGTCCATACCATTAAGTGAGCACCATTCCACAAGACCATTAAGATCTGATTGCAAATTGTAGTGATCCAAATCAGAGGTAATTATGTGAAATAATTTAAGGTCATCAGCAAATAGAAGAAATTGAGCAAAATTGAAGCTTTTATTTATGTCATTTATAAATAAATTAAAAAGGATAGGTCCTAAGTCCTAAGTGGGAGCCTTGAGATACACCCGATGTAACTATAATTTCATTAGAGAAATAATTCTTAATACGAACTATCTGCCTTCTATCTAATAGATAATTTCGAATCCAACTAAGCTATTAAGTAATTTTTCTGTAAAATGCACACTAAGGGCTACGTTTCACAAAAATCACAAATTACCCCCTTTAAAGGGATGAAAAGGGGGGTTCCGGGGCGAAATTTTTTAAGAAAAAGTTAGTCTCATAATAAGCTCCCCTTGATATACCAGAAAAAAAATAAAACCGGACTTGTGTCCATTTTGCGAGGTTGAACCTCTGTTTCCTACACTATTATCAAGAATAAAAGTTCATAAGATACATTCCTTGTTGAACGCTTATCATTGTCGAAAAAAAATGACAATTCGCAAATTATTTATCGGGGTTGACAGTTACTAAGTTACACTGTAGCTTAGCAACACTAGATTATGTATCTTTACGATTCCGAACTTAGTGCAAAAATTTATAGGTATTTACATAAGATTGGCTACAAAATTAAGCAGGTTTTAAAAAACTTGAATTTTATTTTGTTTTATCCGGTTTTAGAACAAGCAAAACTTTTTATCAAGAATGACATTTTTCGCTAAAATTGAAAATAAAAAAGTTTTTCCTCTTGGGCACCCCAACCATGGACACATTGTGTCACAGATTTTATGAAAAAATCGTTTTTTCTTTACTTAAGATTATATATACTACTGTAAAATTTATATTAATAATTCTATGTAGTGTTTTTAATGTTTCTAATGTTTTCACAATTGCTACAAGTAGTACGTTAGGTATATTATAATGTACTACTTGTAGCAAATGTGAAATATTAGGGTTTGAAAGGTATTGAAAGCTATCTACAATATTTATCTTAGCTCTTATATAGAATTACTATTTTCCAATTACTACTGCTTTCAATTTCAATTACAACAGCCATAAAATTATTATTTTATAGCAAATTCTTTTGTTTTCAGAGTTACTATCTAGCAGTAACTATACATGAGATTCACCATGCCACCAATACTAGAACACATTTTAAAAAACCTGACCAGAAGAAAGAAGGTAGACTGCAACAAACTTAAGTTTGGGAATATGACTCATACCACGAAGATGCGCAAAGAATCGTGTTTAGTAATGTTACCATAGAAACAGCCTGTGTTATGCTTGCTGTGTCGTAGTTTTAGAAGTAGGTCTACGTATCGAAGAGTGTGTTTGACTTTTTTATTTAATCCTGTTGGATATGTATTTTATTATTTTTTTTAGGTTAATGCTTACTATTGTTATGAAAACCGGTTAACCCATTAAAGATGTCGCCACATCTTTCAGAATCTCTTGTATGCAAGAGTAAGCAGTGTTAATGACTGTCTTAATTTGAATACGGATATAGCAGCTCTTCAGAATTGGTCGATACTAACGGAATAAGTTTGAATATAGGTAAAGTCGGAAAAATGAAAGATTAACCATGAACGATCATATCAATCACTTATTTTGTATGTCTTTTTCTAAAAATAACAAACGTTTGTTATGTGATTTATGTGATCATTCATGGGTAATCTTTCATTTTTCCGACTGTAAATGTTACTGTATTACATTTTCTAGATCTAGAGTTGCAATAGTCTTAAAGGACTTAAGTGTTTTCTTTGATTCACAGTTATCTTTTAATATGTAGTTATAATTCAATTGATTTTATTTATTTTATTTATCAACGGGCAAGCCCAATTACAATTAATGTTAAACTATAAATTCATAATACTGACTATATCTACAGTTACAATACAAAAGTTATCTATATCTATTATCTCTATCTCTATTACTTGAGCCAAGAGTACACAAAACCTGCCGCAAGAATGAGCCAAAGGTTGCAAAGAAATATATGTTGTCATATTGATTGGCTAGTCTAACAGTTCTTGAAATGAAGTTGTTAAATCCATAGTTAGTGTGATGTATAGGGTAATGGAAACTAGATATAGATCTGGTAGGTCTAGATGGAACGTATATTAATTTTATTGAGCAAAGAAGAAGCAGCAGCTCTACCATGCAGAATATTGTAAAAGGTAATATAATCTCTCTTCTTATGACGCATATAATGTAGCAAGTAAATCTGCATCATTGTAGTTGTCCAAGATGTTTAATTTGAAAGCAATCTGTTTAAGGAATTTATGCTCAACACGACACAAGGTCTCAATATGCACACCATAAAAAGGTGACCATACACAGGAAGCATACTCAAGATTGGGACGGACAAGAGAGCAATAAAGTGTTTTTAAGGCTGTAATCCTAGTAAAATCCTGTGTGCTTCTTCTGATAAAGCCAAGCATCTGAAATGCTTTGTTGACTACATTATTTAAGTGATCAGAAAGTTGTAGAGTTGCATCCAAAGTAACACCAAGATCCTTGATGAAAGGTACAGTATCTAGGCAATGCTGTCCAATCTTGTATTCAAAATTGATTGGGGATCTAGATCGAGAAAATGTAATGGCTTTGCATTTACATGGATTCAAAACCATCCCATTTCTTGTACACTAGTCCAACAACTTGATTAACAAATTGGGAGATTTAATCAGACATCTCAATTTTAAGTCATCGGCAAACAGCAAAAAAGGGAAGAAGAAAAACATTCGTGAATACTGTTTATAAAATTGTTAAACAGAAGAGGCCCAAGATGTGATCCTTGAAGAACCCCTGAAGGAACAAGAATTGATTTGGAAAGAAAATTACCAATTTTTACCATGTGTCTACGATTAGACAAATAGCTGCTAAACTAAGAAATCATTGGTTCATCAACACCAATCATTCTGAGTTTATGGACCAACATACCATGAGACACCCTGAGTCTGAGTCGAACAAAAAATCTACATAAGGTAATAGGTTAAGCTCAGTAGATCTATGGGGTCTAAACCCAAATTGTTGATCGATAAGTTTAGGCTCAAGTAAAGGAGTTAAAAAGTCACAAACCAGACTCTCAAACACTTTGGGTATCACACCAAGGACGCTAATAGGATGATAATTACTAACGAGAGATTTATCCCCGTCTTTAAATATAGGCTTAAGAAAACTTTCTTTCCAGTTATCTGAAATCTAGTAATCAGAAAAACACCAGTTTAAACGGAACAATTAAATATGTAATACAATGGCCTGGAAAGGTTAAAACTGCATTTCTTTAAGAACAAAGGAGGTATAGCGTCAGTGATTAATACCGAAGCTCTTCAACTGCTTGGTTTTGTTTGGCGTAATCCAAGGGATCTATCCTAGTTTTTAAGCATATCATTCAACTAGTTTCAAATGATTTGTAGATTCCATATTTTTGTTTTCAATGTAATCATTTTTGTGATATATGTAGTTATTTATACAGTGATGAGCGCACTAATAACTTACAAAATAAAGCAAAAGATGATAAACATAATATATTGTGAAGTAAAAAGAGATGGAACTAGTAGCGGTGGAAATTATTGATATAAACATATAAATTAACATTACATAGTTTCCCACTTTTAAAAGTATCAGAGAAGTATGAACAACTGTCACTGTGACAGGAGAATTTTATAAAATACTCATGTCACCAACATCTAAAGGCGGGAAACTAAGAAATATAATGTTAATTTATATCAATGGGAAAGTCCCCGTAGCTGGCTGTATACCATAGTTAAAAAACCATACTGAAGTAAAAACTTCTTTTGTATATTGGTATAAAAAGTTTTATTAAAAAACATAAAAGTCCTCCAAAAGGATTTGCAAAACGTTTTCAATCTGAATCAGATCATCCTCAGTGCCTAGAACGAAGTATTTCCACGTTAAAATGAATGCAAAAGGTTTAAAATTGTGACTAGGTTAAAGAAAAATGTGGCAATACTTACGTTCTGCTTCATAAAAGAAACTAGCAACTTATTTAAAATATCACTTAATATTCAAATATCACGCTACAAATATCACTTAATTATTATGTAAACCATTTATATCGATGTAACCTTTTTAAATAAGTTGCTAGTTTCTTTTATGAAGCAGAACGTAAGTATTGCCACATTTTTCTTTAACCTAGTCACAATTTTAAACCTTTTGCATTCAGTTTAACGTGGAAATACTTCGTTCTAGACACTGAGGATGATCTGATTCAGATTGAAAAGTTTTGCAAATCCTTTTGGAGGACTTTTATGTTTTTTAATAAAACTTTTTATACCAATATACAAAAGAAGTTTTTACTTCAGTATGGTTAATTTATATGTTTATATCGATAATTTCCTCTTTCCCTACTAGTTTCATCTCTTTTTATTTCACAATGTAGTACGTTTTCCATATTTGGCATTATTTTGCCTGTTATTAGCTCGCTTATCACTGTATGTTGTTGCTGTTTATTGTTTTTAATTGTTCAATATAATTAGTTTAGGATTCTTTATATTTATATTTGATATTAGATTGTAAAAAGGAGCTCTCCCATTGATAAAAAATGAATATTCTTTACTCCTTACTCTAAGATTCATATTTTAATGACTGAAATTGTCATTTTTATTTGCAGATTTTAATCATTGTTATACTCAAAGTAAGTATACCATTGAAGGATATTTTGAGTCTCCACAAACTCTTTGAATGTCCCGTTTAATATCCCTACAAAAATTTTGGAGAGTTTTCGGCAACAGCAATTACTTTTAATAATCATCTGATTCAAGATGATAGTGGAATCAGTCCAAATTTTTGACCAGATTGAGAGCTTTTTTAAGACAATACTTATTGAACAGAACTAGTGGAAGAAGAGTGGGTATTTAAGCTCTATCTAATTTTTAATTTACTATTTTATTTGGGAATAAAACCACAATTTAGGTTTGAAATTCAATTTATTTAATATTTGGCCGTCCACTTCAGAAATCGTTATCAAAATACAAAACATTAATAAAATCAACTCATTCGATGCCCATACTGTAAACTCAACTGATGTGCCCAAGCTGATAACAGTTCATTTAATAATTCAATACCACGACAGACACTCATGTGTTGTTGGTACCCCCGACGAAGCCCTCATGCTGACACACTGTCGGTGTGGGCACTAAATGAGTTAAACAAATTTTGTTTTTGTGGCTTGGTAGAAAAAAACTTCTAATAATTTAATTTTATGTGACTCATTCATATTGACAATTCAGACATATCGCCTAGTGAGAACAATAGTGGCGAAACACGAAAATCAACGTTTTTGAGTTAAGTCCATCAATCGACATCTAAATATGCCCTCTTTTATGTGCAATATCGGCTAACAATTATTTAATTTCCTTATTACTAGAGGGCGCCTACAAGTCTTTATGGTATTGTGAATTTGTCAAATATTTTGATGCATTAACGACGAAAGCACACCAAACTTTATATCAACACTGGCGAATCTGTAATTACGCCATGCTTGCATGTATTTGAAATATTAGATATTTTATTAAAGATAGTAGTACAATGCGCAATAGTGGCGAATGAGCACTTTTGTCTGTGTGGTCGGTTTTGCTTTTGTGTTTTTTTTATAAAACTTCTTACAGAGAAACTCAGTTTCAATCGTTCTTAGGTACTTAGAAATAGCAAATTAAGAAAGCGTCTATTCACTTTGGATCAGTATTGTTTAATTCCACACTATCGAGAACCAATATTCAGTTCTAAAAAGATGTCTTACAAAATAAATCAATTCCTTCTACACACAATCATTTCTTTAGTAGTTTGAAATACGAAACATACGTGAGTGAAATGATGAATTTAATTTTACTATTCATAGTTCTTTTGCTTACCTTTTATCTTTTATCATGTTTATCGTTTTCATAATTATTACTTAAGATCTTATTTTGTTATTTTTCTATTGTACTTTAGTTTCATTTTGCGAATAACTGGTGTGTACAATAAAATATTTTATTTGATGCGTTTAATTTATTTTTAAAAGTAAATTTTTTAATTATTTAAATTTCATTCATTTTCGTTCATTTTGAAGTTTCGTCACTATTGTTCTCACCAGGCGATATGTATTATATTATACATTTTGAATTTAAAAATCTAATTTTTTATTTCTAATTTTAGGTTTCGAGTTTTCCTGAATTTAAATCTTTTACTTATACAAAAGCATTTAGGAGACATGCTGCACCTTTTAGGAACTACACCTCTTTGCATTACATTGCGTTGCGAAACCATTTTATTTTATACAGTATACCTCTATTTTTCGTAATGTTCTAATATAGTTATTTAATGTTATTTTTAAATAAACCATTTGCAACTATACAGTCTTTTATTTAACATATTACCTAGGACAAGTTGTACCGAGATTAGTAACTTTATTTAATAAAATTTTTTTATTAGAAAGTCTTTTATACAAGGTATACTTTAACACGTTAACCCCTGGTATGATTTTTTTGTGAGATCTGTGGACCGGCAATTAATTTTAATATGGCTGTGAGAGACACGGTAAGGTCACGCAGTCCACTAAGATCACAGCACAGTGAGACAGATGCTGTCTCATGTGGGGCATGATGTGTTAAAAACATCACTATTGAGCTACATCATAGAACATTTTCCGATTGAAAATTCTTTTTTCAGTGCTGCTACACTACAAGGTATACATGGTTGAGCCACTAAATATATGGGTGAAAACCCATTAAATTAGTGGCTCACCATGTATACCTTGCAAGATCAGTGAAAATGGAATTTTCAATCAGAAAATGTTCTGTGACACCTTTTATAAAAAGAATTTTTAATAAAAAAAAATGTGACTTATGCTTATGCTATTCTGACTACCCGCACTGAGCCACATAATCCCCCTCACACACCTGCCAAGAACCCCATGTCAGGGAGTACAGAAAAAATAATGCAGATCTTGTGCTCTACTCCCACATTGGTATCACCAGCAGAGATATAAGTAGGTTTCGTTCAAGAAACAACCCTCTAGACTCTAGATTCTGGAAGAATTCTAACTGACAGGAATTTCAAGATAACCAACTATTGGCACAAAGATTGAGAGAAGAATGCATCTCCTGACATCCAGAATATTACATCCAGAATATTCCAGTATTACAAGCGAGCTACCAACATGAATTTGGGCCACACTGAACAGAATAAGAACTGGCAGGTTCTCTGAAGTAATCAAGTGGGGCAAAATACTCTCTCCAAATTACGATTGTGGTGCTGCACAACAAATGATATAAGTATCTAGTAGAGAAATGCCTGATCAGATCATACAATGGCAATTTTGCTGATTTCTTAGTTGCGACCAAAGCATCAATTGAATATATTTGCATAAAGTCAACTAACCATATAGTATAAAACAAAAGATACAAAGGATGTAAAAACCCTCAGATCAAGAAAGAGAAACCATATTACTTGAATGTTAATAATAAATGTAGAAAAAACTCTTTTTTGGTGATTTCTAACTTATATTTTTAAATATTAGGTTTGTTCTAGCGAACAGTCAAACTAGTCAGAAACCATCAGCAAACAGTTGGTCAGTGAGAGAACTGCATAATACAGTCACCAGTGCTATCCCCTATACTCACGCTGGTCAACTATTCGCTGATGGTTTCAAACCATTTGAAACTGATGCTAGAACAAACCTAATAATAAGTGTAAAGGAAATAAAAAAAAATTTAAGAAAAATCCTTTATAAAAGGTATATAATTTATTAAAATTCTCTAAAAAGGGCTACATTACATATGCAGAACTATATTTCCATCTGATTACAGATCATCATCAGTGCTCAACAGGCAGTGGGTATGAGCATGTGGTAGTGCCTGTATACAAAACATTTAATGGCACCCAAAAATACACAATTTTTTAAAAATCGTCTCGTAACATTTTTGAAAAACAACTCTAGTGGCGCCCTTAATTTGTTGGCGCTTGTGTGCGCTGCACACATTGCACACATGGACGGCACAACCCTGTGAACAGGATGCTAACATGCTAATCCACCAAGATTGAAAATATTTGGGTAAAAACCCTTTAAAATTATACAGTCATGGAAACATTGACTATAATTGTTATAAATATCATGCATGTTTTAAATATCACATGATTAGGCCCCAGGCACCATTTGACCCTCACTTGAGTTGAATTCGTTCAAAGGTTCTGCTATCAACTCAACTGAGTTGCCATCGACCGTTAAAAATGTGAGGTAGCAGAACCTTTAAACAAATTCAACTCAAGTGAGGGTCAAATGAGGCGCTCCGTGGACAAACGGCGAATACGCCAAATGGGCATTTTGAGAAAAACGCGATTAAAGTTGAAAAAGTGTTTTTAATTCAATAAGGGCGAATATACATGTCATCAAAATTTTGTAATGCGGTTAGGTAAAAACTATTTTTTTTATAAAAAGTTTTGCTTGTTAAGCAAATAAGATCACCCCATCTAAACCAAAATTATAATTCAGGATATTGAAAAAAGTTTTATTCAAAGGATATGATATGAAAAACATTTTTTAATTAAAAATTGTTCTGTTTAAGATAAATCAAAAACTAAAAAAACACCAAACAATAAATTATTAATTCAAGCAAAAATCCATAACATCATCCTGACTTTGTCCAGTTAGCGTTGCCAAATTGGTTTGTGATTCTTGGAGAGAGATCAGCTCATCAAAGAAACTCCTATGATGAAGCGGTATGTATGGAAGAAGTGACTTGATGTCTTTTATTTTTTCCTCTGAAAGTTTTATAGGCTGTTGGTATTTAGGAGACAAAACTGCGGCAGATAAATCAAACAAATGGCGTTGATATTCTCCTACTTTTCCTTTCTGCAAAACAACTTGTTCGGACAAAACATTTTGGTACGTTGGTTGTATGGAAAACCCTTGTTTGAACAACTTGGAGTAAAGAAATACTTTACCATCTTTAAAACTAGCAGTTGATTTTCTTTTTGTAATTAACTTCTGAAGAGCAGTGAAATCAAAAAACATTGATGATGTCATTTTTACTACTTTGAATGGTCTGACCTTCCTTGATGAACGAATTAAGTCAATATAGTGGTCTTCAGAATAAACATCAATATTTCGAAGCCTTAACTCAATGTGACCAAAATCCCTGTCACAAGGTAAATATGAATGTCCAGGAATCATAAAGTAATGTTCTATGAAATCAAATTTTAATTCATGAATTTTTTTCAAACAAGCTAAAACAATGTTCATATTTTTGTTCTGGCCCCCACAATTGTCACTAAATAGCACAACTTTTTTGACTTGATGATCCATAGAATCAAAGTAATGGGACAAGCAGCTTGCTATTTCACATGAACCACGACCTCCAGTACTTTCATTCCACATGTACATAACACATTTTCCAGATTTAACATCATGGACTGCAAAATTGTAGGTCCAAAGCTTCCTTTTGTAATACTGTACAGATGTTGTCAGTTTAGGGGTAGGGAGAGTTTGCTGCAGATCTATACAAATTGCTGAAACTGAGTCTTCATTATTACTTTTATAACTTTTAAGTATTTTTTGAACTGCTTTGGCTCGTCTTAAATGAAGTTCCTTGGCAACTTGCAATTGGTTACGTTGTAAATCATCACAATTTGAAAGTTCCATATCTGTTTTGTCACAAAAATTACAAGTATCCGACTTAGGAGGGTTGAAACCAATATTGAATTTTTTATTAAATGTGTCACGATAGAACCGTGAGCTGACAGGGTCAATTAAAGGGTGATTTTCTGTCATCCACTCACAGTACAGGTCATACAACTTGTTTATGTTTAAGTCTGTGGAAAGGTACTTTCGGTAAGGGCTTTTTGCTCTGCTGTAATGGCTTGAACATTTGGGTAAACTATTTACATGTAACATTACAGTTTCTTTCATTTCTACACTTACTTTGTTAACTGGATTTTTATTTCCTCTTCTGTCCAATTCTACAGTGCCACTTGTGGATACTTTATTCAAAACAGTTCGAACCCTCTTTTCAGTGACACCATGAATCGCATAGAATGCTTTTCTGCAGACTTTAAATTCATTGCTTTCAAAAAGTACACTGTACTCAATACTACGTAACTTTCGACTAGGTCGATTTTTAATGCGACAACGGTTGACAGAAACAGATTTCACTCTTTTAGATAAGTAAGCGTTTTGTAGGTTATACTCAGATAATTCCCAAAAGTTTTTAAAAATTATACTAATTTTCTCCAAACCTACTTTCTCAAAACATCCACAGGAACAGGGACTTCCCACAGTCCGCTTAGGCACAAGTTTTCTGTTTTTAATGGTGCTGTATTCTTCACCTGAGTTTCTTTTAACTTTATTCACATTCTTTTGCCACGTGTCTTCAGTTTTCGACCTTTTTCTAGTGTAGCCTTTGTTCTGGTCTTCTGTAAACTCGCTTTCTGACATTGTAGCAGTAAAATTTTAACTTTATTAGTAAAGTAACTCAAACTATTCAAACTAATCAAAATAAAAACTACTTGTTTTGACAAGCAAAACGACACTGTAGCTTAAAACGGTAAAAATAAGACGGAAATCACGGAAATTTTATTCAGAAATTTGGCAAGACAGAAGTGGGAGGGCTAGCTGTGTACCGACGTAGCAGTGGTGTATTCGCCGTTGTTCCACGGAACATTTACCATACTTTTTAAGATTCATACAGTTTGCTTCCGTTAAGTCAACCTATTATAGTTCTGAATAGAAAGGACGAATAAACCATGTTATGGTGGTACATTGTTCGAATAATGATCAGGCTATCCATTGCATTAAAAAAAAAAAAACTGTAACTGGCGTATTCGCCCTTTTTCCTCGGAGCGCCTCAAATGGTGCCCGGGCCTAATCATGTGATATTTAAACGTCCATGTTATTTATAACAATTGAGGGGGCCAGACGTAAAAGGGTTTAAGTGCAATTTTGATAGTTCTGAGATAATCAGCTTCAAAGTTGTTTGAGTTTTATAAATTCTAGGAGTCATTAAACTAAAATATGTCTAGTGTACAATGTACTATAAAATGATAAAAATATAAGGGTATATTATTACTCTTACTACCTATATCCTTCCTTTTTTTCAATTAATAAAAAAATGTACTTGAATCAGTGCATGGTGTGGATAAATAAAAATAAAAAACGGTCTAAGTGCTGATGTTAACTACATATTATCAATCATTTTTGTCACAGCTGTTAGCCACAGTGTAACTACAACTGGCACGTTGCATAATACTTAATTAGTCTTCAAAATTGGTCACAAATCTAGTATTTAGTTACTTAAAAAATAATCCTGTATTAACACGGGTTTACACATTACAGAATACTAAAAATAGTTTTGTGGTAAAATGGTTCAAGCGCACTTAAACCCGTTTATTACTATTTGTTTTTACAGAATACTAAAATATTTAACGTGGCTAAAGGTTCTAGTTTTAAACCAAAGCCAGAATCAGAGAAAAAAAAGAATACTAAAAATAGTTTTGTGGCAAAACGGTTCAAGTACATGGTTAAACCTGTTTACTACCAAAGCAAACTGCAATTGTTTTCAGTGAACTAAATGTAATGACGATAGAAGGCGACTATAGGGCGATAGAAGGTGACTATAGGGCGAAATATGCTTAAATTGTTTTACCACAAATACCATTTAATTATGTGAATGTGTATGAGTAAAATTTCAAAAAAGTGCACTAAACCCTTTTACTTCTAACCCCCTCAATTGTAGTCAATGGTTCCATGACTGTATAATTTTAAAGGGTTTTTACCCAAATATTTTCCATTGTGGTGGCTTAGCATGTCAGCATCTTGTCAGTACTGATAATCTGTAATCAATTCGAAAACTAGTTCTGCTTTTGTGATGTAGCCCTTTTTAGGGAATTTTAATAAATATACCTTTTATAAAGGATTTTACTTAAATTTTTTGTGATGTATGGTATTCGCGGTGTGCAAGTACTTGGAAGGGAAACGAGAAACGACTGTGCGTGAGTCACAGAGAAATATTGCAACTATCTTAAATAATTGATATTGTCAATTGAAATTGTCAAATTGACGTATATTTCATACCTTCTGTCATTGAAGCAAAAAAATTATATATTGCTCCACAATATTGATGATATGCAATTATTATATAAAGGTAAATTTAATTAATTGTATTTTGCTTGCAGTACTGCATTTTAATAACTAATTTTATTTACTACATACAATTGTTTACGTTTGAATAACATAACCTGCATCTTATTTTTTCTTCCTATTATTTTTTTGGACTATGGCCTTGACAATTATCCAGTAACCAGGACTAATATCATTGGCCAATATAATTAAAAAAGCGAATAAAAGTACAGAGCGTAGAAATAGAGGTCGCTTTGCTGAACTTGCATGGTCCCAATACAGCCAGCTACAGGAAAATCTTTTTCCTTGTGGATTTGTAAAGATTAATACTTCTATTAACAGTGAACTTAAAAAATATTTTTTAAATTTCAATGTCATCCCTTTGCGAAGCATTATAGGGAGGTAGGGGGTAAACAAGCATATTTTTGTCAAATTTAATAAAAATTGGTTTTAAAGAAAGGTTTATCTTTGAAAGTTGTTTTTTAATAGAGTTTAAAAGTATCTCATACCAATGGTTTGTTTACATTTTTATATACTTAGTTAGTTTGTCTAATGGAATTTTTTAAGGTTAATTTTGTGTTTCATACAACTTTTTCTAGTTCCTCTAATAGGAATATCTTACATTCAATAAAAGGGAAACTAAAAAAATGTCTTTTGCTTAGAAAAATATATTACAGAAGGAAGAAGTGGACCATATCCTTGTACCATCAAAAGCATGTTTTGAAAGTGAAGTTTCAAGTAGATTGTCAAATTGACAATATATGAAAAAGCTGTAACCAGAAAACCACCAGAGTAAAAATTAAAATACTCAAACCCTGTCATATTATGAAGGATACACTTTGAGCCTCTCTTTAAGATAACCAATCATTGGCATATAGATTGAGAGAAGAATGCATCTCCTGGCACCTGGAATATGCCATATATGACAATCAAGCTAGGGTCTAGAGTCTAGATGGTTCTGACCAACCAACATGAATTAAATAGAATAAGAACAAACTAGCAGGTACTCCGACTCACTTGTCAAGTGGGGCAAAGTACCTTCTCCAAATTGCGATTGTGGTACTTTAAGAAATTGTCGTTAAACAACTGGGGGTGGAATACCAGATTAGATCCTACAATGGCAATCTGATTTCTCAGTTGTGACCAGAGTCAATTGAATATATTTGTCAACTCAGCCTAAAGCAACATGAGATAAAAAGGATGTAAAAATCCTCAGATCAAAAACCAGAAACCATGTTACTTGAATGTTAGTGATACATGTAGAAAATACTCTTTTTTTTAGTGATTTCTAATTTAAATTGTTAAATGTTAACCAGTGTAAAAGTTAACACTTCTATGAACAGTGAACTTAAAAAATATTTTTTTAAATTCCGATATCATTCCTTTGCTGACCAAGATATAGGAGTTAAAATAAATGGCACTTTAATAAACAATTTGAGATACGCTGATGACACAGTATTAATAGCAGAAACCCCGGAAGATCTCCAAACACTGAGTAACAGAATAGTAGAGTGCAGCGAAAAGTTCGGTTTATCACTTAACATCAAAAAAACAAAAATAATGATGGTGTCGAAATCTCCACAAAGTTTTTCTGACATAACCGTACATGATCAAAGAATTGAGCGTGTTAGAAAATATAATTACCTGGGAACTGTGATTAATGAAAACAACGACAACTCTGAAGAAATCAAGATCAGAATAGAAAAAGCTAGAGCTACTTTTACCAAAATGAAAACAGTTTTATGAGGAAGAGAGCTAAGTTTAAATCTTAAAATTCGCCTGATGAGATGTTACGTGCTGTCAGTTCTTTTCTATGGAATGGAAGCTTGGACACTGAAAAAGATCGATACAAGGAAAATAGAAGCATTCGAGATGTGGATATACCGCAGGATACTGAGAATATCGTGGACAGAGAGAGTGACAAACATGGAAGTGTTGCGAAGGATGCAGAAAGAAAAAGAACTTGCGCTTACTATTAAAAAGCGCAAACTGCAATACTTGGGACATATAATGAGGGGACAAAAGTACCAGCTACTACAATTAATTATTCAGGGAAAAATAATAGGTAAAAGATCCATTGGCAGAAGAAAACATTCATGGTTGAAGAATTTAAGAGATTGGTACAAGTGCAGCAGCTGCCAATTATTTAGATCTACGGTATCAAAAATACGCATAGCCTTGATGATAGCCAAACTTCGGAACAAGGACGGCACCTGAAGAAGATCATTCCTTTGGGAAGCATTGTATGAGAGGTAAATGAGCATTATTTTGTCACATTTAATAAAAATTAATGTTGTTCTGAAGCTATTTCCTTGTGGCATTTTTATAATCAACTATTTTCAATGGGAAATAAGCCACAATTTTACAAAAAAAAAATGATTTTATCGACGTTTCGAGGCTTAAGTTGGGTGTCGTTGTCAAAATACAAAATAATACTGTTATTTTTTATTTAATAACGTTAATAAAATCATTTTTTTGGTCAAATTGTGGTTTATTTCCATTGAAAATAGTTGATAATAAAAATTAGTTTTAGATAAAGGTTTATCTTTGAAAGTTATTTCTTAGAAGAGTTCAAAAGTATCTCATACCAAAGATTTGTTTACATTTTATATAGTTAATCTCTTGTTTGTCTAATGAAATTTTTTATAGTTTTCATACAACTTTTTCTAGTTCCTCTAATAGGAATATCTTACATTCAATAAAAGGGAAACTAAAAAAATGTCTTTTGGTTAGAAAATATATTACAGAAGGCAATAAGTGGACCATATCCTTGTACCATGTGCATGTTTTGAAAGTGAAGTTTCAAGTAGACTTGTCACATTGACAATATATGAAAAAGCTGTAACCAGAAAACCCCCAGAGTAAAAATTAAAATACTCAAACCGTGCCATATTATGAAGGATACACTTTGAGCCTCTGGCCCATGTCCTGGATGAAGTTGGCAGCTTGCTGGCGATTGGAAAGTTCCTTGTGTGCATCGAAGCCACATTTTCTCGATGGAGTAGTCTCTAACTGTTCCTTCGTAAAATACCACCTATCGCTCGGGTTCGACGGGGTCGGGGTAGCCATTTACAAGTTATGAGTATTTTGTTAACGCAGATGGCGTTAATATTATTAGAACTAAAGTCCATCAAAATAATTACAGTCAAACGTGACTGTATAATTATCCACTATGAATGATACCACGCTTAAATTTTACTATAACAATTAATGAATAATGTCAGGCGAGCACTTATCACAAAAAGAAATGGAGAATGGAGGTTATTAATTGCGTCACTGAGATTGGGAATTTCCAGTGTGTCTTGCGATTAGTTTCAGTTTTTGTGAAATTTAGAAACCGTACAATTAAATATATCACCTCTAACTAAAGTATGTAGTTTGCATAACAAATTAAGATATTTTTTAATAGTTACGATATAATTTTAAATACTTAAATTCGTACATACACAAAATCGCAAAAATTGATGTTATCCACTACTCGATGGCCGACCAACCATGCTTAACAAGTGTAGCACTGAATAAACATTCACATCCAGAAATACAGTCCCACAATAGCCTAATTTTACCCGTTTAAGTTTTTATAAATCACACAAGATTTTATCCAACAAAACAAAATTAATAATACTTGATACTTCTGAAATAACTGTAAATAAAAATATCAGTTTGGTTGTTGGTTTGACTAGTGCCGTTCTTGGAATTCTGTAGGGAGTGTCTATTACTACGACAACGGCATTTTTTCACAACTATAAATGTATGATTATTATAGGAAAAAAATTATTATTAATGTGTAAAAATATAATTGAAACATTTTATAATTACCAAATATACTATTGATTGTATTTTTAAAAGAAATTAGCATTTATTTAAACTTGTTTTAAGTCTTTGTGTTGGTATGTATGATCCAGTTTACCAACTAAGAAACTTGTCACTCGTCATTGTCAGCCTTCATTAATGCCTTTCAATTCTCAAAATTAAATTCCGAAAGAGAGCGCTCAAAATTTCAAAGATGGACGATAACTCTAGGAAAACAATTCATTTTGTCATTTGACTTCACAGTTTTAAAACGTTAAATTAAAATCATTTACACGAGTGTTTTGCCAAAGTAACCACTAAGTTTTGCCACTAAGACATCTTATAAGTTAAAGACACTCAAAATTATGTTTCATGTGTATGCATTCATTAAAATTTGATGCTAACTATTGATTTGTTTTTACCTTTTTTCATAAAAAAAGCTGGCTTCCCGATAATCACATAGCGTTTTAAAAATTATTAATCTATCTTAGAATTTCTAATTTTGTTTTTAATTTTATTAATAGGTACACTACAAGTTTTTTTACACCAACAGATAACAATTTTTAATTAAATAAAAACTGGAAACTAAGTAAGTATAGGTGAATTTATTTTATAATAATTGTGTTCTGGAAATTACGAGGTGGTCGAAATATTTTGCATAACAATGTACAGAATATATACTACATTTTATTTATTTAATTTTGCAGTCGCTTAAACATTAAAAAATGCTACGTTTAATACAAACGTTAAATTAACAAAATGAAAATGTGTGATTTGGCATTGGTTAGTTTAGGTCATTACGTAGACGTAGAGTATAATAGGAATGAATACTGAGGAACACTGCTATAGTTTTTTTAAGTCGAAAGTTAATTGCAGCATAAACTGACCTTAAATATGTACACAAATTAATGGCAGTCAATTGTTTTCCTAGAGTTGATGCTTTTCAAATTCGCTACCAGACGTCGCCCACTTTGCGCTTCCTCGCCAATAAAAATACTGGGTGCGTTCGGACGACCACAGCGGCTGGACAGCTGAGCCAGCAGTAGCTGTCAGACGTCACCGCTGGAAGCCAGCCGCTGAGAGATTTACTAAGCTTTCCCTATCACGGCTGGATGCAACCACTCAGCCGATTTCTGCTGCCAGCCAGCCGCTATGGTCGTCCGAACGCACCCACTGTTATTAAATAAAACAAAAAGAAGAATGTGTTTTGACATCTGACATTGACATATATTTAAAATTTTCAAAACTTCATATTTATGAAAGAAAATAAAAAATATATCTGTGATAATATTCCTGAGAATTAAATATTGTGTGAAAATTTGATAATGAATGATCTTTTTATGAATGATACTTTTGAAGATATTACATTTACACAAAATATTTTTACAAGAAAATCAGTTCCTCATCTTTATACAAATTCTTCAAATGAGGAACATGTTTCTCAAAGTCCAAAGTTTAACAAAAATGAAGAAAACGGGATACTTTTTGATGATTCTGTATTTTTATCACAATTATCATTTACGTCTGAAGAAGACTCGACTGAAAAAAATATACCTGAACCAGTAAGTCTACAAGAAATTATTAAAGAGTCTCAAAATTGTCTGTCTGAAATTGTATATGAAGAAAAAGAAGTCTCTGGGACACAAATATGTAGTAGTAAAAAAGCTTTATGTGATAAATATAGTACAGAAATAAGTCAATCTAGTAATTCGGCCATTTTATTAAAAAATAATTTAGATTTAACTCAGCTTTCTTCATGGGGACTGCCCAAAGCTGTTTTAGAAAAATACGAGTCCAGAAATTTGAGGACTATGTTTTCGTGGCAGGTGGACTGTCTTGCTAATGAGGACGTCTTGAATGGTAAAAACCTCGTGTACTCAGCTCCAACATCAGCAGGAAAAACACTAGTAGCAGAAATATTAGCTATCAAAACCATTCTAGAAAGAAAGAAGAAAGTTATTTTTATTTTACCATTTGTTTCTATAGTCAGAGAAAAAATGTTCTACTTCCAAGACTTACTAGAAACAAGTGGAATAAGGGTAGATGGTTTTATGGGATCGTATAATCCACCAGGGGGATTCAAAGCTGTACAGTTTGCTATATGTACGATAGAAAAGGCTAATAGTTTAATAAATAGATTGTTGCAAGAAGAAAACTTAGATAGTATCGGAGCTGTTCTTATAGACGAAATACACCTGCTGGGAGATCCTAGTCGAGGATATCTTCTAGAGTTACTTTTAACTAAATTAGGGTAAGTAATTAGTTTTGTTTGATTCGTTTTTTTTTGACAACCTTCCATAGAGGTATCAATCCGCCAATGAACAAGCAGAATTGATTATAAAAAGGAAGAAGAAGAAGAATTAGTTTTGTTGTGCTTTCAGTGCTTTTCCTGAAAATCTTGTTCTAGTGCACTTTAGAAGACCAAAATTAAGCATTTTTTCAAGATTTTTTTTCTCAGAAGCTTTATTAGAAATGAACATAAAACTTTTTACATATCAATATCTAACTCTAAGGGCCGGTTGTTCGAACGCTAATCAACATTGATCACTATCAAATATTTAATTACTGTCACAACTGTCAATGTCAACTTTGGTTGGGTTACTGAAAATATAGTTAATTATAATTATGAGATTAGTTAAGCAATTAACATAACAATTATTAACATAATTGATTAACTAATTTCATAATTGTCATCAATAATTATGTTTTCGGCAACCCAACCAAAGTTGACATTGACAGTTGTGACAGTAATTAAGTATTTGATAGTGATCAATGCTGATTAGCCTTCGAACAACCGGCCCTAAGGGCCGGTTGTTCGAACGCGAATCAACAATTATCATTATCAAATATTTAATTACTGTCACCAAACTGTCAATGTCAACTTTGCTTGGGTTGCTGAAAACATAATTAATTAAAATTATGAGATTTATTATCAATTATGTTAATAATTATTGTTATACAGTGGAACCCCGTTAACTCGGATTAATTGGGACCGCGGCCGATCCGGGTTATCGAAAATCCGGGTTAGCCGGAGAAAATGGTAAAAATTAATAAAATATGGTATGCTTACAGATAAACTCCATTATAATTGTCACACAGACACTGGTAAACCACGTTCGCATTCCACACAAAACCACACATACAAAGCGTCGTCAAATGTCTCATTCTTAGCTTTATTAGCTTTGCACCGATTGTCCAAACTGTCTTTTGTTATCATTTTGAAAAAATATTCTTCGATTTTAGTTCTATTTTTCTTCCAATCCGATACTGTAGATGTACCGACACCATAACTTAATGCTGCAAGATTCACCTTTATCAATTCTACTTAATGCTTCTAGTTTCTTTTCCATTGTCACTACAACATTTTTACGTTTTGTTGCCCTTATAGACAAAAGACACGCAAACACAAAATCTGAATAAATTTACGAACGATTACAAAACCGAAGCGAACAATACGACTTTACTACACACAATACCGTCTCTGATGTTATGTTATTTAATAATAATGATAACTAAGACCATTGTTAAAAAAAGAATTTTAATAGTCTTTTCTAAACAATGCTAAGAAAGTTTCAAATAAATAAAGGATAATACAGGTGTCTGTTTTCAATAACACCACAATGAATGTGGTGTGCCATGAGTCATTTTTACTATGGTAAATGTATTTCAATCCGGTTCCATTATCTCTCAAATATTATATTACATAGAGTTGGTACAAAACCTCGTGAACCTTGAAAATGTGTATGTATAACCGAAATAAAATGAAGCAAAAAACATACGACTATTTTATTTGCTGCGAATTGCGCGACAGGGTCCCATCTGCACCCTGATATTTTCAGTAATGTCGGATTCAATCGTTTCGTTCGTATATTGACGTCACCAAATGAATGAATTAGGTTCACGAGATTTTGTAACAGCAATACATTTTTATTGTTGAAATGTTTGTCTGATAAAAATCAGTCCGGGTTAGCCGGAGTTCCGGGTTATCGGGGGCCGACTTATCGGGGTTCCACTGTATTAATTGATTATAGTTTCAGAATTGTAATCAATTATGTTTTTAGCAACCCAACCAAAGTTGACATTGACAGTTTTGACAGTAATTAAATATTTGATAGTGATCATTGTTGATTAGCGTTCGAACAACCGGCCCTTAGAGAATACAAAAAATATATCTTTTTTCATTTGTAGACGTACACTAATATTGTAGTCGGCGCCAAAGTCGAGGCCTCGAAAAAAAGTAGTTCCGATGGCGGGTAGTTAATCTCAGGATTGAGATATCTGAAACAAAAAAATCGTGCCGCATTTGAAAAAGGAAGGTTCCTTACGTGACCATTTACCACCATTAGTGAAAAATTCCACAAAAAAAAGATTTTACGGAAATTTAAAAAATTTTTGTGAAAAAATCACCCCTTTTTCTTCAGTTTTTCATGGTTAAAAAATATTTATTTTTTATTTTTTGGTCAAATTGTGGTAAATTGTCATGTAAGAAACCTTCCTTTTTCAATTGCAGTGCGATTTTTTTGTTTCAGATATCCCAATCCTGAGATTAACTGTCTGCCATCATTTTTCGAGGCATCGACTTTTGCGCCCTCTGCAATATTAGTGCACATGCATAAATGAAAAAAGATATATTTTTTGTATACCCTATTCCACGAACATACGCCTGTTTTGGATTACTTCGACAACGAATATTTTACTGTGCAAAATAAGAAGAACGAAAGTAAATTGCAAATTACATTGTTGTTTATTGGAATAATTATTAGCGCAATTTACTTTCGTACTTCTTATGTTGCACAGTAAAATATTCGTTGTCGAAGTAATCCAAAACAGGCGTAAGTTTGTGGAATGGCCCATACTCTCCAAGAGTTAGATATTAATATGTAAAAAGTTTTATGTTCATTTTTAATAAAGGTTCTGAGAAAAAAATGAAAAAAAAGTCATGTACAAGCTGACTTTTTTTATTTTAATACGATTTAACTGAAATATTAAGTTAATGACATTTATGGTTTTTCGTATACAGGGTGATTGATTAGTAGGGTAAAGCTCAATAGCTCCGCTATAGTAATAGATAGCAATAAAAGTTAATGACAAAAATTTTAGCCACCTTTGAGCTTCACATTACAAAATTAGTTAGAATGTTACAGGGTGTTCGATAACACAGTGTCAGACCTAACTTATGTTTTTTTAAATGGAACACCCTATATTTTATTTTATATTCGAAATCCTGTTAACTTCTCCATCACAAAAATATAAAGGTTTGTAATGTTATACAGGGTATTTACAAAGTTATAACCAATTTTGTATGAAAATAGTAACAAGTTCAACTCCCTGTATAAATAAAAATAAGCACAACAGCAATGGTTTATTAATGCCATATTTTTTTATTTATTGTCAAAATTTTTAAGAATTATTGATATTGCTAATTTTCTTTATATCAAATACAGGGTGAGTCAAAATGCAAGTACATTATTTTCTCAGTAACGTTAAATGGAACACCCTGTATTTTATATTTTATATCATTATTGAAAAGTAACATTACCATACTTTAATTTTTATATAACATTCCCTATGCTCAAATTTATTAGTTTTCGAGATATTTTCATTTTTCAGGGCAAATGGTGTTTAAATTTATCTAAATTTTAAGTAAGCCATGACTGAATTGACAATTGAAGATTACCGATTATCAATCCGGTAATCAATGTAACACTGTAGCAAATAAAGAAATAAGAATAATTTATTAGTAATACATTTTACAAACAAAAACAACCACTACATGCAACATTTTTGAAACAATTAAAAACTATCTTTTTATGTAAATGCAGCAAATAAACAAAGAAAATTAGTAATAAATTTTACAAAAAATCACACAAACACAAAATACAATATTTTGTGAAGACAATTAAACACGAACATAAGTTTGTGTTTAATTGAGAACATAAGAACGAAACATAATTTATCAGTAATACATTTTGCAAAAAAACATATTTGAAAAAATTAGAAGCTACTTTTAATAAAATATTTTTAATATTTAATTACATACGGTGTTCAAAATTATTCCCTAACACATTTATGTACGCCTAAAAACGATCATTGAATGAGCTGCTTACTCTACGGATCATTTGTAAATTAACACATCGAAATACACTTTGTATTCTATTTTTCATCTCATCCCTTGTTGTTGGAGGTATTTTATAAACTTCATTATTAACGTAACCCCAAAAAAATCAGTCCAGTTTATTAAATTCTGGTGATTTGGGTGGCCAAGCTACTGGTCCATTGAAAAATGAAAATATCTTGAAAACTAATAAATTTAGACTTAGGGAATGTTATCTAAAAATTAAAGTACGGTAATGGTACTTTTCAATAGTGATATAAAATACAGGGTGTTCCATTTAAAATTACTGAGAAAATAATGTACTTGCGTTTTGACTCACCCTGTATTTGATATAAAGAAAATTAGCAATATCGACCATTCTTGAAAATTTTGACAATACGTTAAAAAATATGGCATTAATAAACCATTGTTGTTTTGCTTATTTTTATTTATACAGGGAGTTCAACTTGTTACGATTTTCATATAAAATTGGTTATAACTTTGTAAATACCCTGTATAACATAACAAACCTTTATATTTTTAAAATAAATAAAAATAAATTTCGACCATGAAGAGTCTACTTGCATAGCCTCTTTGATAAGGGGTAGAGACCCCGAAACACGGTGTCAGAAGATGGCAAGAGACTCGAATTGAATCAAAACGAAAACGATTATTTTCTTTTCTTTATATTTTTGTGATGGAGAAGTTAACATGATTTCGAATTTAAAATAAAATATAGGGTGTTCCATTTAAAAAATCATAAGTTTGGTCTACCACTGTGTTATCAAACACCCTGTAACATTCTAACTAATTTTGTAATGTGAAGCTCAAAGGTGGCTAAAATTTTTGTTACGAAATTTCATCGCTATCTATTACTATAGCGGAGCTATTGAGCTTTACCCTACTAATCAATCACCCTGTATAGAATTTTCCAATTTATAGGTACATATCTAAAAAAGATGACTTAAAAATCCAAATCATAGGCATGTCAGCTACTCTTCCAAATCTGCCCCAGATCGCTAAATGGTTGGGTGCAGAATTATACACCACTGATTTCCGTCCAGTCCCATTAAACGAGCAAGCCCACGTATGTGGAGAAATATACAACCCCATGATGAATCTGGTTAGAACATTGAGTCCGCTGCCGGAATTGAAGACTGACTCTGACAATATTTTACAGCTTTGCCTTGAAACTATTAAGGAGTCGTGCTCTGTATTAATATTTTGTCCTACAAAAAACTGGTGTGAGAATTTGGCACAGCAGATTGCAACTGGGTTTTATAAAATAGGTAAGAGGTAGAATTTTTGTTGATAATTTATTATAAATTCAATAAAGCATCTGAATGTTAGTCACTCTCACATAATTTTGAAACAGACGATAAGGTATCAAGATAGCTGAATATTAGGTATATTTGAGTATCAAAAATGTAGACACTTCTTCTTCAAATGCAAATCCACTAATGGATGTTGGTGATCACATTTTCGATTAACTCTTTGTTTCTTGCAATGTGTATCAGAGATTGTATGTCGTTAATCCCTGTCCATTGCCTTATGTTTCGGAGCCAAGACATCTTCTTGCGTCCTATTCCTCTCTTGCCTTCAATTTTACTCTGGATTATAAGTTGAAAGCCACATTTCGAAGGCTTCTATTTATTTATTTTATTTATTATTTATTGACGGACCGAAGTCCATTAGTACATAATACAATTAAAATGTCACACAAACTAGAAAAACAATTCAAAATAAGATCTAGTACAAAATTGGTAAATACATAATAAACAATAATAAAATTACTTGCTCTCATTTTACAATTGAGAGCTAGTCCTATAATATAAAGTAATAAAATCTAAATATCTAAAACATTTTGCAATTGACAAATACAACTTATCTTAGAACAAAGACAATAACAGTAGGTAATTGACAAATCAGTCCTGAAATTAAAACATTAAGTTAAATATAATAAATGTAATTGTGTGTAAAACGCAGTAAAGTCGTTCATAAAGAAATCAACATGCGGAGATAATGTGTTTGCTAATTTAATAGTTTTACAGAGATAGGAACTTGAACCATAGTTTGTACGGTTAATGACTTCGTGGAAGGTGGTCACAGAACGGGTGTTTCTTAAAGGTACACGTAGACCAATTTTATTTAAGAGTGAGATACAGAATTTATGACCATGAATTAAGTTATATAAGAAGCAAAGATCTTTATGTTGACGACGACTCTGTAAGGAGTCAAGTTGAATAATTTGCAGTAAAGACTCATAACTTTGACCAGTGAAATGCATCTTATAAGCATAATAACGTAAGAATTTACGCTGAACTTGTTCGATTTCATTAATGTGACAATTATATTGAGGTGACCAAACACATGATGCATAATCTAAATGTGGTCTAACCAAAGAACAATAAAGAAGTTTTAAAGAACGACCAATCATAAAGTCATAGCTACATCTTTTAACAAAGCCAAGCATCTTTAATGACTTAGAAACCATGCTATTAATGTGTAGGTTGAAATTCAAGTTAGTGTCAAGAATAACACCCAGATCTATAACTGAGTCAACTAATTATAGCCGAGTGTCCCGTATATAGTAAGAATTATGCTCGAGGTTTCTCAGTCGAGTAAAAGTTATAGCATGGCATGTGTTTGCATTTAAGTCCATGCCATTAAGTGAGCACCATTTCACAAGATTATTAAGATCTGATTGCAAATTATAGCGATCCAAATCAGAGGTAATTATTTGAAATAATTTAAGGTCATCAGCAAATAGAAGAAATTGAGCAAAATTGAAACTTTTATTTATGTCATTTATAAATAAATTAAAAAAGATAGGTCCTAAGTGGGAGCCTTGAGGTACCCCGATTTAACTATAATTTCGCATTAAAGAAATAATTCTTAATACGAACTATCTGTCTTCTATCTAATAGATAATTTCGAATCCAACTAAGCAGAGGATCAGAGAAACCTAACTGTTCGATCTTATGTAACAATAACGTACGGTTGACCCTATCAAATGCCTTGGAAAAATCTGTATAAATCGCATCTAGCTGTTGTTTGCTTTCCAAGGCTTCATTTAAGAAGGAGGTATAATTTAACAAGTTCATTTCAGTTGATCTCTCCATAACAAAACCATACTGTTGTTCAATTATTACGTTTTGTATAGTAGGCTTAATTTTGTCACATATTAAACTCTCGAATAGTTTAGGTATAGTATTAAGGATACTAATAGGTCTGTAGCTTTGAACCCTGCTTCTATCGCCACTCTTGAATATCGGTGATATAAAACTAACTTTCCAAACGGATGGGAATTCACTCGTTTGTAATGATTTTTGAAAAATAAAGAATAAGGGACCGGCAAGATTAAAACTACAGTATTTCAGTAACTTAGGTGGGATTCCATCATGCCCTGGACCCTTATGTATGTTTAGCTGAGATAATTTGGTATATACCTCTGAAATAGATAGTCACAACCAGCAATGTTGAAACTAGTGTTAGCCCTTGCACTATTTGGAATAGGACATTCGTCCTCACTATATACTGCAGCAAAGTACTGAGCAAACATCTTGGCTATGGTAGGATCATCGGAACTGGTTTGGCCATTATGGTTTAAAGTGTTCGGAATGCTATTCTTGTTCCTTTTAGAATTTACGAACCTCCAGAAACTTTTAATGTTACTTGGAAGTGTATGTTCAACGTTTGCTACAAACTGATTGTAAGCTTGACCTGATAAGGACTTGCATATCAACCTTAATCTAGAAAATTCATTGTAGTCTTGAGGTAACCTGGTCACTTTAAATTTCTTATGAGCCTTCTTTTTAGCAATGATGCAGTTTCTTAACTCTAATCTGTTTATATCCCTCGTTTTGATTGTCTAGCCCTCTACGCCATATAGCGGCACCAACCATATGTAGCACTTAGTAAATGTAGACAGTAGTCTTAGTAAATGTAGTAATGTAGACAGTAAATTCCAAATGGTGATGATCATTCTGAATTATTCTTGGTCTTCCAGTGGCGTACATTTTTTTTTGTAAGGGTGAGAGTGAGAGTGAGAGGTAGCGCTACTTGTATTAAAGTAATATTTCATATATATATATATATATATATATATATATATATATATATATATATATATATATATATATATTATTTATGATTGTAGTTTCCCTGATGATGAAAATAAACATTTTCGAAAGCTTGGAACTATTATAAAGAGTTTTCTTTGAGATTGCTGCTACCCCAATATTTCAGCCTTGTTTTATATATATATATATATATATATATATATATATATATATATATATATACATTCATTTATAGTACAATCCTGAGCCTTCGATAGTAAAACTTAAACACAAACCTGAACCACGTTAACCATCCTGAACCTGTATATTGGTTCAGGATAGTTTTCCTTTTATAACTGACATATATTTTGAAACTTACAATATAAATAATTTTTTTAAACTAGTGGTGTCATCAGCGGACAAAACTGATTAACTTTCAATTCAATATGCCATTTGGAATCCGAGAGAAACCTGTTTGTAGTATGGTTCAGCATTGTATCTTTTAGTTCAGACATTTGCCACTTTGGCGCTGGAAACAATTTCACGAATATACATGATCTTTATGTATATATCACAATTAATACCATCCTGATCCATACCATGTGGCAACATTGCTTTGTCGTAATTTTGTGTAAAGATTCGGCGAATTCTATTTTTAGCCTGACAGATTTGTTAATAGGTATATATTATATTCTTTAGTTTTGTAACTTTGCAACAGTCGTTTGTTTTGGTTCAGGAACGTCGCTGTGTGCGCTCGATTTAAAAGTGAATATGAATAATAAAGGACGTTGTAAATTGATGGTTGATATGTGTTTATAAGTTAGGTAAAGTTAAGTTATACAGAAGGGATTAAAATAAATTCTCACTTTGAGAAAAAGGGTTTAAGGATTAAATGTATATTAAATTTCTAGAGAAAACATAACAGAAAATTTAAATCTTATTTAACAAAACAAAAACAACTTTGACATTTATTAATGTCAAAGGAACAAAATTGAGAACAAAAAAAATTGAAGAAAATTGCTCCATGGGAAGCCGAGAAAATGCATCTTTTTTAACGTATACCGATTTTGAACGTTGACATTCCATTTTCTCCAACCTGATGTTTTATTGAAATTTTGGTATTTTTGGTATTTTTCACTCGTAATACCGATAGTTTTTATTATTATAATATATGTTATGAGTCTTTTGACGATATGAAAATTTGTGCGGAGAAAGAGAACCGAAATAGAAAGGTGATGATTCGAAAATTTACCATCCTATTATGTATATATTCGCCGTACATGCCGGTCAACTACATACCGGTTGTATCTGAGGAACCACGCATTGCAATTAAACAGTTTTTCTTTTAAAAGAAGCGTCCTGCCGCTTTCTTTCCAAGACCGTTTTCATAATTTAATTTAATTTAATATTTTCCGAGATATTATATTTGTTTATAAGGCAAAAAATTGTTTATAATTTTAAAATATTCCTAAGGCCGCTCAAATAGTCCAATTTCAATTCTGTAAAGTACATTAGATAGGTATAGTGCCATTTTATACAAAAATCATAGTTATTCTTATGCATCATAATTATTGTGGTTATTATGGCGACCCGAATCGGCTTCTGGAAATAAAATCGATACCAAAAGAGCTTTATATCACTAAGTTATTTAATTATTGATAAATAATTACAAACCTAAAATTTTAGTTGAAAATTAAAAATTTTTTTGAAAAAAACCCGCATTTACCGAAAAAAAATTTCGTCGAAGTAAATCGAGAAAAATCTGTCTCTATGCAGAATTTCATTAGGGTGAATTTTTATTTGGGTGTTTTTGGTGTAAAGTTAAAATCTTTGGAGTTGTAGTGCAAAGATTGAAAAAACACGATTTTCGGGCGCCATTTTGTTTATAGAAAAGTAGCACACTATCTGTGGACTTTGCGTACCTATATTATTAATATATAGGATCATAAGATTCGATTCCAGCAATAAAATTGCTGGTAAATAACTTTTCCCAAAAATTGCTTATTCTCCGATAATCTGCCCAGACTATTCTTGCAGTTCTCAAATTTAAGTATTCTACTAAGAAAGAGCCATCCACAAATATGTGAAGAATTGGTTGACAGCAAGCAGCGTGAGAACGATTCGTTAATACTTGAAGAAGTGGTTGATGGAGCGAATCACGCGAATAACGTTTCTTCAATACCATTTTAAAAAACCGGTTGAAAGAGAGAAGCGCGAGAAGGACGAATCCCTAATAATACAGAAATTCTTAAATTTTGATAGTAAACAAAAAAGTGAACATCAAGTGGAGAAGGAAAGTGAAAAGGGGCAACAGACAAGCAGCAGTTCTGTAGCTAAAAGGATATCATCTCTTGCTCTAGAAGAGAAGGTAATAACTCAATTAAATTACGATCATGATCATCATTCAACCCGGATCTATCCACTGTTGGATATAGGTCTCCCTCAGTATTTTCCATGCATTTCTGTTTTGTGCTGTTTGCATCCAATTTTTGTCGATCCGTTTTATTTCTTCAGACCATCTGGTTGGCGGACGACCTCTACTTCGATATGCTTCTTGTCTTGGTCTCCAGTGTATTATTTGCTGTGTCCATCTGTTATCCGACATTCTAGCTATGTGTCCAGCCCAGTTCCACTTTAGTATGGTATCCGTCACTCCTCTTCTCCGTCTTATCTCCCTGTTCGTAATTCGATTCCTACGAGAAATGCATAACATTGAGGCTCTATTCCATGGTTTTAAATTACGATATAAGCAGTATAATATGGCATACAAAACAATTTGGTACTTTACGCTTTCCTAAACTCCAATAATTGTCAAACTAACAATCTGTGAGATAGCCTATAACGTAAGGAAAGAAGCAGAATTGATTTTAATCCATTAGACATGACATACCCTGGTAAGTTTGTTTTGTCGTTTACGGCTCGTAAGACGGTTTTTTGTGTCCAACAAAACAAACCAAACTTAGCTACATGTATAAAAAGCCTATCTGACAAGTCGTAAATGACGAAATAACTTGATCACAAGATTTTGTGTCTAATAAAGTTAAAATCAACTATGATTATTTTTTTAATGTTACTTTACTTAAATCTTTCCTATTTCTTTTAACGTGTTTGATTCATTGTACATTTTTTTAGCCATTTGTTGAAAAAACGTTGAGGAAAAATTACAAAGATCCAAGGGATTTTTGCTTCTATTGCGAAAAGGATGTACAATCTCATTTTGCTAGACATATTTCTAAATGGCACTCAAAAGAAATTGAGGTAGTTAAATATTATGTCATAAAGTTAATTTGAAAGACGATTGGCTTTGTCAAACTTA